>NW_026693839.1:0-600000 GCF_021218885.2 Marmota monax
AAAATACAATATGCCCTGAACCAAAAATTAAAGCAATTACATGGCTAAGAATGTGTACTTTTTTCATTAAATGGTGGTAATTGTTGAGAGCCACAGCCTGAGGGGCCCCAGCAAACTTCCAGCTGCCAGCAAACTTCCAGCTGCCGGCTGATGATTGGCTCACAGCAGCCCCAGCAACATCTAGCTGATTGGCTCCTCGGCCCCAGCAACATCTAGCTGATTGGCTCCTCTGCGGTGATGCTCATTGGACTGTTTCCCTGCCCTTTCAGACCACGGAGCTGCTCATTGGGGGACTTTTTTGGCTCCGCCCACGTGACCCAGCCAATCGGCCTCAAGAGCAGGAGGATTGTGGGAGGTGGAGAGAAGCTGGTGTGAGAGAGAGAGGCTTGGGGAAAGCCGGTGGTGGCAGTTGAGGCTCTGAGGGTTTTTCCTGAGAGACTATTTTGTTTGTCGTGTGTGGTTCTAAAAATAAAGTTAGTTTCTTTTGACAAGTGGCTCCTGATTGTGCCCAGCCAGACTGCGGCATTTGGTGGCCCGTACGGGGAGCGACTGAGGGTAAGTGAACTGCTCGCCCCTGAGGGCAGGGCGAGAGGATGGGTAGCCATTTAAGATTCTTCTTTTGTTATTTTGTTTCACTTTTGTTTTAAGTTGCCTGTCCCTGGAGATGTGTAAGATGGAAGAAAAACCGCTCACATCTGAGGAACAGATAGGGAGAAAGGACGGATGGACATTTCAGGAGGCTATTATAATGATTTTGTGTTGTTCCAATTTTGTTTCACTCAGTTTCAGTTTTGTTAGGCGTTATCTTGTTGGGTTGTATTATAGTAGAAATACGGGATCAGAAATTAGTAAAAAACAAACTGAAAGAGTGTTAAGTAAATTGTTAGAGGAAGGAGGCATCTCAGTAAAATCAAGAACAATCAGGGCATACGTTGATACAATACAAAAATGTAGCCCATGGCTTTTTAAGGAGGAGTTGTTAAATATATCACAATGGAACCATCATGGTGAAGATTTAAAAAGAATAGAAAAGAAAAGCCCAGGGACTCTGCCAGTTGGCACATTGCCATTGTGGACGTTCATATCTTGTTTGCTTAGTCCAAAGCCTTCAGTTCAGACAATGGTAGAGGAAGAAGAAGACATAATGATTCAAGTAAAAGAGAAGGCCTCTCAAGCTAGTCAGACAGAGACAGAAAGTGTAAAACAGAAAAAGCCATCAGGGGGAAAGTTACAACAGGAGACTGCTACTAACACCTTTCTATCACCAGAGGACGTAAATGTCCAACTAACAAGGCCACCTCCATATGCTGGGAGGTCCCCAACCCCCGCAGTTGATAGTTGGGATCCTGAGACAAGATCTCAAATATTAACATGCCCTGTATTTGAGGCAGGAGGGCAGCGATTTTACCAAGTTTTAAATTTCAAAACAGTGAAGCAGCTAAAAGAGGCTGTAACAACCTATGGTCCTCAAGCACCCTTCACTGTAAGCTTGGTCGAATCCATTAACAACTTGAACATGACGCCAGCAGATTGGGCTAATATGTGTAAAGCTGTGCTAAATGGAGGACAATACCTGTTATGGAAGGTTGCCAATGAGGAATTTTGCAAGGAGACGGCTAGGCGAAATGCAGCAGCTGGTTATCCTCAGAGAAATCTAGATATGTTGTTAGGAAAGGGACCTTATGAGGATCAGCAGCAACAAATTGCATATGATCCTGGCGTATACGCACAAATTGCTGCAGATGCAATTGAGGCATGGAAGACTTTACAAGGACATGGAGGTTTACAAGGTCAATTATCTAAGGTAATACAAGGAGCTAATGAACCTTATGCTGAATTTGTAGATAGGCTTATTCAAACAGCTACCAGAGTTTTTGGGAATACAGAACAAGCAATGCCATTACTAAAACACCTGGCTTATGAGCAAGCGAATCGTTGGTGCAGAGATATCATTAGACCATGGAAACATGAAGATTTAAACACATATATTAAATTATGTAGAGACATTAATGAACAAGAGCAAGTCGTGGCAGCTGCAGTAAAACAGGCTTTAGATGCCAGAGACATTAATGAACAAGGGCAAATTGTGGCAGCTGCAGTAAAACAGGCTTTAGATGCCAGGCCAAGAACATGCTACAATTGTGAACAAACAGGACATTTTAAAAGGAATTGCCCCATTGGAGGAGGGTTTAAGAAAACCAGGTATCAAAGGAGTAGAATACCAGGTATTTGCCCACGATGCCGTAGAGGGAGACATTGGGCTAATGAATGCCGTTCTCAAACCACCATAGAGGGTACTCCATTATCAAAAAACGAACAAGGACCAGGTGTTTATCCACGATATCGTGGAGAAAGGCATCGGGCTCCATTGCCAAAAAACGGACAGGGGGGCCCAATGCTCCGGGGCCCAAAACCACAAATATACGGAGCACTGGAGGAACCCAGCAACCCCATCAGGGTAGTGCCCAGGACACATTGTCCATCAGATCCCTCATCAGACAAACCAGAGGGAGCGCAGGGTTGGACATCTGCGCCTCCGCCAGAGCAGTACTAACTCCAGAGATGGGAGTTCAAATCATTCCCACAGGGGTGAAAGGACCTCTTCCCAAAGGAACAGTAGGCTTATTATTGGGACGCAGCTCTTCTACTCTAAAAGGACTTATGATAAGTCCTGGGGTAATTGATCCCGATTATGAAGGTGAAATAAAAATTATAGCCAGTTCTCCAAAGGGTATATCAGTAATTTCACCAGGAGATAGAATAGCACAGTTACTAATAATACCCAGCCTACATGATAAATTTTCCAGTCGTACTGTAGAAAGAGGTTCCAAGGGATTAGGCTCCACAGGTGTAGATTTGGCTATGCTTTCTTTAAATTTAGATTCTCGCCCCATGCTAAAACTAAATATTCAAGGACATGAATTTAATGGGCTACTGGATACAGGTGCAGACCTTAGCATCATCTCTCGTCAAGAATGGCCAAAACATTGGCCATTACAACAAGCCACTCAAACGCTTCGAGGCCTAGGAGTGGCGACTAATCCCCATAGAAGTGCAATGGTATTAGATTGGAAGGATCCTGAAGGATGTGAAGGAACTATACAGCCATATGTATTGGATCATCTTCCCGTAAATTTATGGGGACGAGATGTCCTAGATCAATTAGGTTTGACATTAACAAATAACATCAACCAAAATGCACCCACTATTATGACTAGACAAGGTTTTAGGAAAGGAAAAAGATTAGAAAAACAAGAACAAGATATAGCAGCACCAATACAAATAGATCAAGGAACAGACAGACATGGGTTGGATTTTCAGAAAGGGCCACTGAGACAATAAAAATTACTTGGAAATCAGAAAGACCAGTATGGGTTCCTCAGTGGCCCCTGACTAAAGAAAAGATACAAGCAGCCCATGACCTGGTCAAACAACAATTAGCAGAAGGACATATACAACCTTCTGTATCTCCCCATAATACTCCCATTTTTGTCATCAAAAAGAAATCTGGTAAATGGAGATTATTGCAAGATTTAAGAGCCATTAATAATGAGATGGTTATTATGGGACCTGCTCAATCAGGGATTCCTCAGTTGTCTGCTTTGCCAAAAACCTGGTATGTTTTAGTTATAGATATTAAAGATTGTTTTTTTTCAATTCCAATTCATCCTGAGGATAGTCCACGTTTTGCATTTACTATCCCTGCACTGAATCATGAAGGTCCTAATCAGAGATATGAATGGAAAGTACTCCCTCAAGGGATGGCTAACAGCCCAACTATGTGTCAAATTTATGTTAACAAAGTAATCCAGCCACTTAGAAATCAAAATCCTGAACTACAAATATTTCACTATATGGATGATGTATTATTAGCACACAAAGATAAAACCCCATTGCTAGAATGTTATGCCACACTTACAAACTTATTAAAAAATTATAATCTAGAGATAGCAATAGATAAAATACAATTAAATTTTCCAATTAATTATTTAGGAGTTCTATTATCCTCAACCATGGTCCGTCCACCAAAAATTCAAATACGAGTAGATCAACTCAAATCACTTAATGACTTTCAAAAGTTATTAGGAGACATAAATTGGATAAGGCCTTATTTAGGTATACCAACAGGAGAGTTGGGACCTTTATTTGATATCCTAAAAGGTCCATCAGATCCAAATTCACCCCGAATGTTAACGCCTGAAGCAAGAAAGGCATTAAAAATCATTGAAACATATATGGAAAATATGCATTTGGATAGAATTGATATAAGTTTGCCTTTATTATTTATTGTACTACCAACAAAAAATATTCCTACAGGAGTATTTTGGCAAGAAGGTCCATTATTATGGATACATTTATCTTATTCTCCTAACACTATTCTTACTAGGTATCCTGAGGCTGTAGGACAATTAATACTCAAAGGAATAAAAGCAGCAAAGGGAGTGTTTGGAATTTCTCCCAATAAAATTATTACTCCATATACTATGAATCAAATTGATGAGTTAGCTAATGAGTTAAATACTTGGGCAATAATCATGTGTAAATCTAATGTTTCATTTGATAACCACTTACCATCTAATCCTTTATTGTCTTTTTGGTCATTGCATCCTGTAATTTTTCCAAAAATGACAAGAAAAACACCTATCATAAATGCTCCAAATATATTCACTGATGGGTCAAATAATGGTACAGCAGCAGTCGTTACCCCTGATCAAACTTTTACATTTTTAGTACCCAAACAATCAGCTCAAAAGGTAGAGCTTAATGCAGTTTTACAAGCTTTTGTGATGTTTAAAGATTCTGTATTTAATTTATTTTCTGATAGTCAGTATGTAGTTAATGCTATAGTATCTCTTGAAGATGCTGGTAGGATTTCCCCTTCTTCTACTGTTTTCTCTTTGCTTTCCACTATACAAAGTCTAATCTGGGACAGAAAAGATCCATTCTTTATAGGACATATCAGGGCACATACAGGATTGCCTGGAGCCCTTAGTTTGGGCAATGATTTAGCAGATAAAACTACACATGACATACATATTTTCTCTACACTAGAAGAAGCTATAAATTTTCATAAAAAGTTCCATGTCAATGCTAATACTTTACAAAAGCGTTTTAAAATAACTAAGGAACAAGCTAGACAAATAATAAAACAATGTCAAAATTGTGTGACCTTTTTACCACAAGTTAATCTTGGAGTCAATCCTAGAGGATTGATACCTAACCATATTTGGCAGATGGACGTCACACACTTGCCAGAATTTGGAAAATTAAAATATTTGCATGTTACAGTTGATACTTCTTCTGGATTTTTGATGGGCTCCCTTCATGCCGGAGAAAAAACTAAAGATGTTATAGCTCATTGCTTACAAAATTTTGCCACTGTGGGTGTTCCAAAACAGTTAAAAACAGATAATGCCCCTGGTTATACTTCTACCTCTTTTAAACAATTTAGCTCAACATTTGGCATTACTCATATAACAGGAATCCCATACAATCCACAGGGACAAGGCATAGTTGAAAGAGCTCATCAAACTATTAAAATGTACTTATTAAAGCAAAAAGAAGGAATTGGGAAGGGGTATATATTCCCCAAAGATAAACTTAAAATAACCCTTTTTACTCTAAACTTTTTAAATTTGGATTCATCAGGACTTAGTGCTGCGGAAAGGCATATGTGTCCAAAAAATGTACATAAGCCCAAGGTACTTTGGAAGGATATTCTAACAGGACAATGGAAAGGTCCTGACCCAGTAATTGTCTGGAGTCGGGGGTCTGTTTGTGTGTTTCCACAGGGAGAACAGCAGCCGATTTGGATTCCAGAGAGATTAACCAAGGTCCTGACCCAGTGATTGTCTGGAGTCGGGGGTCTGTTTGTGTGTTTCCACAGGGAGAACAGCAGCCGATTTGGATTCCAGAGAGATTAACCAAGGTCCTGACCCAGTGATTGTCTGGAGTCGGGGGTCTGTTTATGTCTTTCCACAGGGAGAACAGCAGCCGATTCGGATTCCAGAAAGATTAACTAAAGCGATTTCTACAGACCAAAAAGAAGATGATTTGGCTCAAATCCATAACAACTGATATCCAAAACTCCAGTTTGGCTATTCTTACATCTGCAACAGAACCAGGATGCTTTTTTCAATATCTATTTTATTATTGCCCTTTGCCATATCATGAAGTTCTATTTTGTTTTTTGAGCTCATACAGACCTAGGTTAATGTTTTGCTGATCAGTTCTATTTTTTGACTATAGAGTTTTTAAACATTGCAATGGAGATTTCACCTGTAAAAAGTTATAAGGCCTTTACTATAATGTTATGTGTTGTATGTATTATATTATGTGTGCACACTTGTGTTTTGTGTTATATGTTTGAATGTACGTATGTCCATATATCATATATGATGAGCGCTCATGATAAAATGGATCCAAATATTTTTTTTTTCACGTGATTTATATGGTTTAATTTAAATTGGGTAAACAACTGTTGAGGATTGTTTTAATATGTAAACAAAAAAGAAGGTTAACAGATCTGTTTGTTTACTTTTACCTTTCCTTTTCATTATATTTAATAATTCTCTTAAAGACAATGTAAATTGTTAAGAAAATTGTTTTCTTTTAGTCTCTTCTGGAATGTTACATAATTTTTTCTTTAGCCATTATTGCCAGAATTCCTATCTTCATCCCAGTGCTGGTGAAGTCAAAGATAAAACCAATCTACAGCTTCTACAATAGCCATCACTGAACTGCTTGCAGAACTTGCCTGGACACATTGTGAGCTCACCTGTATGCATTGTGAACTATCTGTTGGTGCAGCGACTTATGGTTGTGTTGGGGTATTTTTGCTGATGATGTCACCGGTGGTACAATTTTTCAAAGGAGCCCTCAATTGGCTTAATGTCATGGCATTTTGCATCCTCCTCTACTAGTGATGGTCTAAAATTTGGGGGCCAACAGAGGTGAGGCAAAGAACCTCACCCCCCCACAGGTGCAAAGGCCTATCCACAAGTATGGCTGTATGCTGGACCGGTAGTCAGTGACGGGTATGATCCAATTGCAGTGGTACCAACCTAAGACAGGAGGCTGACGCCTAGAGGTCAGTTCATCCGATGACGGGTAAGGACCATATGTTGAATTGGACTGCCTAACAGGCACGGTCCCTAAGCCACATGCTTGTTGTTTAAACAGAGAGGGGGAGATGTTGAGAGCCACAGCCTGAGGGGCCCCAGCAAACTTCCAGCTGCCAGCAAACTTCCAGCTGCCGGCTGATGATTGGCTCACAGCGGCCCCAGCAACATCTAGCTGATTGGCTCCTCGGCCCCAGCAACATCTAGCTGATTGGCTCCTCTGCGGTGATGCTCATTGGACTGTTTCCCTGCCCTTTCAGACCACGGAGCTGCTCATTGGGGGACTTTTTTGGCTCCGCCCACGTGACCCAGCCAATCGGCCTCAAGAGCAGGAGGATTGTGGGAGGTGGAGAGAAGCTTGTGTGGGAGAGAGAGGCTTGGGGAAAGCCGGTGGTGGCAGTTGAGGCTCTGAGGGTTTTTCCTGAGAGACTATTTTGTTTGTCGTGTGTGGTTCTAAAAATAAAGTTAGTTTCTTTTGACAAGTGGCTCCTGATTGTGCCCAGCCAGACTGCGGCAGGTAATTTTCGGAAAAAAAGGAACACTATATTTGGTGCCCTATCACCTCTCATTTTTCTTTTCCACTCTTAGCATTAGTGCCTTTAGAGTTGTTTATATCCCCCTCTGAAATCCTGCTTTGAAGAACTGTGTTACATATCACTCCCAGTAAGGCATAAGTAATTAATAAAAGTTAAAATGTTCATTCCTCCCAGGACTACATTTCACACTTCTTTCCAACTCCCATGCCCCCTCCCTTCTTCTCCCTCCCCTTTTCCCCTTTGCCCTATCTAGAGTTCATCTAATCCTCCCATCTCCCTCCCTTGCAGCATATTATAAATCAGCATCCTTAAATTAGTGAAAACATTCAGCATTTGGTTTTCTGGAATTAGCTAACTTTAGTTAGCATTATCTTCTCCAACTCCATCCATTTACCTGCAAATGCCATGATTTTATTCTCTTTTAATGCTGAGTAATATTCCATTGTGTATATACACCGCTTTATCCATTCATCTATTGAAGGGCATCTAGTTTGGTTCCACAGTTTAGCTATTGTGAACTGTGCTGCTATAAACATTTATGTGGCTGTGTCCCTGTAAAGTATGCTGTTTTTAAGTCCTTTGGGTATAGACTGAGAAGTGGGATAGCTAGGTCAAATGGTGGTTTTATTCCCAATTTTCCAAGGATTCTCCATACTGCTTTCCATATGGGCTGCACCAATTTGCAGTCCCTCCCTCACAGGACCCTATGTTCTGGGGAGAGATCTCAGCCTCCAGCCTCTGATCAGAGGCCTTCAGAGGTTAGCACTGCTGTCCTTCATAGCCCAACATGTAGGAGGTTTAATGAAGGATAGGTGATATGGGTATGGCTCTCAGGATCCAGTGTCTGGAGAGACACTTCTTCTGAGAACCCACCATAAGTAAGGATGTCAATCAGGCCCGATTACTTTTGGTCATTTTCTCCTGGAACCCTTCACTGAGACCCTAAAATAGTCTGTGAGCTTCAGTTGGAAATCTTAGTCCTCCCTGAGCCCTGGGCCCTGCCTGATCTCTTCCAATAAAGACTGAAGTTTTATCCTCTATTCCCACTTCCCACCTTACATGTCTCTCTGATCCAACCCAACTCATTTACTAATGTGAGAATGGAAATGGGAAGCCACAAGAAGAACCCCTGTTGGGGGTCCCTACCTTTGGAATGTTGGGTTTTTTCCAGAGTATCGATAAAAACACTTTGAACACCAGGTAGCACAGGTACAGAAGGAGCAACACTACCCCAGGAATAAAGATGCTGCTGAGGACAGTATCCAGATAATTTAAGGTAGGGTTCAGCCATGGCTGAGTATTGCTTTCCAGAAAAGAGAGAATATTCTCCATCATCTGAATCGCTCGGTTGCCTGAGGCATCTGAGCCCTGAGGGTGCCTGGGCTTGACTATAACCTCAGGCCTGCATCACAGAGCCTGTAGAGTCACAAAGGGTTCTGAGCATCTGAGGAAGGTGTGCCCACAGTCCCTTCCTTCCCCACCCACCAACCAGCAGAGGCTGTGTCCAGGCCTGTGGTTCCAATTCCCATGCTACCCTTTCTTCATAGTATATATTACTCCAGGGGGAATGCTCCTGTTTTTTTCTGTGATCCAGGCTTTACCTGAGTCCCCGTTTACTCTTGGAGCCCCTGACTTGGACCCTGCCTATTCCACTGCCTTGAAATTGGTGCATACTATTTGTAATTCTTGCTTATACCCAGACATTTATATCTCAGGGTTACCTATGTCCTTAAATTCATCTTATCTAGAGAGTGCTTTTGCCTTACATTAACTCACATGTAAAAATTGAAGTTGTTTTATACTCATTTAACTTTTTAATGATTAACGGTAAATTTCCTTTTGTTCCAGTCTTCCTGTACTGTGTGCCCTCAGAATGTTTGACTCAAATATTAAAATGAATAATTCATTATTTAGTATTTATGAAACTAAAATAAGTATAAAATATTGTATATAATTTATACTTTGATCTTGGGGATAAGATCACAGCACCTATATTCCTGAAATAAATGAAGCTTAAACTGTGCAAAGTCTTTTGTGACATGCTTATAAACCACATAGACACACATCCTTTGACAAATCTAGTATTTTTAAATCTAAGAATCATTTTCTTCTTTTACTTCAATCTTTCACTCATTATTTTGACACTGCTTCTTCTTACTCTATCTAAATTATAAACAGTTCCAGGCCACTTCATGAATTTTGTGACAGATATTTGACTTCCCAATTCAGGAATATGTTTAGTGAGCTTTCATTTGCAACTGAAATGATCACCAAAGCCCACTTGTTAAAGGCTTGTTCCTAAAAGTGGTGCTATCAGGCTGAGGTGGGGCCTAGTGGGAAGTCTCCCATTCTTTGGGGGCTTAACCCTGAAGGGGACAGTGAGATCACATTCCTCCTCCTTTATCACTTCACTTCTCACCACCATAAGGTGAGAAGTTTCCTCAACAATGCTCTCACAACTGCCTCCAGCCCAAAAGATAAAGGGCCAACAACCATGAATTAAGCCTTCAAAACTGTGAACCTTTGCTATTTATAAGCTGATTTTCTGGAGTGTTTTGTGATAGTAACAGAAATCTAACTTACACAAAACATGCTAAAAAATTGATCCCCTCAGTCCTTGGTGGCCAGGTTCCACCTAGGTGTTAGACCCTTAGGGTAGAATCTGGTCTTGAGCAGCCTCACCTGATTGCCCTTGTGGGACATAATTGTGATTTTTACCTAAGAGTGGTCTTGCCATTTAAAAAAGAATAAGAATACCTGTGCTACATAATCATCCTGCTAATGTGTATAACTCTTTATCCTCATGCCAGCTGTTTCATGATCTTCTTAAGCCCCAAAGCCATTTATTTGACAACCGTGGACAGCATTCTTCCTTGATCTCCTTTGACTCGGTAAGAAGAGTTCAAGCCATGCAAGGTCTCCTAAGAAGACTTCAAGCCATGCAAGGTCTCCTTTCAGTTAGGTAGGAGCAGGTACCACCTTCAAGACAAAAATCTGCCTGGTGTCACTTCCTCTTGTCTTTGATATGCAGTCTCAGCCAAATTTTGGTTTAACTAATATTCACTGCTGGAAACCACAACACACAAATCTCTAAGCCACAGGCTCTGCTCTGAAGGAACTCATGGGCTGCAGAGGTAAGTCCTACACAGTTTAAAAGCTACAGGAATGTAGAGTAGAGGTCCAACACCTCTCAGTATTTGTTGATTGCCAAAAAAAAATCTGTGGAACAAATCAGATATTGTGGGTTCTATGATGATTTGTATGCATCTTAGTCCCTCCCTGCTTGTCTCCCCAATTTACTGATATGAATTAACAATCCTTTGAGAAGGTGGCCAAAGAACATCTGTTATTTTTCAAAATAGCATCATTGACTGTGTATATATGCCTAGAGTTGAAACCTACACTTATTTCAGCTAAAATGCCAATAACATTCATTTTCAAAACCTAATAGAAGTTCCTTTAAAACTTAAAGGAACATGAGACTCAAGGCACAACATGGTTTTGTACCATCAACAATGAACTCCACTGATAATGAGTGGCAGAGCTTCATAACATCTTTCCTACACTAACATCAATTATACATAATTCATTTGTCCAGTTTATAAAACATTACTCACAAGGATCTCAATGGGCAGCCACCCTGTGAGGAAAGCCAGAGAGGTATTGTTGTACCCATTTTCTCAGTGAAAAATCCATAGTTCAGAGAAGTTAAGTGACTTCTTCTAGATTAGGCAGAAAGGAGCAGGGCCTTGACTAATAAAACCCTTACAGTTTCAATGCTCCTATTTTAAACAAAACTAGTACATTATTTAAATTAAAAATGATGCCTTAGTCCTTAAATTAAAGCAGTTGTGTAACTAAGAGTTGTAAGGGTAAAAGAAATTGAAGTTAAAGTGTAAAAGTTAAAGGGTAAAAGACCGGGCATTGTAAAGTTTCTAAGCTGCAAAGCCTGAGTTAAAATGTAAAGGACCAGGCATTGTAAACCTGCTTCTAAACTGCAAAGCCTGGGCTAAATTCCTGAGGCAGTTAAGACAATGCCCTACTGGCTATTTAGTTGATTTATAGCATTCAAGACCCTGTGCAGCTTGTCACGTAGGCATTGCAGGGCCTGGACCAATCAGTTTGAATGTAACCCCCTCCTTAGGAATGACATATCACTCCAACCTGACCTGTTCCCGCCAATGTATGTACTAATCAAGTCTAAGAATTGTTGTTTGACTTTCCCGCGGTGTATGATGATTTGTTAAAGGAGACTGTGATGTATGTAAAATCCCCGCCCTCCCCAAAAAAAGTGTACTTAAGCAGTGCTCAGCCCCTGCTCGGGGCTCTGGGCTGTTCTCCCTTCTTGAGCGGGCACGGAGCCCTAGCATGCTAGATCAATAAATCCCCTTCTGCCAATTGCATGAGTGGTCACTTGGTCTCTTTCTCCAACGCTTCGCCAGACCCTTACATTTGGTGCGTTGGCCGGGAACTGCGCATGGCCAGACAAAGAGACTCCAACAGACTCCTTTAGGGGGTAAATAAGGCTCTTCTTCTTCTTCTTCTTCTTCTTCTTCTTCTTCTTCTTCTTCTTCCTCCTCCTCCTCCTCCTCCTCCTCCTCCTCCTCCTCCTCCTTCTTCTTGCAACTGCTTAGAGCTTTTTGGTTTTTGGCTGGGTGGAGAGCGTAAGCTCTCAGAGCTTTTTGGTCAGGTTTGGTTTTTGGCTCAGTGGAGAGCGTGAGCTCTCAGAGCTTTTTTGTTCGGGTTTGGTTTTTCGGTTTGGGTTGGCAGAGTGGTTGCCAGCGGAGAGTGTGAGCTCCCCCTGGCGGTGGTGGACAGACGTGTCCTAAAGCCATAGGCCACTCCTCTTAAGGGATGCCTTGGAGGATTCGGGGAGGGGCGAAAGTGCCCCCAGTTGGTAGAGGGACAAAAGTGCCCTCGTTTGTACTATGCTGCCAACCCGTTTGGTTTCGCCGGCAATTCTTTCTCTCAGATTGGATTCACTGTCTGTCTTTAATCTTTGCTTCTAAACTTGTGTTAAACATTTACTGTGTGTCCATGTCACGTTTGTATCATCTCTGTTTGAGTAACTCCCTCTAATCCGCAAAGTCAGAGATATTGTCTTTCAGCCGGGCCGCGTGGCCATCTAGATCAACAGCCATGTGTTTTAACCTGGCAGGACCTCTGCGAATCCCTTCCTGCATGGGCAGGGTCCAAGCAGTCTGCCTGGAGGATTTAACTCTGCGGTAAGGTGGATCTTTCCCGCCCCCGTTCCTCCCAGCCCCTCCACTCATCTGTCCTCTCCGCCCCTTCGCCATCTCCCCTCTCCGGAGGGGGGGGTGTGCTTCGTGGGTGTAGGGGACGGGCAAGCAGGGTGGGGGTAAGGTGGGGGACCACCCCTCCCCCTCCTCTCGGCCTGTGACTGCTGCCACTGGGTGCATTTCCACCACAGCGGGGCGGGCGGGGTCGGAGGTGGAGTCGGCGGGAGACTGCCCCCCCCTTCCCGCCGCAGCTATCACCAAATCCCGGGGCCAAAGAAGCGATCGGGTCTCCCCGGAGCCAAGTTGCTTGGAAATGCAGCCCAAAGTGGGTGATAAACTTTACCCCCCTTTGTTAAGCAAGATTAGGGAAGCAGTGTTTTCTTTTCTTCCCGTAGTTGGCTTCAGCACGCCCACTGCAGAGGGAAATGCCTGGGGTCTAAAAACTTTGATATCTCGCTTAAACTTTTCTCAAACTTGAAACAACTGCAAGCAGAAGATGAACTTTTGGGGAAGCTGATTACTGAAAAGTTAGGAGATGTGAGAAATGTCTGGTGCCTGGGGTCAGACCAAACGAGGAACTAATCCTGGGAGTAAAAGGTGGGGCTGAGAAATTCCCAGCAGCTGCCAAAGCCATTTTGCTTTGGGGAGTTTCCTCATTCCTTACCTGCACTTTAAGGATTACTCCACCTCTGTTTACTTAACTAAAGGGACAATGAATGCAGTAATGTGTTGATATTATAGATTGTTTCTTGGGGATGATCTTGGCTGAATGTGTAGCTAAAAGATGATTTTTTTATTGTAACAATCTGGTATCTGAATGGGTTTCTAAAGCATTGCACTATCTTGCAGTTAAAAGTTGGGTTTAAGCAATTATTTGGCTTGATTTCAGATAGTTCATGCTAGAAAACTTAAATACTCAGGATAAAAAAATTAAAAAGTTTCAATTCTGAACTAGGTAGCCTGAGAAAATTTCACTAGGCATTCCAGTACATTAACTTGGGCAAAGATAATAAATTATGATATGATATATGTTCCCCTCAGTGTGTAAGATTCAAAAAAAAAAAAGGGTGCTAAATTAAAACGTTGGTCTGGCTTATTGAAATGACATTAATTAGCAACAGTATTGAAAATTTTTCAAGCTTAATTTCAGATACACATGGTAGTGTGTGGTTTTTTTTTAAATTTTCAGGTAATTTAATGTAACTTAATACTACTTTAGGAACTTCAGAACAGAGAAAGTGGCTTAATGATCCTAAAGAAATTTCTTTTGTGGTAGCTTTTTTATTATTACGATCCTATTTTCAGTTTTGTGTGAGCAAGTGTTTCTAATGTAAAGAGACTTAAAGATATAAAATTTTGAGAATTGCATCTTAAACCTGGAAATTATGACTTATAGCTAAAATGCCTTAGGCATGAGGTTTCTGCTCAGAATTCCAGTTTTCCCAGTTCCTTCCAGACCTCAGCCAGGACTTAAGTTGATATGCAAATAGAAGAAGGCTGGGGCTCAATAGAGGACAGATCTGAGATCCAAGGGGAAAAAAAAAGAGTTAAAGTGTCTTTTTACCTGAACTCAAACTAGACCCCAACCAAAAAGTAAATTATATGGTATTTATTAATTACTGGCCAGTCATCTTTTTTAGGACTCTTGCTTTTTCTTAGATTCTGTATTTTTTTTTTTTTTTTTTTGAGCTCATGATTTTGGTTCTACAGACCTAGGTTAATGTTTTTCTGATCAGTGGAGTTTTTGAAACGTTGCAATGGAGATTTCACCTGAAAAAGCTACAAGGGTGTTACATTTGTGTTACGTGTTGTATGTTGGTATGTCTGTATGTGTGTATGTCCATATATCCTGCAGTGATATGACAATTGACAGATGAGGAGCGTGATTCAAATGGTTCAATTTAAATTGGGTAAACAGATAAAAATAAAGATGTCTTTAAAATTAAGCTCATAAGTTTTTCTAGGTGTTCAAAAAGACCCTAATAAAATGTTGATGTCTATGAAATAATCTGCCTAAATTCAGAAATTTACAGATGTTGTTTCAAAATGTGAACAGAAGGAGGTTAACAGATGAAAAAAAAAAACTAGAAAGTTCTAGGTATAGATTTAATAGAGGGAAAATGTGTTTCTGGGTAATAGAGTCTATGTGATTAAGTAATTAAAAGGGTTTAAGTAAGTGATAAAGAAGGTCTGTGTAAGTTGGTTATGTGTGTAAGTTTTTGAGCAAGTAATCTTAAAAAATTAAAAATTATACAACTATGGTTAAACAACAGCTGTTATTTTTCAATATTGTAATGTTGTTTCTTTAAAAGCTAACCTCAGTTAATATAAAAACATCAATGTAATTATGGTGCTATTAATATATTTTCATATCTTCCAGGTATACAAGTCTGTAAGGTAAAAGCTTCAAAAGAACATTATATGAAGCTGGTGTTCTAAAGTTGTATGGTAATTTTAGGCTTAAAGAAAAACATGTTGGAAATTTATTTATGTCATTTGTGTTCTATAACTGGACTTGTTATCAATAAGATATGTACAGTTCCATGTTACTTTTTACACTGAGATACAATTTAAATGTATTGTTAAGTTAATGAAAGTCTAATCTATGTAAGGTTTTATTGTAAAACGCAAAAATACCTTGCTACTTTTCTACAAAAGGTTAGAAGTTTTCAACCTTTAATTCATGTTTTAGATGTGATATTATGTTGTGTTAGCTAATGTTCATGTAAACTTGAACAACAATTTATGTAAACTTTGTAAAATGATCAGCTTCAGAACTATAGTACTTGAGATTTATAAAGAGCCCTGCCTTACTTGAGATGAAGCTCTGTCCCATCTCACTACATGTGAAAGTGACTATGGAAGAAGTAAGCCAGATTTCAGTACAGTTAAAGTTGTGTCCAAAAGTAGGTTTTTGCCAAGATTACTAGGATCTCAAACAGGAAATTATGATGTATAACCCTGCCAGATGTTGAGAGCCACAGCCGAAGGGGCCCCAGCAAACTTCCAGCTGCCAGCAAACTTCCAGCTGCCGGCTGATGATTGGCTCACAGCGGCCCCAGCAACATCTAGCTGATTGGCTCCTCGGCCCCAGCAACATCTAGCTGATTGGCTCCTCTGTGGTGATGCTCATTGGACTGTTTCCCTGCCCTTTCAGACCACGGAGCTGCTCATTGGGGGACTTTTTTGGCTCCGTCCACGTGACCCAGCCAATCGGCCTCAAGAGCAGGAGGATTGTGGGAGGTGGAAAGAAGCTTGTGGGGGGAGAGAGAGGCTTGTGGAAAGCCGGTGGTGACAGTTGAGGCTCTGAGGGTTTTTCCTGAGAGGCTGTTTTGTTTGGCGTGTGTGGTTCTAAAAATAAAGTTAGTTTCTTTTGACAAGTGGCTCCTGATTGTGCCCAGCCAGACTGCGGCATTGTCTTTAAGAGAATTATTAAATATAATGAAAAGGAAAGGTGAAAGTAAACAAACAGATCTGTTAACCTTCTTTTTTGTTTACATATTAAAACAATCCTCAACAGTTGTTTACCCAATTTAAATTAAACCATATAAATCACGTGAAAAAAAATATTTGGATCCATTTTATCATGAGCGCTCATCATATATGATATATGGACATACATACATTCAAACATATAACACAAAACACAAGTGTGCACACATAATATAATACATACAACACATAACATTATAGTAAAGGCCTTATAACTTTTTACAGGTGAAATCTCCATTGCAATGTTTAAAAACTCTATAGTCAAAAAATAGAACTGATCAGCAAAACATTAACCTAGGTCTGTATGAGCTCAAAAAACAAAATAGAACTTCATGATATGGCAAAGGGCAATAATAAAATAGATATTGAAAAAAGCATCCTGGTTCTGTTGCAGATGTAAGAATAGCCAAACTGGAGTTTTGGATATCAGTTGTTATGGATTTGAGCCAAATCATCTTCTTTTTGGTCTGTAGAAATCGCTTTAGTTAATCTTTCTGGAATCCAAATCGGCTGCTGTTCTCCCTGTGGAAACACATAAACAGACCCCCGACTCCAGACAATCACTGGGTCAGGACCTTGGTTAATCTCTCTGGAATCCAAATCGGCTGCTGTTCTCCCTGTGGAAACACACAAACAGACCCCCGACTCCAGACAATTACAATTACTCCAGACAATTACTTCCACATATGAGAGAAAACAATCAACCCTTGACTGTCTTGAGTCAGACTTTTTTCATTTAGCATGATGTTCCATCCATTTCCCAGCAAATCCCATAATTTTATTCTTCTTTACAAATAAGTAAAACTCCACTGTGTATATATACCACTTGTCCTCTGAGGGATTGAAATGTTAATTCCTTCAGAGCCCTTCCTCCACCCTTATCAAGAACCCACCCCTACTCCTACTTGTTGTCAAGGTAACCTGTCCCAGGAATTGCCTCTCCCTACAGAGAGCTATAGGTTGTTATTGTGTCCTTGGCTGCTCCATCCTGCCCTTCCCCCTTCAGCCCACCAGTTTCCCACATTTGGGCCATCTCACCAAGCATTCCTGGGCCTAGTCATGTAAGCAGGAAGGAGAAAGATAAAGAGGAAAAGGCAGGAGAACAAAGGAAGCCTAGCACATACAAAAAGGGCAGAAGACCTAGCCTCTTGGGATACCATGATACCAGCTGTGGCCCCCTTCTTCCTTGCTGTATATGCTTGCCTCGGCCTCGGCATGCTTCTCTAATGTTCAAACTTCAATGTGTGGGGAAGCAGGACTCGTCACCAATAACTGGTGGTATCACCATCACCACCTGACACTGTAAAAGTTCCGCCCTCTGCACCCCACTATCCCTCCCCAGCATCACTCCGAGTATGCGGGTGGCACGGTGGGGTCAGGCCAGTGGAGCATGCATGTTGAAGCTGGACATGCAGCACCCATTCAGTTCCTGGAAATCAGGTGGAAGGTACCTGGAGGCCTTGCTGCTCTTTGCGAGTGTCCCACTGGGGGGCAGCAGTCACCCATGGTGGGGAATCTAGTTAATTTCTCCTGCAGCCAGGTTACTGTAAGCAGGTCTAGAAAGCAGAGTTTGCATGCAGAGAGATGGCTCCCTAGGGCAAATGGGGCAGTAGCTGAGCCGGGAAATTTATATGGAAGACGCTCTTCACCACAATTCCTGGTTCACACTTAGGGTTCAAAACAAAAAAATCCAGAAAAATCCAGGCTTATAAACCAAGGAATTTATGTATGTGACCACATGCATTCACCAAGCCTTATTTTGATAACCTGTTTATTGGTCTGACTTCTGTATTAACTGCATGCATGGCATATCAAAAGTCAGAGCAGTGTGTTCTATATCAGCCTATGATGTATTTCCTCTGACTCAAAAACTTCTAAATCATGACCTATTGCTAAAAAAGGGGTGAGGAGGCTGACTTAGTTAAGGCTAAGTGAGCTATCCACAACATGTCTCATGAGCCAATCAAAGTTGTTTGATATAAGAAAGGGACTGGAGTATGTAAAATACTGGATTAAATGTCCTTGTCTATTGTGAGGTTTGTCGTTTGTGTTTCAGAAACTCTAGCAAGTGTTTCTTTTTAATTGATTTTATTTTTTAAAATACCTGACAGCAGAATGCATTACAATTCTTATTACACATACACAGCACAATTTTTCATATCTTTGTATATAAAGTATATTCATGCCACTGCATGTCTTTATACATGTACTTTTTTGCATTGCAATTATTATTACACATATATACCACAATTTTCATATCTATGTTTCTACATAAAGTTTGTTGACACCCAATTCATGTCTTCATACATGAACTTTGGATAATGATGTCTATCACATTCCACCATTCTTGCTAATACTCTTCCCCCTCCCTTTCCCGCTCACTCCTCTGCCCTATCTAGAATTCATCTATTCCTCCCATGCTCCCTTTCCCTTGCCCACTATGAGTCAGCCTCCTTATATCAGAGAAAATATTTGGCATTTATTTTGGGGGGTTTGGCTAACTTCACTTAGCATTATCTTTTCCAGTGCCATCCATTTACCTTCAAATACCATGATTCTATTCTCTTTTAATTCTGAGTAAAATTCCATTGTGTATATATGCCACATTTTTTTTAATCTATTCATCCACTGAAGGGCATCTAGGTTGGCTCCACAGTTTAGCTATTGTGAATTGTGCTGCTATAATATTGATGTGGCGGTGTCCCTATAGTATGCTGGTTTTAAGTCCTGTGGTTATAGTCCAAGGAGAGGGATAGCTGGGTAAAATGGTGGTTCCATTCCCAGATTTCCAAGGAATCTCCATACTGCTTTCCATATCGGCTGCACCAATTTGCAGTCCCACCAGCAGTGTATGAGTGTACCTTTTTCCCCTCATCCAACACTTAATGTTATTTGTCTTCATAATAACTTTCCTTCTGACTGGAGTGAGATGATATCTTAGAGTAGTTTTGATTTGCATTTCTCTAATTGCTAGAGATGATGAGCATTTTTTCATATATTTGTTGGTTGATTATATATCCTCTTCTGAGAAGTGTCTGTTTAGGTCCTTGGCCCATTTGTTGGTTGGGTTATTTGCATTTCTCTAATTGCTAGAGATGATGAGCATTTTTTCATATATTTGTTGATTGATTATATATCCTCTTCTGAGAAGTGTCTGTTTAGGTCCTTGGCCCATTTGTTGGTTGGGTTATTTGGGTTTTTTGTTTGTTTGTTTGTTTTTGTTTTTGGGGTTTTTTGTTGTTGTTGTTTGTTTATTTTGTTTTTTTGTGCTTAGCTTTTTGAGTTCTTTATATACCCTAGAGATTATTGCTCCATCTGATGTGTGAGGGGTAAAAATTTGCTCCAGGATGTAGGCTCTCTGTTCACCTCACAGATTGTTTCTTTTGCTGAGAAGAAACTTTTTAGTGTGACTTCATTCCATTTATTGATTCCTGGTTTTAATTTTTGCACTATAGGAGTCTTATTAAGGAAGTTGGGCCTAATCCCACAGGATGAATTGTGACTCCCGCTGCTAGGGCTGATACACAGCATTTCTCACTTTTATTTCCCATGGAAACTTTTTCTCACATCAACTCGCAGACCAGCTGTTCTGCAGAACATGCTCTGGTGCTGAGAGCCATAGCCAAGTAGAAATGACACATGGTATTTTGGTTTGAAAGGTGACCCTGCTCAGGGATTAGGGCAGCTCCAGGTTTAGGGTGGATCCTGCTGGATTAGGGTGGCTCTGGGTTTAGGGTGGCTCCAGGTTTAGGGTGGATCCTGCTGGGAATAGGGCATATCCTGCTGCCTCAGGCGCCCACTCCATGGAGTTCTCCCGGGTTCTGATAGTATTGGTAAGCAGATCCCTGGGGGAGGGAGAGTATTTTTCCCAGAACGTGCGAGTTCGGGAATAAAGAGTTGCTGTTTAAATCTACAAGGCTTTGGTGGTGGCTCGGTTATTTTGTGCCCAGCCAGACTGCGGCACTCTGGAAAACCCTAACCTGGAGTGACAGGGACTTCCCCAAGCAGTTTCTGTGCGGTAGGATGGTACAGACTGTAGACACTTCTGGTTTTGTCAATGTTGCAAACCAGATTTGAGCTGCCTTCTTTAGGAGAGGGTTGGAAGTGTTCTTTTGAAACAGAGATTGAAGAATTAGCCTGGCAGGGAGGACATATGAAGGTTTTTGTGTCAGGTTTTCGGCATTCTTTTGTTTATTCAATTCTCACCACTACTCTCTGAGATAGATCTTGGTTATCTCCATTTTATAGACAGACTGACACTCACAAATTACTCAAAGTACCACATCCAAGCTCCTTAGCCAGGAAGCTATAGAACTGATATATGGAGCCAGAGGCTTTCTTTTTTCTCCTCCTCCTCCTCCTCCTCCTCCTCCTCCTCCTCCTCCTCCTCCTCCTCCTATTTCCAGGCATAGCACCTTGCAGCCAGCACGGACTGGGAGAATTGATTTCATTTTCTTCATCACCTGAGTAATTGATATTAATGATTAAGATGATAGCACAATCAGGTTTTAAATAGTGAGTGGAAGAAAGCCCCATGTTGGTTTTTTGTTTGGCAGGATGCAATCCTTATTCAAAAGTTAAATGGTCATGAAAAATTTGGAAATTAGTTTTCCTGGAAACTCACTTGCAAATAAAGGGAAACCTCAGTCAAGGAAAGATACTAAAATTAAAGAAAAGCATCCTGGTTGCATAGAAAAAAAATGTTGGAGAGGAGAATAGTGCACCTGACTTCCTCTTGTTCTTTAAGCAGATAATATCATTACTTATGGAATTCTCCTCTGGAAGTAAGCAGACCGTTTTCTTTAAACTAGAAGTAGCATGTCTACCAAAGGACTCAGCCAAGGTTAGTATGACTAAATTGGAGAGTGGCAGGGAAATCCATGTGTAATCCAATGAAGAGAGAAGTTTGCACCCAATTTAAATTTGATCTGTATATTACAGGCCACATATTTGGAAACTTAATACTCTGGAAGGGATCCTCCATGTAGGCTGGAGGCCAGAGATCTGATCATCATGCTGTTTAGAGAAGCCAAAAATCAACAGTTGAAAAGTGGAGCTGACTTTGAATGTGGTTGGACTATGCCCAGAAGCCTCTGGGATAACCAGCAGCTGTTCAGGGGCAAGATTCCAAGACTGTGTGTCAGAATTGGATACTTGCAGCCAACTCAGACTTAAAAGTTGGGAAGGGAGGAATGCCAATGCAGTCAGGTAAAGTAGGTTCATCCCCAAAATGAGAACCCTATACTACATGGGGAAAGTTGGAAGTGGGCAGATGTCAGTCACAAAACCTAGTATAATAACAGATGGGTTATTTTTGTTCTGAGAAATCACATAGCAAAGCACTCTGAGAGACCCTCTGCTCAGTCCCTTTGCTGTATATTAAAGGACTTTGCATTATTTCAATTCTGAAAAAAATTTAAATCCAAAGTTAGCATTATGTATTTCTAGGTAGTATAATCATGAATAATTTTCTTTAGCTCTTTAAAACTTTATTTTTCAAGTTGATCCCCACCGATTTGGATTCTTTTCATAATCAAATGTTTTCATTAGAAAGCAGTATCTCTCTTATAATTAAAGAGCCAAAAGAAGTGAATTTTAGAGAGTAAGTAGGAGAAAAGCTTGACTTTTTTGTTTATAATGACAGAAAACAGGAAGGCAAAAATATCTAGATCTAGGAAGACTTAGGACAACCCAAAGAAATTATCCCAGGAAGATAAAGGAGACATCTGGGTGGATTGGACTCTGCTGTAAGTGCCAATGTGAAAAAAATATTTGAAGATGGTGTTGATTACACCCCCAGTGTCATTTAATAGTACTTCTACAACACATTGGAACCAAGATACAGAATTTTAAATCTTAAATATAAAATATAAAATTTTATCAGCAGTACATCTCTAATGGCATGAAGTGTGTTATTTATTCTTTATCTGTGGACAAATATTGTTTATTGCTAAAACTAAACTGTTTCCAATAACATTAAATAGTCTCAAAACTTTCTGACAAATAGATGGGAAGGGAAAATATTTGGGTATAACAAAGCCACTCAACTGCATGTATTCCTTATAAAATATGTTACAAAAATAACCTAATGAAATATAAGCCAATTATATTTTGTAGTAACTATATTGAGATATAGCTCACATACTATAAAATACATAGCATACAACTTATATTATTCTTTAGCATATTCACAAAGTCATGCAACTATCACCACTATATACTTCTAGGAAATTTTCATCACCTACTAAAGAAATTTTGTATCCATTACCATTATCAGTTATTCTCCATTCCCTTCATCCATGGCCCTGGGAAATCTTAACTTATTTTCTGACTATAGATCTTTTTATTCTAGACATTTTGTATAAATAGATCTGTCTTTTTTAATTACAGCCATTCTGGTGAGTGTGAAGTGGTACCTCATTGTGGATTTGATTGGCATTTCTTTTTTTTTTTTAAGAGATAGACTCTCTCTTTTTAAAAAATATTTATTTTTTAGTTGTAGTTGGACACAATACCTTTATTTTATTTATTTATCTTTATGTGGTGCTGAGAATCAAACCCAGGGCCTCTTACATGCTAGGTGAGTGCTCTACCACTGAGCCACAACCCCAGCCCTGATTGGCATTTCTTCAATGACTTATGAAACTAAGCATCTATGAGTTTACTGCCATTTATATAGTTTCTTTGGAGAAAAGTCTCTGTAATACTTTGCACATTTCAGAATATTAGGTTATTTATGTGTTTTTAAATTTTATTTTAGTCATTAATAGACCTTTATTTTATTTATTTATATGCAGTGCTTAGAATCAAACCTAGTAGTGCCTCACACATGCCAGGCAAATGCACTACTGCTGAGCCCAGCTCCAGGTCCTATTTATGTTTTTATTAGTGAGCTGCAAGCATTCTTCACATATTATGATACAGATCCCCTCGAAGATATATGATTTGCAAATATTATCTCCCCTTCAGTGAGTTGTCTTTTCAGTTTTTAGTGGTGCTCTTTGAAGTGCAAAGTTTTAAAATTTGTCCATTTTTGTCCAATTCGTCTATTTTTTCTTTCATCACTAATACTTTTCTGTTATATCTAAGAACCACTCCCTAACCAAAGGTGACAAGATATTCTCTCATGTATCTCCTATGCATTGTCTAGTTTTAGTACTTACAAGAAGGTCTGTGATTTATTTTGAGTTATTTTTTGTTTGTATGAGGAATGGGTACAACTCCATTATTCTGCATGTGGGCATTCAGTTGTTATAAAGCCTTCCATTTTGAGTTGTCTTGGAACCTGGGTTGAAAATCAATTGTCTGTGTATATGTTCTCATTTACTCTAAGAATTTTTAAATCTCCTCCTTGATGGCCCATTGCTAATTCAGTAGCATATTGTTTAGTATCCAGGTGATGGAGAAATTTTTATTTTTTATTTTCTCATTGATTTCCAATTTCATTCCATTATGATCTGATAAAATGCAAGGTAGTAACTCTACTTTTTTGTATTTGCTAAGAGTTGCTTTGTGGCATATTATGTGGTCTATTTTAGAGAAGGATCCATTTGCTGCTAAGAAGAAAGTGTATCCACTTGACGCAGGTTGAAATATTTTATATATGTCAGTTAAGTCTAAGGTATTGATTGTATTATTGAATTCTATACTTTCTTTATTAAACTTTTGTTTTGAAGATGTATTCAGTGGTGAGAGAGGTGTGTTAAAGTCACCCAAGATTATTGTGTTGTGGTCAATTTGACTCTTGAACTTAAGAAGAATTTATTTGATGAACATAGCTGCACTATTATTTGGGGCATATATATTTATGATTGTTATGTCTTGTTGGTGTATGGTTCCCTTGAGCAGTATGTAATGTCCATCTTTATCCCTTTTCATTAACTTTGGCTTGAAGTCTACTTTATTTGATATAAGGATGGAAACCCCTGCTTGCTTCTGTAGTCCATGTGAGTGCTATGATTTTTCCCAACCTTTCACCTTCAGACTGTGTATGTCTTTTCCTATCAGATGAGTCTCCTGTAGGAAGCATATAGTTGGATCTTTTTTTTAAATCCAGTCTGCTAGCCTGTGTCTTTTGATTGGTGAGTTTAAGCCATTAACATTCAGGGTTATTATTGAGACATGGTTTGTATTTCCAGCCATATTTGTTTATTTTTGTATTTAACTTGACTTGATTTCCTTCTCTGATTAGTTTTTCCTTTAGGCTACTACCTCACTCTGTTGATTTTCATTGTTGTTTTTCATTTCCTTTTCATGGAGTATTTTGCCAAGGATGTTTTGTAGTGCCAGTTTTCTAGCTATAAATCCTTTTAACTTTTGTTTATCCTGGAAGATTTTTATTTCATCTTCAAATCTGAAGCTTAATTTTGCTGGATACAAGATTCTTATTTGGCACCCATTTTCTTTCAGTGCTTGATATATATTGTTCCAAGATCTTCTATCTTTCAGGGTCTGTGTATAAAAATCTGCTGTTATCCTAATTGGTTTTCCCCTATACGTAATCTGATTCCTTTCTCTCATGGCTTTCAAAATTCTCTCCTTATTCCATATGTTGGGCAATTTTATTATAATGTGCCTTGGTATGGATCTGTTGTGATTTTGTACATTTGTGTCCTGTAGGCTTCTTGAATTTGGATTTCCAATTCATTCTTCATGTTTGGGATTTTTTATGATATTATTTCATTGAATAGATTATTCATTCCTTTGGTTTGGACCTCTATGCCTTCCTCTATCCCAATAACTCTTAAATTTGGACTTATTATGCTATCCCATAATTCTTGAATGTTCTGCTCATAGTTTCTTACTATTATTTCTGTGTGGTCTTTATTCTTTTCAAGATTTTATATTTTATCTTCATTGTCTGATGTCCTGTTTTCTAAGTGGTCTACTCTGTTGGTGATGCTTTCATTTGAGCCTTTAATTTGGTTTATTGTTTTTTTTTTTTCCTTTCAAGGATTTCTGTTTGTTTGTTTTTAAGAACCTCTAACTCCCTTTTGAGGTGATCTTTTGCTTCTTGGATCTGTTTATGTAGCTCCTTGTCGAAGTGATCTTTCACTGCTTTTATTTGCTCTCCTATGTTTTCCTTGAGTTCACAGAACATTTTAACCATGTATGTCCTAAACTCTTTTTCTGTCATTTTTTCTTCTGTGACTGCCAATGATTCTAATGATGCGGTGTCTTGATTTGTTGTGGTAATTTCTTTCCTTGTCCTTTCATGTTGCTTGTGTGTCTTCCTTTCTAGCTCTGTGGGTCTGGGATGTTATTGTTTTTACCCTATAGGTTTGTAGTACTCTTGTAGGGTTCCAAGATCCCTCCTGTGTGGAGAAGGACAAAATTAACTGACCCCAATATCCACAATATATCACCTATGAATAATTTGTTGTTATTAAGACATTTACAGTTTAGTCTCAATGTTCAGAAATGTTGGATTTTAGATAATATTGAATCCAATATTATCTAAAATATAATCAGTTTCATTAAAAAGTTTTTAGTTTCTGACAGTGGACAATGAAACTGGGGGTGGGAAGTAGGACAATATGCTGAGGGGGAAAGATTTGAGGGTATAGAGTTAGTATGTCTTAGGAAATGTGAAAGAGAAATCTAATGAAGAGAATAGACAGGAAGTAATTTAGGGTAGACAAGTATGTGGGATGACAGTAGCGTACATAAAACAAACACATATATGTATTTAGAGAAATACAGGATGTTAAAATAGTAAAATTTGGAGGGGGGAAGAAAAATGAAAGAAGAAAAAGAAAAAAGGCATATACAATATCTCTGTATTATATCATTTAGATGACTCAGTCCTCAAAATCCTATTTCATGCAAAGTTCTTGGTTTCACATATGTTGGGTATGTGAGGTCTGGAGGATAGAGGGGTAGAAGAGAGAGAGAGAAAAAAACTCGAAAGAAGGAACCAGGGTTGTTGCTAGTTTTAGAGATCTGTTTCTTTTCTGTTTCTCTTCTCATCCAATAGGTGGGGTTCTGTTTTAAGCTGGCGTCTTTGCCTTCAGGATGTTGTAGGTAACCAGGGTAGGTAGGTAACCAGGGTGGGAAGACCCATCCCCGTGTAGGGCATCTGGAAGCAGGGAGTGCCACCCGCCATTCTCTGCAGGGAGGCTGCACCTCACGGGTCTCTTTTTGGGACTGCTCGTCTAACTTGAGCACCCAATATTGTCTCCCTCTCTTGCCTGGAGATTTCTCAGCTCCTGGTCTCTCTGTTAGGCTCCAAACTTTAGTTCCATCCCTTCCCTCCCACTCAGCTGGTCCCACCTGTAGTCCTCTCACACCCAGGCTCACACCAAGTGAGCAGCGCTGTGGTCGCACTGCACACCTGCCCAACTGGAAGCTGTTTTTGTGTTAAGTGGTCACTTTGCCAAGGTCACCGTTGGGGTGGGGGGGAGTTTGATACCTGGTACCTGGCCAGATAGAGATCTGATCCGAGAGCTGAGAGCTGCCCCCATCCAAATATGGTGAGAAAGGTTATCCAAGATGGAGTCAGTCGGCTTTCAGTGCCGGGGAGTCTAGTGGGGTGGGGGAGCCAAGCATTGTGCAGTGGGTAGGTAGTCACCGAATAACCTGTGAGAGTGGATTGCAGTCAATTGCTAATATATTTATGAGTTTATTTTGGACTCAAAATTCTATTCCATGGGATCTATGTATTTTTACATACTGATTCTATTATTGTAACTTTGCATGAAGTTTTAAAATTGGTAAGTGTGAGTCTTTCAATTATTCTTTTAAAGATTGTTTTGGCTCTTCTGAGACTCTTGCATTTCCATATGAGTTTTGAGGACCAGCTTATTAATTTCTACATCATAGGAAGCTTAAATTTTGAAAGGATTGCATGAATCTATAAATCACTTTGAGGAATATTGACATCCTAAAAAGTATTAATTCTTCTAATTCACAAACATGGGATGTCTTTCCAATCATTTAGATCTCCTTTTCTTAAATAGAGTGTTTACAATGTGTTTTTATACTTTTGCAAAATTTATTGCTGATTATTTTTTGTTTCTGACTGAAAATGTTTTCTTCTTAAACTCATTGTTTCATTTTTCACTGATAGTGTGTAGAAATATAATTGATTTTTGTATAATGATCTTGTACCCTGTGAAGTTATTGAACTCATTTATTATCTTCAATTTGGAAAATTTCAGCCATTATTTCTTAAATATTCTTTCTTCCCCTTTCTCTTTCTTCTGTCCTTCTGGGATTCTCGTTATGTGGATGTTGGTATGCTTGATTGTGTTCCATAGGTCCCTGAAGCTCTGATCATTTTTCTTCAGTTTTCATTTTTTTCTCATGCTGGTTAATCTCAATTGGTTTTTCATCAACTTTGCTGATTATTTTTTACTTCATATATGCTATTGAACTCCACTAGTGAATTTTTCATTCTGATTATTACTTCTTTTCAACTCCAAAATTTGTTTGGTTCTTTTTGTTATAATTTCTGTATCTTTACTGATCTTTTTAATGAGGTATTATTATTCTCATGCTTTTTTTTTTTTTGGCTCTATAGATATAGTTTCCTTTTATTTATTGAAAAAATTTAGCATAGCTGATTGAAAGTCTTTGTCCAATATGTCAAAAGTCTGTGTCAAATCCTAGGTGTTAAATTTTTATTTTCACACATTTGTTTTCATGAATAGACATCTTGTTTAATCCAATTTATTTAGCGATGCTTGAAAAAGATTAGCCATGAATTTAGATAGTTCTCTCACTCCTAATCTTCAAAAAGAAAGAGACAATCTTTCCTGTAAGATAAGATTGTCACTATATATATGGTTTTAAATTCCTCAAAGAAAGAAAAATTTGCTGTAGACATTTGGCTTTCACATTTTAATCTTTTCTGATTCCAGGTGTTTGTTCTGTGCCTTCTACCTTATTTTCCTCTAACCCAACCAAGGACAACTTTGGGAATTTGTGGGACTCAGTGAAAGATGAAAATGTAGAACCCATGTTCAAAAACACAGGGGAAACGTGAAGTTAAAGATATCAAAATATAAAAAATTTTATTTAAAACAAAATTTTATTATTTATAAAATATGGAAAAGTGGTAATACATAGTAACAACAATTATGTTGTATAGTATTACAAATTACACAAATAAGATTTTGAAGTCATAATTTTATACTACAATAAATAATGATACTTTATTACATATACATATATATGTATATAAATATCTTGATTAATCATAAATTTTTTCTTCTTTTTCACTTTTCTGAAGATTCTTTTATTAGGCCATTAAAACTTATTCTTTTAGTAACTTCATTTTCAATTACTATAATTTAAGAGGAACATCAGTGACTCCTGAAAATAATCACAAATAAGATGAAAAATAATTTTTGGTAATTTTTTAATTCTGAGAAGGATCTTTCTTATGATATGATTGTTACTGGAGCTGGTTAGAGACTCTAACAACATTAGGATAAATCTCTGATAATTACTTTGAAATATAAAGTTTCATACACTGAAACCTGATGGTTTTTGAAGAACAATTTCTCTTAAAAGATTTAACTCTTCTTACAAATTTTTATAAGTCAAAGTTTAGTTTGAAATATTCATTTACATAATGTCTGTTATTGTCTGAATATTATGTGTTCCCCAAAAGGAATGGTCAGAGGAAAAATGATTAGATTATGAGATCTGTGACCTAATCAGTGCATCCTAGTTTGAATGGACTGCCTGAGTAGTAACTATAGGCAGATAGGGTGTGGCTTCAGGAGATGGGTCACTGGGGGCATGACCCACCTCCTGCATCTTCCCTAGGGCCCCTCCCCCCACTCCCACCCCTCCCCTCTCTCTGCTTCCAGATCTGGCCATGAGGGGAGCAGCTTCCCTCCATCATCCCCTTACCCCATACTATGTTCTGCCCCACCCTGGGCCCAGAGTAATGGAGTTGGCCATCTCTAGACTGAGACCTCTAAAATTGTGGCCCCAAATAAACTTTTCCCCCTCTGAGTTGTTCTTTTGGGGTATTTTGGTCACAGCAATGAAAAAGCTGACTAAAACAACCACATTTCAGTGTTTTCTTTGACATTTCTTATAACTCATGAATATTTTATGAGAAACTAAAAGTAATTTCATGATTTGTATGTAATTTTAAAAGCCTGTTTATGAATTCTAGTACTGTCTTCAATTAAAAGAAAAATTAATTTTCAATTTATCTGTTTGTTATAATTGGTCCATGAAAGTGTTTATGTAAAAAAAAAAGTATTCTTTTCTATAAAATGTGAGGATCTTTTTATTTTATTTATATTTCCAAGACTGGATATTTGCTTTATGATGTGGTAATGGTTTTCAATTCCAGAGATTCTATACTCTTCAGAGAATTTTAGTAACTCCCTGACAGCACTTATAGCATTGTCCATGTGTGCATCTTTATAACATTGTAATTTACTGACAAAATTTACTGCCTGACCGGTGGCAGTACCTTGTCCAGTGCTCAGGCTAGAGAGTTAATATTTGTGCACATATTTCATGGTTGAGCTCCATAGACTGATGGGCAAACTGGCCTCCTACCATGGGTCTTTCTTCTGTCATGTCCCTATGTGGAATTATTCGTTCTCTCCCAGGGCTAGCTTCTGCTGCAGCTTACATCATTGTCATTAACTTGGGCTTATGTGCTGGTGCAGGCAGCCCTCCAAATCCCTTGTTGCCTCAGACTTCCCATACATGTGTGTGTGTGTGTCTGGCATTTGGACCAACTGCTCAGCATGCCTGATGCTCACAACTGCCCAGCTCATATCCTGCATATAGTTCATCTCATCAACTTTACTTAGAAATCACAAGTTCAAAGCTGAAATTATTAAAAATATCATAATGGTAATATCAGGACAATAAACCAAGCATTTGTGAGCAGGGTGCAAAGGTAACATGCTCTTGAAATCAGTCTTGAACCCCAGTGTTTCTCAACTAAGGGTGATTTGCCCTTCAAGGGTGGACAACCCTGGGTTATCCTGCATTGGATTCCAATTAGGCCTCTCAAAGAAAGAATAACAGGATGGTTTAGCACCAAAAATAAACACTGATCCAGGTTTTGCACAGTCAAGCACAGTAGGCCATCCCCTGCTCTCTGTGTAGAATTGTCCTTTAGAATCTTCTGGAGCACTCCAGCACAGAACAGCTCCTATACCTGCTTTCTGTACTCCCCTTTCTTAGGAGAGGTATTCTTAGGAGAATACTGGAATAAGGAAAGTTGACAGCTGCTAAGAGCCACAGCCAAGTAATATGATGCATGGCATTTTTGGTTGAAAGGTGATGCCAGCAAGCCATTGAGATGATATGATTATGTTAAGATCTGCATTTATATGGATATTGGACTCCTGCTGTCCACCTGGGCCTGCTACGGGAGAGTTCCCATTGGTTGGGGAAGTGCGGTAGGAGGGAATTCCGGAGGAGGAACTTCCTCTTGGGATCCGGGAGAACGGTGGCCTGGGTCGATCGAAAATCTTCCCAGGCGTGAACGGAGCATTGGCGGCAGTTTGTTCCTGCTTGAGTGGCTCGTGATTTTGTGCCCAGCCAGACTGCGGCAGACAGCAACAGAAGTGAAAATTGCCCAGGTAAGTCATTGTTGCTTGAGTAACAGTCCAAAAAGGGTCCATTTTAGATTGGAATTTATGGTGTTCTTCTGCATGAAGTCATTCAAGGATCCAAGTCGCTGGCAGCCCTAACTTCCTCAATTGGTGGCTTAAAGGTCACTGTAGGTGTTGACATCCAATGACAGATGAAGGCTCATACTTCACCCAAGGTTTGGAAGTAATACAGATCATTTCTCCATTAAATTCCATTGGCCAGAACTCAGGGATATGGCCACATCTAACTATTTGGGGGCTGGAAAATGTAGTCTAAGTCTATGCCAAAATTGAGAGGAAATGACACTGGTAATCAGCTGACAGCCTCAAGAAATTTTCAAAACTGGGAAATTTGGAATAAAATGTGTACCCGCTGTCTCCAGCCATTCCAAGAGAGGTATGAAAAGTTATGCCTATGACGAGTTTTGGTCTGTTGGGGCAGACTTCCCTAGACCTAGTTTTCTAACTGTGAGTCTTTGTACTCACTAACAGTGTTTGGTTCACATTACAGCTTATGTTCTGGGAAAAGCATCAAATCAATGCCCACAAAACCAACATTTCTCATTATTATCAAGTTAGCTTTCAGTGAAACAGAATCTCAAATGTATTTGGTGTGAATCTGTTACAATTAAGCTAATCATTAATGTTCTATATGTGTACATCAGAAATGTCAACTTTAAGAGTATGGAGATAAAAGCATCATTTAGATTATTTTAATTCTCTCTCCCCCTACCTCACATTAAGCAAGAAATTAAGTCTTATTTATGGTAAACAAATTGAGTATGTAGCATTAAATATTCAATGCTGGGATGTTTGTTTAAAATTGTCTCCTCAGTAATTTATAATCTCAGGCCAAAACATGATGTAGTTCATTCTGGTGAATTTTAATCTGATTCTTGCTGACAAGTAGGAGAGCTATGACTCTAGAGTAATAATTCTTCCCTGTGTGAATATTATAGAGAAACACACTAGAGGAATTGTTGAAAGGAAGCATCTAACTGATCATTCAGCCTCAGAGGCAGAGTATCTAGAACATTCCTATCTAATGCTTGTTGCTGTGACATAATCATGAAAAAACACCCACTTCACTCTCTTGAGCCTCGGTTTGGATGAACTCTCTTGTAACCTATGGCCAGGGAGTAGCACAGCTGCATGGCCACCACTGTTCACAGTGGTCTGGTTTGCAACTTTGCAGAATCAAAAGCTCAAGAGTGTCAGCAAACGCAGGTTGATTGAGGAGGAGAGGGAACGCAGGTTGATTGAGGAGGAGAGGGAACTGATTTACACCAAGAAATTACAGGAGTCTGATGCTTAAGTCAGAACACTGGGTTTTTAACTTCTGAGGAATATGGTTGCCACACAAAGAAGAAACTAATACTGGCTGGTTAATATATTCTTTCTCTTGAAGAACAGTCTCTGGAAAACCAGTGATCACAATCATGATTCTATAGGCACAAAGAATCAAGATAAGGGTTTTAGCTGAAGAAGTTGCTGGAATTTGAAAGCCCTGTTTCAATCCTTATTTCTACAGAGAGGATGTTGTTATTAATTTTCCTTTGCAACCAGGAAAATGGCTTTGGATATTTCTTTAAAGAGATATGTAGGGAGGGTAAGCATCAACTAAAGGTAAAGAATAGGGATGTACCACTCCAACCAACGTCTATTCTTTACTAATTTTCCTTTTTTGGAGGCTCTGGGATTCAATCCAGGAACAATTTACCATTGAACTACATCCACAGTCCTTTTATTTTTTTAATTTTTTTTTTTGGGGGGGGGGGCGATAGGGTCTTGCTAAATTGCTGAGACTTCCTCAAACTGGGAATTCTCCTGCCTCAGCCTCCTGGGTTACCAAGATTATAGGCATATGCCACTGTGCCCTGTTCTTTACTAATATTCATTTCCAGGTTCTTATTCTATTGGCAAGGCCCATGTTTGTAACAGACATTCCCTGATGTTTGTAGCAGACATTCCCTCAGCAAGGAGCAAACTTCTCCACTCCTTCCTTGTCTGTAATATTGTAGGTTGGAGATTCTAAATATTAACCACCATCCTACCCACCGCTATCTAGTTCCACTAGATAAAAGATACAATGGCCAGAAGAAGGTTAAAGTCAGCTTTATTAATGGATTGGAAATGGATTGGAGATCACAGCTGGGATCTGAGGTTCCTTTCTTCCTCTCCAGAGTGATGACAGCTGAGCCCACTGGGTAGGCCCACCAAACTTACCCACCCAGTCACAGACCGAGGCTGGAACATGGAGAGCCGATCCTGGCTGGGCCCACCACGAACAGGTCCTGCTGGGTCTGTTTATGGCACGGAGACTGGAAGCCCAAAATCAGGTCCAAGATAGAGAGAAAGAGAGAGAAGAAGCAGGAGGACAAGTAAGCAGGGACCTTTAGCACATTATCTCCACCCAGTAGAGAAAGAAGGCCAAAAGAGACCCAAATCCCATCAGTCACAATCATCCCAGAAATCACCCCAAAGATGGAAGCCTCTCCCCAGTACTTTTCTCCATGTTGGGCTTGTTGGTGGGTGATCCTTCCTCTGTTTGACTCAGCAGAAAATGAGGGGATTTAGGAGATTTCACTCAGAGGTGAGGTTGAATAAGTGGCCAAAGGTCATTTTTTTGTTAGTCTTTTGGGTCATCAGAGAATAACCCAAACAAAAGCACTGGCTGGAGCCAGGACCGCAGGTGCATAGGTCACCTCACCCCTGGGCACTAACCACCAAATTCCTTTTCTCCCCTCTACTCCCATCCTTCTGAAGGTTGCTGAGTAAGAACTTGACAGGCTTAAAAGGCCACCATAGCTAGGGGCCAATTCTCCTTGACATCCGAGGGTTTTCTTCCTGTAAGCTCCTCTTTTCATTCAAAGTAACACCTCCTGATTTAATGTTCAAGTATGGAGTTGTAATCATTGGGCCAATCCTCAGTAGAAGACCTGGCAAGGTTAGTTTGTATGGAGGGGAGGATGGACATGGAATAGCTGATTCCTCTATGGCTTTGACAAAAAAAGAGATCTAAAGGCAAGTGTCACAGAGTTGAGAGTCTAAAGCAACTCTCGCTGGCTGCCTTTCCTGGCAAGTAAGGAGGACTTAATTTCTTAATTTTTCCTCCTAATTTTGTTTATTCTTTTCTATTTCTCTAGTGTTTTGAGCTTTTTTAAATTTTCAGTACTTGGTTTGAACCCAGGGCCTGGGGCATGCTAGGCAAGTGCTCTCCTTCTAAACTACATCTTCAACTCTTTTTATTTCTTATTTTGAGATAGGGTCTTACTAGGTTGCTAAGGCTGGTCTTGAACTTGCCATCATTTTGTTTCAGCCTCCAGAGTAGGTAGGATCACAGGTATGCACCACCATGCTGAGCTCTCTAATTAATACTATTACTAATATATTTTGGAGGCACTGGGGATTGAATCCAGGGAGACTTTACCACTGAACTACATTACACCATATTTTTCTTTAATATTTGAGCATATATCCAGGGCTAATATTCCTGTTTTGGGCCTGGGTGACTTCTGCAGAGGGTTAATCTCATCTATTACCTGTGATTCTTTTCATATTATCACCATTGAAAGGTGACTCAATTTATGTTCCTAAAGGGAAACCTTCTATAGTTTCCATTAAGATGACTACACAACTGTACTTTAAATAAAATTGAATGATTGCAAAAAAATTATTTTACCCCAGAGTATTTTTATTAGGGATTCCTGCCACCATATTAACATATAAAACAATCTGGATGTTGACAGAGAAATGCAGATTTCACTATACAAAGGTAAGGCTCCATCACAGTATCATGACCCCCATCTCTCTAGTATTTCAATAAAATCAATTGTGTTTTGAATTTTCCCCAGAGTTATATTTAAAAATATTAGACAAACCACAAGTAATACTCCAAATACATAACATTTTACAATATGGTCCAAGCACAGATAGAAATACATGATACTTTACCTACATTATTTTCATAATCCCACTTGCATTAGCACTAAAGACAAGGTTGTGTGTGTATATGTATTTGCCATATGCATGCATGTGTGTACAAATCCACAAAGGTACACACAGCAGTCTTTATGAAAAATTCAAATCTTTGAAGCTGTGGTTTTTACCCACCATGATATCTGAGAGGGAAAGGAACAACAACATGTCACAAATTCTTCAACTGGGTCAAAATAAGCATAACTATGTGTGAAAGGCATATTGGTTGTGTCTATACAAATACATATATACAGATTTATATATAAACACATATACCGATAATATGGAATATACATATACCCACACACGTGCTTTGAACTCTGTGTCTTACTACTACTTATACCATCTCCCTTTTGAAGCAGTCTCCACATTTGATGCAGGCAAGTGGTGACTAACACAACTTAAGTGGGTATTTTTAAAAGGCTCTGATTCTAAACCAGAATCCAATTTTGCTTTGGATGGCTATCATTTAAATCAAGTAGATCCTATTCTGTCAACTCTGTAACCTGAAAACATCTTCAATAAACAAAGAAGTATCTGCCTAAGAGAAAAGAGATGCTAGCTGGAAATGGCATATGTATCTCATGGTTGGATGACATGTGATAATTATCCTGCGTATTTTTCAAATATTTTATGATGAAAAATATAGCACTTCCATAATTTAAATATATTATTTAATATTATTTTTTAAAATTGAGGGCTAGATAATTTGTCTTGGTTAGAATTTCAAAGAAAATGATAGAAAGGGGACTAGATTTGTATAGACTACACTGGAGTACCCTTATGTCAAAAAAGAATAGAACATATTAAAACTTCAATTTCCAAGCTGACTACATGCAAATGTCCAAAATAAATTATTGCAGGTTCCAACCATAGAAAATATACTTCTATATTAGTATAAATCACTGAAAGTCCACCAGAAGAAAACCCTGCAAATATAATAGCAAGTATATATATTATAATGTGTTCAACAGAGGCCTCATGAACTGACTTTCAACATTTACTTTCAAAATTAAATATCTAATAAAGAACTAACAGCTCCATTGACTGAGTTGCCCATTGACTGGAATGCCCAATTTGGAAATTATGCTAATGGTGGCATTGGAGGGTCATTAGGGAGATATTATAGGTGGGCCCCATCTCTATATAAGAAATCCTGCACTCTGTGCTGTAAACCTCAGACCCTTTCTCACTCATACCAAATGTTGGTAAGTACTCTGCATGGGAAAGCATCAGACCCTTTCTCTCATGGATTTAATGGTGCAGAGGAAGGTACTACAGGATTTGTCTGTTATCTTATTCTCTACCCAGGCTGAACTGATTTGTCATCTGATGAGCACTCTCATTTTCCCAATGGAAGTCCAATGATGAATAAGTTAAGATTTTAAGGAAACCATGCAAGGAAAGGAGAATATTACCCACCATAAAGAATAAATCTTGGTATTTATCAAAAAGCCACTCATCCCCCCCCCCCTCACTCACACACACACACACACATTTTTGAAGTTTCTTCCACAGAATCACAATGAATGGCATGAGGGACCAAAAAATTTACCTTAAAGTTTCTCCACTTTTATTTAGATCCACTTAAACATGTTTATGTCAACTGGACAGCGAGTGCACTTTACATCATTGAATGCCTCTTGTCACCATCCTTTTCATTAAAGACACCCTTTGCCTTCCACCACCTGCCTACAGCCTCACCAGAACTCTTCTTCACTACTTTCCTTTAGTTCAATTTCTATCTGAATCCACTCACTCTTGTTTTAATATACAATAAACAATCAACTGGTATATCTTTTACCATTTTTCCTTTAAAATTTTACTATCTTTTAAAAACATTCTGCTTCCCTAGCCCAAATATATGGACAGAGTGCAGACAAAAGTACCAAGTCATCTTGTCCAAAACTTGGAAAAAGGGACTCCCCTGTGTCAACTCAATGCTCTCAGTTTCTACATCCTCCATTCCCATCATCTGTTTGGGGAGCTTACTTACTAAAGTATCTTTCTACCCATTTTCTATCCCATATGCAAGTAATAACAAATTATAGACTTGTTCAGCCAAAAATATTTTAAAAAACAAACTGGTGCCAAAACATTAAAAAATTCCCGATATACCTTTGTGCATTGTTAGTCTTACAGTCCATATACTTAAATAACTCCAGGAGGCTTTTTTTTTTTTTTTTTGCAAAAAATTTACCAAAATAGTTTGAACACATAAAAATAGTTTTAAAAAAACAAAACAGAAAGCCCAGCATAAATTTAGTTGTATAGGCATTGGTTAGAGGACATCATTTTTCACTAAGGATTATATTCAAAAACTTTCCCTTAGGTTTTTACTAAAATTCTGATTCTGAACCTTATAGCTTGTGATGGTACCAACTATTAAAAACAGGGAAATCTATTCAGTCCAATGTATTATGCATTATAATAGTTGTCTACACTTAAAATAAACATATTTTGGTTATGTAAAGGTCATCTTCCTGACCCGTAAGTAAAATATCTATCTTTGATTTAAGTGCATTTAATTATGAAAAGCTAATGGAGGGTTTGAATGATCAATTATGAGAAAGGAACATCTGTTGGCAACCCCATGTCCATTCAGAACCAGTCATCTACTGAAAAAAAATCACTAGTATTGAATATAGCCCTTAGTTTTATAAGATATTAACCTCATGAGCAACCCAGCATGTAGAGAATGAGGTTGACCTTCCCAGCCACCCACTGTTTGAGGGGACAGTAGTACTCATAGTGAAACTGCTCAAACTCTGGTGTCTGGCGGATTTCACATAAGAAGGAGAGATCAATACCTGACTCCAAAAGGAGGAGGAGCAGGGGAAATACAAAGAGCAGCAGTCCCAGGCCCACCACAAGAAGCCTGGAAAAACTCTTGACCAGTGGGTTCACCCGAATATGGCCGGTCAGAATGTCATAACTCCATGACAAAGCTCGACGAGCCTCCTTCAGCTCCTCTTCTTCAGCAACCAAAAAGGCATTTTCATCTGCTTCCAGTTCCTCAAATGAATCTGTATCTTCTCTTTCCAACTCAAGCCTAGATGGACAGTCAAAAAGCATGTCAATCTCATCATCAACAGGGGTGGGGAGCAGGCTGGCACTTGGGTTGTATGCTAGTTCAGAGATGGTCAAGGGCTCTTCTTTTATTTTATCTTCTTCTTCACTTGGGGGATCTTCATACTCTCGAGCTTCCTTTACTGGCGAGCTGGAGATCAGGGGAGCAGAAATGTCCTCTTTAGGCAATGGAACACCTGCAAAGAGACATTTTTTATTTTAAAGTTCAGATTTTCTTTTCCCACAAAAACCTGTGGGTACATACAAAACAATGGATGGAATTTAAGGGATCCATGAAATTATCCTATGGCATCCTGACTTTAAACAAAGTCCTGTTAGTGACATTCTCTACAGAGTAAATTCTAAGATCAACACACTAAACCAAAATAACCAACACTTTTCAAATGGTTGGAAACATGTACAACATTTAGGTGTATGATTCTGGTCTGCAAACCTCCAACTGTGGTCATGTTTATAAAAATAAAAATAACAATAATTCATTATTATGTTATGAATGATGTCTTTTGGAAGTCAAAACTGTCAACCAATAAGCTATATAAAACTATGGTGTACCACAGCATACTATAGCATAGCATAGCATAGCATACCATACCATACCATACCATAGCAAAACTATAATTTCTTTATCATTCTAATGTATTGTTTTCTAGTCTTCCTTCTAGGTACAATTTTGTGGGTCTAGCTGAGCACCTGTAATCTAAACATCTAAAATCTGATTGAGTGTGTCAATGCTCAAAAAAATTTTGGATTTCAAATTTTTCAAGTTAGAGATACTGAATCAGTAAAGTCTATGAAAATATTCCAAATTCTGGAAAATTCTGAAATATTTCTGCTCCCAAGAATTTTAGGTAAGGAATACTGTAATTGCAATCATACTATGTCCACAAACGAATATCTTGTTTCTTCATTTAACATTTTAACTTAAACATTTTGTATGTTCTCATTGGTATAACTTATAAAGAAGGCCAAATTTCCTGTTTAGTTAATATAATAAGTTAGCCATCCATTGGTGAACTCTTAGATCAATTTACAGTTGTAAAAACAATGTTCTAAGAGACATCTTCACATATAAAGCTTCTTCTCCCTTTTGTTTCAGTTAATTTTCAATAGACAGATGTTTAGAAGGCAGATTACTTGGTCAAAGGGCATGGATTTCTCTGAAAGTTTACTGGGGATATGTATTTTCAATGCCTTCTTTTACAGATGGAAAATTCAACTACCTACTCTTGGGTGTAAAGGCTAGCCTCCCAATTTTGAGTCTTGGCTTCTCAATGGAAAATGAGGACAGCATCAAAGCAGTTTTTCCCAGGATGGATCTACAATACGACACCAAATTGGCAGCCAGCTGCATTAGGTAACTGTAAGCCAGCATATGTTTCACAATTTTTCTCTTCAAAATGTACAAGAGTGCATTACTGCTTTTATGTTTCAAAAGTCAATCCTGAAATGAAAAGTATAAACCATCTACCAGTGACAAAAAGCACACAAAAAGATGTTAACATCACAAATCATTAGGGAATCATTCAGAGAATGCAAATCAAAACCAAAATGAGATACCACTTGATGCTTGTTTTTATGGCAATAATGTTGGTGAGGATGTTGAGAATTTAGAACTCTGTACATTGCTAGGAGAAATATAAAACGATTCAGTCACTGTGGAAAGTTTGGTGGTTCCTCAAAAGGTCAAATATAGAATTATCATACAACTCAACAATTCCACTTTTAAGTATATACATCATCCATAGAATTGAAAACAGGAATTCAAATGCTTGTATGTAATGTTCACAGCAATGCTGTTTCAATAGTCAAAAGATGATAACAATCCAAATGTCCATCAGCAGATAAATACACAAACAACATGTGGCATATCCATATAATAAAATATAATTATTCAGCCATAAAAAACAACAAAGTAGGGCTGGAGTTGTGGCTCAGAGGTAGAGCGCTTGCCTAGCAGGCATGAGGCACTGGGTTCTATCCTTAGAACCACATAAATATAAAATAAAGATATTGTATCCACCTATATCTAAAAAATAAATATTTAAAAAAGTGAAAGAGGCCAGACACAAAAATGTCACCTTATGTATGATTCCATTCCTATGAGATATCCACTACAGGTAAATCCACAGGCATAAAGTGCTTTGTAGGGGTAGTCACCAGGGACTGGGAAAGAGAGAAATGAGCAGTAACTGATAGACACAGGATTTTCCTTAGAGGTGATGAAGATGTTTTGAAGCTAGATGGAGGTGTTAGTTGCCAATACTATGAATGTCTTAAATGCCACCAAATTGTTCACTTCAAAATGGTTATTTTGTGTTGTGTGAACTTCATCTCAATAAAAACAAAAAATAAGTAGGGTGTGGTGGCACACACCTGTAATCCTAGCAACTCAGGAGCCTGAGACAGAGGTTCACAAGTTCAATGGCAGTTTGAGCAATTTATCAACCTTGGGTAATCTCATCTCAGAACAAAATTAAAAAAAAAAATTTAAAGACCTAAGGGTGTAGCTCAGTGATAGAGTGCCTCTGAGTTAATCAGAGTGCCACAAAAAGAAAAAATAAATGTAAGCCTGTAGTGGTATAGATGTGGTATCCCCCAGAATTCACACGTAAGATAATGCAAGAAGATTTGGAGGAGAAATGATTGGGTTATAGCCTTAACCTAATCAGTGAATTCATCCCTAATGGGATTAACTGAGTGGTAACTGGAGGAAGGTGGGGAGTTGCTGGAAGAATTGGTTCATTGAGGGCATGGCTATGGGGTACATATTTTGTATCTGGAGAGTGAAGTATCTCTCTGCTTTCCTCTGCAACAGTCTTCTGCCATGAGCCCTGAGGAATGGAGTTGGCTGTCTATGTAAGACGTTTGATTCTGCAAGCCCTCAAATAAATTTTTCCTCCTAAAATTGTTCTGGTCAGATCTTTTAATCACAGCAGTGAAAAATCTGCCTAAAACAAAGCCGTAAGTTGTCTACCACCATAAAATGTCTAAAAGGAGAAAATACAGGGTAGGGAAGGATGAAAAGAGTATGGCTTTTGGAGTGCTTAATACTTAAAAATGCAGGTGCACCCTATCCCTAACAGGGGGCTCATGTTACTCACCCCCTTAGGAAAGCTGTGAAAGTCATGAATCCTATGTGAAGGTCTCACTGCTCTGCTACCACTTCTAGCTCCATTTGCTACTTTTCTTTGCTTCTTTGGTTACACAGATTGCCCATGCTCCTTTGTTCTTATCTAAAAGCATTATATGTGTAATATATACAAAAAAATAGAATACAAATATATAATACTATAATATATATATATATATCAATGTATAATATAATCATATATATTGTTATATATTACTGTATCTTATATATTATGTATAAATTATATATATTTGTATTTTATATATGTATGTATGTGTGTGTATGTATATATATATATATATATATATATATATATATATATATATATATATATATAATTATTCTCCTCAAGTGCCCTAATTTGCAACCCTTTATCTTCTGCTTCCTATATCCCTCTCCTATAGCCAGAAGACAAGAGAAATCTCACGTTTCCAGGCTGAAATATTTTGCAGATTGCATCTCTATTTTCCCAAGTGCTCAGACCAAAACCCTTGACTGTTCTCTATTCATACCCACATTGAACCTGTCAGTAACTTTTGCTTTTACCTTCAAATTGTGTCCAGAATCTGACTACTTCTTACCACCTCCATGGCTATCACCCTGATCCGAGCTGCTATTCTTTCTCATCTAGATTATTGAAACAGTCTCTTATATCACCTCCCTTATTCAGTCTTCACGCAGGCAAGGGCCACTACCAACGCAGCATCTAGAGTGATTCTTTGAAAACATGAATGAACCATGCCACCCATGTTCTCAATACTCTCTAATGGTTTTCCATCTTCCTCAGAGGGAAAACCAAGTTGTTTAGGGATGTCTAGGACCCTACTCAATGTCCTCTTCCCATTCCTAACCTTTCTAACCCTGTTCCCCTATGACTGTCTCTCTCATTCCACTCCAGCCGCCTAAGCAGCTCTGCTGTCCCTCAAGCATGCCAATCATGTTCTAACCGCAGGGCCTTTGTACTTGTTGCTCCCTCTGCTTGGAGCACTCTTCCCTCAATATGTTCATGCTTTCTTCCTTTGAATGTCTTGAATCAAATGTCACCTTCTTTGTGAGGACTTTTTTTAGCCACACTATAGAGAATTTCAGTCTTTATTCTTAGCATTCTCCATTCCCCTTCTTTCATTTATTTTTCTTGGGAGAAATCTAAAATGTAAGGGGAAAATAGAATAATAGTAAAGAGTGAAACCAGTATTTTCAGGGAAAAACAATCACAGTAACTAATTCAGGTATTATAATGGCCAGGACCTCCACAGGTCAAGCAGGTGCCTAAATGTGAACAGGTATATAGGGAGCGATGGAGGCTGGAAAGAATTGACCATTTTGAGTACCATCTAAAAGCTTTAAAATTCACACTTACATCTGTATGGTCCACACAAAATACACCTGTGGGTCTTTTCAGGCATTCAGGATGCCATTCAGAAAATGCTATAATTTTTTTTAAATCAGCCAAATTTCTAAGATTTTAAGTCACTCACATCTGCTAGGTTATTGATCTCAATAATAGATATTCACTTATTTTCCTGGAAAGGAGGTAGGCAGGGATATAAAAGCTTTCTTCCCTTTCCTAATTTTTCTAAACATGAGTGTAATGTACTAAAGATTCGTATTACTCTCCCTTCATCTCTGTGCTCAAATTGTAAGGCAGCTGGAGTACAATGGAAGAGGACCAATCAAAACCTGGACAGCCTGGGTTTAAATATCAGCTTTGTCTTTACTCATATTATGAGCTTCAGTGGCTAAAGATTACTTGATATTCTTGGATCTCAGTTTGTTTAACTATAAAATAGGAGAAACACCTATTTTACCAGGCTGGGGAGAGGGTAAGTGAAATTGTGGATGTGTAAGTGATGCTGACAATTTAAAAAACCTACAAAAATCAGACATTATGATCTCAACAAAGAACAATAAACAGCACTTGCTCTATTATCAAACATTTTTTAATCAACAAATACATTCATTTTCTAACAAGTCCACTATGGAATACAAGGTGAATTTAATTATAATTGGTTATGCAAATCTTCTTAACTGTCCTTATATGAGATATGCTAAAAGTTTCATACATACCTTTTCTGGTGAGTTCCATAAAGACCAGAACACTAACTTAGTATTATTCAATAATAAATAAATTATAAATTTATTAATAAATAAATTTATTTTGCTTTATCTATATCTGAGAAGCTTTCTGAATATATCCACAAAGCTCAATTAGGCAGATTGAGAACTTTGTTTTAGAAGAAATGGTAATGATCATGGAAAAGTAAAAAGCTTTCCAATTTACATAACTGTGCAGACCTATTAAAATTAGCGAATAGCTATAAAGTTTCTGACAAATAAGAAATATTCGTTGAATGTTATAGCTGGTTATACATACTTTCGTAATTTTCTTTATATGATAGATACTAAAAGTTTCCTACATACCTTTTCTGGTGAATTATGTATTACATTTTAGTATAGTAATAAAATTATATGTTTTATACCATTGTTTTCATTATTTATTTGAAGAAATAACTTAAGAAGTAATAATAACTTATGTAGCAAGAATCAGAAGACAAATACTAATGGAGTAGACTGGCCATGGACAATAGGTAGGATGCCTGCCATGTATAATGAAGCAGACTGACACTGCCCATTTCCATTAGCACCATTTGCACCGATCCTGATATAATGATATGCCCTAAAGATACATCATGCATCATAGCAGCACAACCTACTCAGTAGAATGTTGATGGATGCTACTAGGAAGCTGTTCTTCATCTTATTGCTGAAGGAAAAATATAGGGTATTTATTGACACACAGCAAAATTAGTGGCAGATAAAAACAGAATGAGCATTGCTCACATTTACACAGAAACGAGCTATCAACTGAGCATGCGTGTGACAAAATCCCAATACCATAGCCAGAGTTTCCAGAAACTTGTGATGTACTATATAGCTAAAGAGTCTGGCTAATGACCCTTGTCTAGTTTCCTGTGCATGATGACTTTATCAATTAAACAATGTGGTATTATCAAGCATCACTAAAATGCCTTAAAATGAAAACACTCACACCCCCACCTCTTAAGGTTACAGAAAGGATCAAAAGTGTAAAGAAGAGAACAATGTAAGAAAGTCCTTTGGGGACAATATGGGGATATCAGAACATAATTGATCATCTGCAGTTTGCATTTAACTACACTGACCTCCTTAAGTTGACTTTGGAGCTTGGGTTTGTTGAGATAATGCTAAGCCCACGTGGCAATGTCTTTACCATTTAAAATCTGCCATGTTTATTGCCATCATTTGGATAAAACCATACTGCCTCACTTTGCAGACACTTTTCAGCCTCATTTACTGCTTCCTTTGTTATGGCCACTGATGCTCGCCCTGTGAGGCCTTCATCCATACTGGGAGGCTTTGGCAAATGACATCATTGGCAACCATTATTCTGGTTCCCTTTGAGGAGCTCTGTGCTAGCACCCAATTATAGAATGCCCACTAAACTCCAGAGCAGTAAAGCGGTACCACCATTCATCCAAGAGGAGGATCCTTTAGAAGATCATAGAGGCATTTCAGACATCACAGTGATTGAAGGGGCTGATGTCCATTTAGTGGGTGAGGGTCAAGGATACTAGATATCTTAAAATATTTAGGAGAGTTCCACAAAATGAAGAATTATTTTGCATTCCAAAAAACTTTCAAATGTTAAATATTAGATATTATCCATAATGAACATATTTATAATGATCTGAATCTAGAACCTACCTCTGTTTTACATTTAAACCTAAAGCATTTGAAGTAGCACTTTAACATAGTTTGAATTTTTCAGGATTGCAAGCATTGAGTATGTTGAACTCTTTTGCTAAGAGTTGTTTAGCAGTTCAGAATATTACACCATCAACATCAGAGATGCCAAAGGTATTGGAGTTGCTTGCAAAGTAACACATTTTCACCGTACATCTATTCCATCCACCCACCCCTCCCCATTCCAAGCATCTCACTCCTTTGTTCTGCCTCCTAGTGAGTCCTATTTGAGAAAAGCCTTTGGAGATTCTTATTTAATTAAGAATGACTTTCTAATTTCTCTTTCTATTACAGTTAGAACATTTTGACTTTACATGTAGTTTTTTATTTTAAAGTTACATGTGTTGCATCTCTGTTTGAGCAAGAACATTACAAGATTTTTGTTGTTAAAGGGAGATGCTGGATCTGAGAGGGTGGACAACCACAGAACAAATGGGTGTACAGTTGGTGGGTCTCTGCAGAGGGCATATATTTGTTGCGAACACAAGAACCAACCTTCTCAAGATGGGCTAAACTCTATCAGCTTAGCAAGTGACACTCCAGGAGGTGTGCTATATTCTGAACTGAGGATAAAGAGAAAGTGAGGGAGGAGTAGGAGAAGGAGGCAGAATGGGTCATCACTCTATCTTTGGAAAATATATGGAATGGAAAGAGCAATGGCCTGGAAGGCAGGTCACCTGTCCATTCCCCAGGTGAGCCATAACAATTAGAGCAATCTCAGATAGATCATTCCAGCTGTATAGTCTGAGACTTCTTACCTATAAAATGGACCAGATCCCTCTAGTTCCAGCATTCTGTGACTCCATCTTAGACTATGCCTGTCAATAAGCTCTCTGACTTAAAGTTGGAGACTTTAAGTGGTGGAACAAGAAGGGAGTTAAGATTTTTTAATGAATAGGGCTGGATACTTTGAAGTAAATAATCATGCAGAGGAAACCTAAGGATTAAAGAGAATAAGTAACTTGCACAAGATCACAAAGCTCGGAAACAATGGAGCCTGGCTTTATACCCAATCCTGTCTGGCTCCAAAGCCCATGACATTTTTTTCCCGCAAACCATCATGTTGCTTGAAGAGAAGGGAATCTGAGAAGCCTGAAGGGACCCTCACCTCTTAATTATAGAGGAAGAACCTTCTCTGTTACTGGCCCAATTTTATTTGCTGAAACAATTTCATTATGTATAGGGTTACAATTTGTCCTCATTTACCTTAGACAGTTCCACTGTGTGGGTGTGGTCCTGATAGTATTACTAAAATGCTCCTTTTATTCTCAAAATGTTTGCCTAATCACTCTTAATGACAATTGTATGTCAGCTCTCCTATGATTGTATCATAGCCAACATAGAAGCCATAAAACAAAAGTCATTTGCTGCCATGGGGACTAACAGTTTGTTAGAAATAAAATAAACTTTAAAACTTATTATATTCTACATTTGCTATCAGTCATACGTTAAATGACTTAAAATGTTTTCTAACCATTATAAGCAGCATGTAGACTTCCAAAATTTCTCAAGACAGTATACCATTAACCTCTTACAAATTTCTCTCTCCTTTTTTGAGAATAAAATTTAATCCTTTAACTGTAACTCATGTACCTGATGAACATCTTTGGAAGGCTGCTGGTTCATTCTATTTAAAAACCTATGAAAAGTCATCCCAGTGACTCAGGAAAGTATACACAAATGGAAACTTAGATAAAGACACGTGTGCATGGCAAATCCTAATGTCCTCCCCATCCCTGAACCCCAGCTGGAATCTGGAACACTGCCTTTCATGTAGGTAGGTAGTCCTCTCCCACAGCAGAGTTGGCGGTGTGGCTTATTCTTTTCACTCCCTCCCCATCCTTACAGACTCTGTCCTTGAAGACTGAACTCTCTTTCCCTTATGACCATCGCCTGATGACCTCCTGGTTTTGCATCTACTCTTACTAACTCTTTTGATACCCATATTATAATCATCTTGCATGACTTTGATATCTAGAGCTCATGTGGATGATTCATGCAATCATTGTCTTTGCATTTCCATTTAGCTGCTTTGGCAGCCCACTGAAATGGCTCTCATCAAGGTCTCCAATCACCACCATATTTCTAAGCCTGTGTGTGTGTGTGTGTGTGTGTGTGTGTGTCCTCCTACTCTGAGACTTTATACTATCTTGGTTTTCATTCAATGACTCTATTTCTTCTGTCCTCACAGTCTCCTCTCCTGTCTTTGCAGTGGTCTCAATTCTCTGGTCTTCTCACTCTATACCTTCTTCCTTGAAGTCTCAACCATATGTATGGCTCTGATATGCTACTGCAGAATTGCTCTACCTGATAACTACAGGTTATCAGTGTTCCTTAAAATTCTTGAAAAGAATGTTCTACAGAGAAGTTTGCAAAACTGTGCACATTCTATTATCCTTTGGGACATTACTATCAACTTTAAGAGTGTAAGTTCAGAAATCACTTTTCTGGACTTGAATCCTGACCTTGAACAAATTGTCATGGATCAGGTATTAAATTACTTTATATCATTCCTTTCATCAATAAAATGGGCAAAATTCCAGGACATATTACATGCAATACTGTATGCAGAGGAATTCATGAGCCAATGCATGTAAAGTTCCTGACACAGGTTAAGCATTCAATAATAATTTGGCATATTAAAATGTATGCGAGGTCCCGGAGAGAAGAAATCTGTTTCACTTTATTTAACCCAACATTTCCCAAATTTATTTGCCACAAGAACGTAGAACACAACTTAGCTTGAGAAATACATGTTACTGAATATCTCAACTCAAAACCCTTCAATGAGCTTCAGATGTTCCACACAACTATACATAGGAACATCAGTTTCAATATATCCAAAACCAAACTATATCATCTCCCACTCAACTCTTTCTCTCCTCAATCACTCACTATATAGTAAGTGGCACAACTTTCTACTCAGTCTCCCAAACCAGCAATCTCAGCGTTGACCAATATTTCTTCTACCAATTGCTCACATCTGTCTCCAACTTCTCCAAACTCTGCTCTTATCCGCTTTCAAAGCCACACCTGTCTCTTTACTCACACCACTTCTCAACTGAATAATAGCAATAGCGTCCTAACTGGTTTTCTTGACTTCAGTGTGACTTCTTGGGAATTATTTCCAGAATAATTATTTTTAAATGTCAATTAGTTATATCAGTCCTCTTCTTAGAAGGTTTCTCACACCTTTCAGGCTAAATATTAAACTAAACTCTTTAGCTTAACACAAAAACACTCTGCTACCCCATGTTTCTACCCTATCAGTTTATTTAGAGGTGCCAAATGTGTCATGTCATTGCATGTCTCTGTGCCTTTGTACAGACTATTGCCTCTTCTGAAAATGTTCTGCACTCAAATGGATCTTATTCTTTAAGACCCCAGGGGTCACCTCCTCTAGGAAAGCTCTCCTACTTCCCACTCCCAGTCTGATATAGATGCTTTTTATCCCAGAATACCATGGTTGACTCCTCATTGTACATTTTCCCACAATAATTAGTCTAACCCATCATAGTAATTTAGACTCTTGGTCACCTTTGGTTTAGAAATGGGCATAGAAGCTGACTCTGAAAATAAAAATTGAAGGACAGAGAGAAAATAAGGCATGAGGGGGGGACTGAACTTCTGAGAAACTTTTTTTTTTTTGCTTCTAAGAAGAACATTCTGGAAAGGTTTGACTCTATTTATCTCTTGTCATTGCTGTAACTAAAGGAGACCAGCAGAAACTCTGGCAGCCAACCTATAATGCCAATGGCCACAGCTCTGAGGGAAATCCTGGCCAACAGGGAAGAGAAGTGGAGGGAGATGAAATGAAATTGGTTCTCAACCCTGGAATCCTATCTGCCTCTGGACTTGTTATTTTGGGTAACAAATCACCTTATTATCAAAACAAGTGTTAATTAGAATTCCCCATTTCTGACTGCTGGATGGCATTAAACTGGGGCAGCTGTCATCCCATCTTGTGGATCTGTTTATCATCACAATCAATCATCGCACCGTGCTACAGTTTTATTGTGGATTTTTCATTAAATTTTTATCTCCTAAAAAGTAAGGACTAGAATTACAGATTCTATAATTGGCCTCAATATTTTTAAAATTGAGTTCTCCTTTCATTAATCTAAAATTCAATGCAATGAAGTTTATGTATGATGGCAAACACATGTAATAGCCAAACATTAAAAGAATTTCCACCAAAATCAGGAGCATGACAAAAATCTCTCACTACACAGCAATATAATTCTAGGGGCCCTAGATAATACAATATGATAAAGACAAAAATAAGAAGTATAAATATTAGAAAAGATATTAAGCTCTATTTTTAGATGATAGGATTATCTATATGAAATAAAGATTAAAATAAACTGAGGGAGGACTGGGGTTGTGACTCAGTGGTAGAGCGCTTGCCTTTCATTTGTGAAGCACAGAGTTCCATACTCAGCACCACATATAAATAAATAAAGATCTATTGACAACTAAAAAAATATTTAAAAAATAAATAAATAAACCGGGGGAAATAATTAATGGAAATTCAGTAAACTGTTCAAAAGCAAGATCCACATATAAAAGCAGTAAAGACAATATAAAAATATGATAATGAGAAACTTCATTCAGAACAGCTAAGTGTACAAAGTAAGATAGTCATATAATACTCAGGAATATCCATAATAAGAAATATGCAAAATTTCCACAAAGATAATGTTAAAACATAACAAGATGACATAAAAGAAAATCTCAATAAATGAAGAAGCATAACAATATTCCTGAATAGAAGGCCTCAATGTTTTGAAAATTTTATTCTCTCATTAATCTAAGTTTCAATGCTACTGAATTACAAATACCAACTCATTTTCAAAAAGATAAATGGAGAAAGTGCTCACAAATGACAAAATAATTTTGGGTAAAAAAAGCAGTGAGTGCCTCCAGACAATGGAATATTTTTCAGTGCTAAAAAGTATTGTCATGAAAAGACATGGAGGAATCTTAAATGCTTATCACTAAATGAAAGAAGCACATCTGAAAAGGCAACATACTGTATGATTCTAACTATACGCCATTCTGGAAAAGGCAAAACTACAGAGACAGTAAAAAAGATCAGTGTCAGGGATTAGGGGAAAGGAGATATGGACAGGAATAGTAGAGGATTTTTAGGTCAGTGAGATTATTCTGTATAATACTATGATGATGAATACATGTCATTATACATTTGTCTGACCCACAGGACATCTGATGCAAAAAGTGAAAACTTAATGTAAGCTGTGGACGCTGGGTAATCACAGTGTGTCAATGCAGGTTCATCAACTGTTAACAAATGTGCCACTCTGATAGGGGACGCTATGTGGGCGTAGGAGGCACATGGGAAATCTTTGTATTTTCCTCCTACTTTAACTAGAAACTTAAAAGCCACTCTAAAATAGAAATTCTTTTAAAAAAAATGTGGGAGTAATTTTACCTATCTAATGTCAAGATTATACTATAAACATAATAACAAAAAAGGAATATTAAAATGTGCGATTCAGAAACATTCCCTTAAGCATAACGAAAATTTGTTTAAAATAAATAATTTGGGGAAAAATTGCTAAATAATTGGAGAAAAATTTTTATCCTTATATCATGTCATATACACAAGAAAAGTCCAAAGATGTCAAAAAAATTAAACCAAAATAAATATTAGATACCACAGGAAATTGCCATTTTTATAGAACAAAAGTAGATGGTTATCAGCATTTGTACAGTTCAAGTGAATGCATTAATTATGAAAAAGAAAGCATAATTTTTGCACGAGGAAAACTGACATAAAATCTAAACTTGAAATATACAAAAACTAAGTAGTTTGTACATGTAGAAGTTGTCTGTACATACAAAAAATGCCTGATTCAAAAAGTTAACACTTTCTTTAAAAAGTTGAAAATCAAGAACCAATTAATTAGAAGAAAGTTGACATTTTTATCAGGCAAAGGATTAAAGTTCAGATTATAAAAGATTTCCTACAATCTATAAGGAAAAGACAAAACCACAGTAGAAATCTGCAAACATGAATTCTCCAAAGAAAAAATGCAAATGGTCAATTATCATTTGAGCAGATGTTCATCCTATTAAAAAGGTTTGTACAAATGAAAATAATGGAATCTTATTTTTCTTTCAACATTTAGCAAAATGTTAAGAAACTGGTCACATGAGGATTAGTAATCACATGGGTGAGTAGAGATTCTCATGCATACCTTGTTCTTAAGCATTTGTCTTATAGGATAATTTGATCACTTGCATCAAAAGTAAAAATTTGTATGTTCTTTACCCCAATTTATATTTTTTAAGAATTGATCATAGAAATGCCAATTTCTACATTTATTGTAGCATTGTAATAGACAAATAATAAAAAAAATAAATTTCCCACATAAATTAGTAATTAAATAAGTGGATTGTAGTATCTCTACATTACATAACATTATTGGCCATTTTTGAAAAGATAATTATATTAATTGTTTTGATATGAAAAGTCCTTCAAGCATATAATTAAGGAAAAATGGATTATAAAATAATATACCTATAACAATATCACGAAAAATATATATACCATATCCCATATCTTATCTGCAAATATTCATAGACTCACTTTTGAGAATATTAGAATAAAGGAAAACATTCTATATATTTGTGTTTTTCAAAATTTCATATAAGAACCCATCATGCATTACTTTTGTCCTTGTACAAGTACTATTGGTTTCATTTCAATTCACTTAGAAGTCAGTCCCACACATATGTATGAAATATGGCCAATTTCAGACATTTCCCAGGAGATAGATAGATAGATAGATAGATAGATTTTTTTTTATCAACTCCTGATTGATACCACATATACTTATATAAGCACAGCTTCTTTACTGCTGTAGGGCCTGACTTGAAATTTTTATTTCAATTACAGTTTCTTCCAAGGACCATAACATAAGATATTTACAAGGAAAAGGAAACTGGAAGAATGTCAGTTTGATCCAAGTGCTCTAACTGATATTTTATTTTAGTAGAGCTCTGCTTTGAAGATAAAGGGGAGCTCTGCCTCACCCGCACAAGCAGATCTGAGATCTGAAACCTTTAAACAGTGAGAGGAGGGGGAGTGTGTTTTGATCATCCAGTCTGCCTTCTCCTCGACATCTCTCATTATTGAACAATCTAGAGGAGCACACCACCACTGCCTCCCTCCTAACTCACTGCTGAATAGAAAGCATAATTTGCCTTTTGACAACTTTATGCCATTTCATGGAAAAGGGAACACACCCTCCCATTTACCTTCTGCACTTGCTCATTCACCCTCCTCCCTGCTTGTCTCTGCCTTTCTCCCTCCCTCTCTCTCTTCCATAACTCATTAAACTTCTGACACTACATTCACCCTTGGCTTCTCACTGAGTCGCTATAGTGAGCAGGAAGCTGAAAGCTTGTATGATTCTTCAGGCACAGGATGACAGCCCAGGGCATGGCACGTACCGGCATTTCGAGCTGTGACCTTGGAGCCATGTCTCAGCAGTCGGACAAACACATTACTGCTGCAGTGGTTCACCATGTGCAAGTGGAGGCTTCGTCGAGTCTGGATCTTGACCAAGCATTTTGCCATATTGGATATTCCGATCTCCCCAGGTCTCCTCTGCCTATCACGGCCCAGGACAGCCACCACCAGCCATAGCAGCTTTGACCTTTTGCTAACTGTCCATTCTGTTTTAAAGGACTGAGGCAGGGCACGCTGAGAATGAATCAAATGTCAGGTTCCTAATGCAGCCAACAGAAATAACTCATGAGGGACAGGCATGGGGCAGGGAGGAGGGAGGAGAATACTATTTTTAAACTCTCTATTCACTTCACTAACAAACAATGAAATTTTATGCATACTCCTCATCCAGACCAGAAGATTCCACCAAATGTCTTATGGCATCCTAAAAATCAAATGTCCCCAGATGGTAAGATGACAACTGTGTAACTCCACAATGGAGAAACAACCCACTTTGATTTCTTCTAAAAATTATTTATTGAGTCTTCAATACGTTCTACTGCAGAGCAGCCCAGTAAAAATATAATGCAAGCCACATTTTGAAAAAAGGAAAAACTGTTTGAAAAACAAACATAGTACAATGAACTTTAAATTTAACAATGTGTTTATTTGAAGCCACCATATCCAAAATAGTTTCATTTCAACATGTAACTGTGTAAAAATGATTTATAAAGCAGCTTACATTCCTTTATGAGACTGTCTTTGAGAGTGTGTGGGTTGCACATGTGTAGTACATCTCAGTTCTGACCAGCCAAGTTCCAGGACTTCAGCCCCATGTGGGGCTGCCATATTGGACAGCACAGTCCCAACAAGGTGGTAAGTTCCTCACATGCTTCGCCTTCACCCCCACAACAATGCTACCATTTTCTTCACTTTACAGATAAGGCTTAGGTAGAATGATTGACCTGGTAAATTCATAAAATTAGTAAGTAGCCAAACTATGATTTTAACCACCTTAGCATGGACTTAAAAAAAAAAAGCCTCCCAAACAACAGCTGTTAGTGCTCCTATCTCTAACCAGGTATGTTTTAAATGCAGGAACCAAACATCACATTCAATCTCTTAGCACTTTGAAAACTCTCGACTTGTACATCTGAGACAGAAATGTGCCTGATATGAGCACTAAGAGATCAAACTTTTTTCAGAATTTTTTTCAGGGCATGCTATAGTTGAAAAAAATTCAACTGATTAATAACCATACCTCATAAACTATCTTTCAGTTATATTTCTTTGCTGTTATATTTTTCTCACTCTGATTTTCAGAAGAAAAAATTTTCCTCTCTCAATTTCATCACATATGCATTTTTCTACTTTAAATAGCTGTTGCTGACAAAAGATGATTTTCTAATAATTTTTTTTTTCCTTTTCTGGATTACATTCAGAGCATCCAACTGAAATTCTGTATTGTACTTCACTATGGGAATATAAAATTGATTTAACACTTTTGGAGAGAAGTTTAGTAAAATATATAAAGTTGCCGTGTTCTTTAGCTCAGAAATTCTACTTTAGGAATTTATTCTAAGATAATAATTGGACATGTGAACAAAGATGTTCATCAGAGCATCATTTATTATAACAAAAAAAATGTCCAATGGGAAAGTGATTAAATACATGTGATAATGAAATACTATACCAAAAATTTATATTTAGAATAATTTAATAATGTCAGGAAACGCTTACAATGTATTAGTAAATGAAAAGAGTTTGCTGATAAAAACAGTGTGAGTTGAACTATGTCAAAATGCCACAGAAAGGAATAAAAATAAGGTCAGATGGTAAATTCTGAAGTGGAAAATGGTGTGGCCGACTGTGTACTATGACCTGAGGTGGGGGAGGTCACATGTGGAAACCTCACAATTGGCTTATTCCTCTCACAGGTTAACAGTCTCTGATATGCTACAGAAGTTTCTACCCTCAAGGGGTGAGTCAATTTTAAAACTTGAAACTAAAACTTCAAATTTTCAAACCGGAAACCACTGACCTAACAATCCAGCAATACTTCAACACTTTGTCATCCCCCTTACGATGGAACTCTGAGCAGAATCCCCTGTCATAAAGCAGATCTACTGATACAGTGGTGGGGCCCTGGAATGGTACCTACCTATAAGGCCTCCTCCCTAGTCACCAATAGCAGTTCTTGAAAAACTAACTGAAATTCTTTAGGACATTAAAGAACAAATCTAAAAGTCACTATTCTACCTGAATTGTTGCTTTGTAATAATGCAGAGGAAGAATTTCAAAGATTAATAAAGGGCTCATTTGCATGGCAATAGGCTAGGGCTCAATAATGAGCAGCTCTCCCTTTGGCCTATTTGGAGGGAATATAAATCTGATAAACTGAAAGAAGTTTGGTGTACAGCTGCCTCCATTCATACTTTAAGTTGGGTCTACCAGTTTCTTGGTACTGAAAGCTAACCTGATGTAGAAACAGACTCCAACCTTACTCTTGTAACAAGTAGCCAAGTCTCAGCCAATCACAAATGGCCAGCTGTTCATACCTTGTTCAAATAAGATAGCCATGAACCAATCAAACTGTTTCAACCTCACGCCTTCTCTCTGGCTATAAATATACCGCGTAAGTGGTGGGATGGAACATTCTGAACCATTTTTGGTCTAGACTGCTACCCAATTCTAGAATCCCAAACAAAGCCAGATAAGATCTCTAAACCTAGATTTGTTTTGTAATTTATTCTAATTTATTACACATGATGGCAGAATGCAAATCATTTCATACTACACATATACAGCACAATTTTTCAAGTCACTGATTGTACACAAAGTATTTTCACACCATTCGTGCCTTCATACATGTACTTAGGATAATGTCTAACTCATTCCACCATCATTCCTATCCCCTTCCCTGCTTCTTTCCTCTCCCTCCCCTTTGCCTTATCTAAAGTTCCTCCATTGCTCCCATGTTCCCTTCCCCCCATTGCCATTATGAGTCAGCATCCTCATATCAAAGAAAACATTTGGCCTTTGGGTTTTTTTGGGGGGATTGGCTTGCTTCACTTAGCATTATATTTTCCAACTTCATCCATTTACCTGCAAATGCCATGATTTTATTCTCTTTTAATGCTGAGTAATGTTCCATTGTGTATATATACCAAAGTTTCCCTATCCATTCATCTACTGAAAGGCATGCAGATGATATGATTCTATACCTAGAAGATCCAAAACATTCCATCAGAAATCTCCTAGAACTAATAAATGAATTCAGCAAAGTAGCTGGATATAAAAATTAACACCCATAAATCAAAGGCATTTCTGTACATCAGTGACAAATCTGCTGAAAGTGAAACTAGGAAAACCACCCCATTTACAATAGCCTCAAAAAAATAAAATACTTGGGAATAAATTTAACAAAAGAGGTGAAAGACCTCTACAATGAAAACTACAACACGCTAAAGAAAGAAAGAAGACCTTAGAAGATGGAAAGATCTACCTTGTTCTTGGATAGGCAGAATTAATATTGTCAAAATGACCATACTACCAAAAGCACTATACAGATACAATGCAATCCCAATCAAAATCCCAGTGGCAATCTTATAGAAATAGAAAAGGCAATCATGAAACTCATAAACCTAGATTTGTTATAATTTCATTTTTTAACAAATCTTTGTGCTTAGCATGATGTTAAAACAACATGTGACCCGATAGCTCACTTAAAACCAATGACCTTCTAAAAACAAAACAGAAAGCAAGTAGAAAACCTGAAACAAACCCACCACAATTCTTTATTTCTATTGTTTGCCACCAGGATAGTTACCCTCATCAATTCTCAAGCATTAAATCTCACCATAGTTTCAAATGCCTCCTTTCCTCTTTTTACTATTCTAACATTATTGTTATTATATATAATTGTTTTATTATTATTATTTTAACTATAGCTATATAATTAGTGCTCCTTTTTCTTTCTCCCCCAGTACTGAAGATGGAGCCCAGGGCACTTTGCCACTGAGTTCCATCCCCAATGCTCTTTTTCATTTATTATTTTGAGACAGGGTCTTGCTAAGTTGCTGAGGCTGGCCTTGAACTTGTGATCCTCCTGCATCAGCCTCTGTAGTTGCCGGGATTACAGGTGTGCCTCATGTAACATGCCCAGCTAGCACTTATGTTTTTCACTTTTCTCTTGAAATTGTTCTTAACTCTGTATGCTACTTTTCAGAGATATTAAGTTAATTCCTTTATTCTCTTTCTTTTGTGGATCTTCTGTTTTTATTCAGAGAAAATAAACCTAGCAGGATCTGCACTCTATATTGTCCTAGACACTTCTCTCTACCTTGTCCAACCATACCCAAACATGTGGCTACTTTTCAAGAGAAAGAAGAAAAGGAAGGCAGAAATGTGAAACAAGTTCTAAGATTTACACAATACTGCACTGGGAGTGTTGTCCTCATTTGGGGCCCCATGCTCCGGAGGACAATATCAGTAGCACAACATTCAGATGCCCTTGAATACCTTTTCTTTTTCAATTCATTTGTGTGCTTGAAGAATTGGGAAGTCCTGTCAGTGTTAAAGAAAGCAGAGGATGTGTGAAGAGGAGAATTGATTCTCCATGATGAGATGCTAGAAACACTGATAAATCAGGCAGAAGCCAAAGAAGAGGGACAGAGTTCAATGGTAACAGCTGTACATGGACCTGAATTCCATGTCTACTACTGCAGTGAACTTCCTGACGTAGATTTGAGACAAGGCAATAAACTTGCCTTTACTTAGCAGGGAACTGAAAATTATCAGGCAACTTGGAGTGCTGGTGCCTTAATTAAAAGATGGAGAAAGAACTCTTCTCACACTTGTTGTGACAAGGAAATGGGATGTTATGTATCAACTACCTAGTAATGGTGCTGGTTCCTAGTAGATGGACCAGAGCTCACTAAGTGGTTGTAGAAAGCAAAGTTTACAGCACAAGCTCTGGAGGTACCCTTGGGTTCTACTCTGTACCATTTTTTATCCTGGCCTCAGTTTCCATGGTTGTAAAATGAGCCTTATAAAGACAGAATGTACCTCTGAGGATTGTTGTGAGGACTAATCAAGTTAATACACATGGCATGTTCAGATTAGTGCCTTGCAGCAAATTAATCAGTAAGGGTTGGTGAATTTTTTCCCCAACACATGCTCTTTCCTTTGTCTCTTTTAGCTACGCAAGAGGAAGACAAGTCTCAAATTCTCTTCCTTCTGTCAACCATCTGTCCCTTTAACATGTCATTACTAGTCACTTCTCCCAAATAGTAGGGAAGCAGTTTTACTGATTGTTAAAAGTTTGCTTGGCCAGTATTACCTTGGCATGTTCCTGAAGAATGCATCTTTAGATTTTATTAAAAATTTTTTAAATTATGAAAAGTATATAGGTGAATGATATATCCCACAGCATGAGCATCAAGGATTACATGTAGTTTAAAATTCTGTTTGTGTTTTTCTGTATTTTCCAATTTGTCTAAGATGATTAAGGTATTACTCTTGATTTCCCATTAAAAAACAAAATAAAAAAGAAAAGAAAATGGTTGATTCTGGTAATCCGTAATCCCAGGAGAATATATTCTATTTGTATGCCTTCTTCTTCCATTCAAATAAAAGATGACCTAGCCACATTCAGAATGTATACATTTGTTTGTTTGTTTGTTTATTCACTAATTCAGCAAGTGTTAATTAGCTTCCACTGTATACCAGAATGTCAGAGTGTCTGACAGTACACAGAATGGCATAGGCAGAGTACTTGTCTTCAGGGAGCTGACATTTCGGTTGGAGGAGACAGTCAACAAACAGGAAAACAAGTAAGCAGAGGAGAAAGCATTCAACAAGGCCAAGTGCTCTGGGGAAAATAAAAAAAAGAAGGCACTGGTGTGAGAGAAAACAAATGAGTAGGAATTGGGCATTCAGGGAAGACCTTCCAAGGATCTGCAATTTGAATTAAAAGAAAAGAAATAGCCATACAAAGTCCCAGCCATTTCTTCTGGGTAATGAAACAGCTTGTACAATGACCATGGCATATTCCAGAGAGAATGGGAGAGCCAGGGTGGAGAGAACATAGACTGAAGAGGAGAGAAATAGAAAAGAGTTTAACAGGCACAGAGCAAAGTATACAGGCTGGAGGACAGTGTTCAGATGTTATCATAACTAGATCTGAGTTCCTCTCATAAAAACTCACTCAGGCTGCTGTGTGGAAAATATGGGTGTCAGGAGGGGATAGTAGCTCCCTCGGGAGTTACTATAACATCAGTGGACAGAGTTGAGCAACTACAAGTGAGGTGGTGCCATGGAGGTAAACCTGGGGTAAATTTGAAAAGTTCAAGTGAATAGGATTTTTGCAAATAGATTTGACAGTTCAATATCTTAAAACCACTGGGAAACAGGAGATGTTTGACAAGGAAGGACTGGCATTTAAAAATCTGGCTGCCCTATTCGGGATGAGGCAAATGCTGGGAAAGAGCCTAATCTGAGAAGGAACAGAACATGGCCCCAGGGACAGAGGCCAGGAAAAGAGATCATGTAGACTGTCAGTCAGTAGAGCAAGGATAAGGAACCGGGTCAGGATCACAGCCTGGCCCATGGAGAAATGCTGGCACATTCCTATGGGAGTAGAGTCCTGGGCACCACCAAGGCAGGGACTCAGGAAAAGGAGCCAGGCTGGCATAAGGGTCAGAGGACAAGACAGAGCAATGGATAGAGCAGGACTAAAATCCCAATCCAAAGTGCTGGGCTTGGACTTCTTAGATCCCTTCTAGGTAAGATTGGTCCTAGAGTTGGAATGGGACCCTGGTTGGATTTAGGGACTAAAAGGTCAGCTGTGGCTAAGGGTGCCAGGTAGGGCCTGACAAGACCACAAGGGATATTCTATTTTTTGAAAGCAGATACTCCTTTCTTTAATAGCAACATGTCCAATCTACATTCAGATAATCAAGTGCATCACTCTTAAAATTCTATTTCCCTTTTGACCAAAACATCTGCCCACTGTCACATTTATAATGTTAAAGTGGAAACCCAGGGGTTAAAAGACTTTCCAACTGGAAATGATGGTGTGTTAAAGGGTGCAAGGGCTCTTTCCACAGATAAAATATTAATTTTATATTCCCTTTTAAGCTAGTTGCTACTAATTTTCAATTTTATGCTGGAAAATAAGATTGTGCCACTGACAGTAAGAAAGAATAAGTGATTTGAGAGATCATGGGGCCAAGTGCTTACTGTTTCATTTACCATATTTAAAAATAAGACAGCTATACCTTTGCTTTCAGACACACTGACAAATGGTCCAAAGGACATATTGAAAAATAGCAGTGATTTGAGAGAATAATTATAAAAAGCCACACAGAGTAGGAAGGAAACTTAGAAGTCATCTCACTTTGTTTCATAGAAAAGGAAGTAAAGTCTAGGTGGTGTCAGTGACTCTCATGTGCCAAATCATTGTAAATGTTCATCAAATGAAAGAATGAATCCCAGCCCTCCTACCCTCTATCCCATGCTCTTCCCACCCACCAGAGAATGCCCTCTGATGCGTCCTATGTCCACTCAGGTGAACACATGCTTACCATGAGAGTCTACCTGCCATGTAAACTGGGAACTCAGAGACCTCCACAGAACACTTAAATGACAGTGACACAGCACTACCAAACAGCCTGGCAGAGGCCAAGACTGAGCTTGGGTGACTCATGCTGGTTTACCAAGTGGCATACCAAAAGCATGTAAAATGGCATGTCACCACCGTAACTAGAGCAGAGAGGTCTCACGTCTATTTTAGGAATCCGGAGCCTTGGCACAAACAGGAATCTCAGAGTTTAAGAAATACACTCCACCTTTTCTTCATTTAGATTTATCTCTAAGAGCTAGGGTGATTGTAACCAAGTCTGCTTTGGGAGACAAAAAGTGTGCATACTTAGTAACAGCTGCATATTTATTTTTAAATTAGATACATGTAGAGCTATCTTGGTTTATTACATACATTATAAAACCTACACAATGGAAATTTTATAAGGAGTTAATAAAAACAAAATATCAGTAGAAGTCTGAGTGGTTTCTTCCTCCACCCCAGTGGATCACTGTATGAGCTCAATGCATGTGCACCCTGCTCTGGATTCAGCTGTATGGCCTAATTTGCCATCAACCTCCATCTTTCTACATGTGTATGTGGCATTGGGCATACACGCCAGGAGTGAATCCTAGCAAACAGACCTGTGCCAACTGAAACAGACTCTTTTCTAAGCTCTGCTTAAACTGCCACAGCCCTATCATCATGAGCCAGCCTAAAAAGCATCACTAGCACACATTGCACAAGGCTTTCTTCCAGAAGGGTGACACTGAGCCCTAAGAGAAGAGAGACGGAGAAAGGTAATGAGATCTTGCCTCAACCTCAGCCTCGGTGTCTCAAAGAACATCTACTGAACACTCACTACCAACCCATGAACAAAAATGCAAGAAAACAGAGCCTCATGCTGATGGTGGAATGCATCCAAAACTCAGGAAATCCTACTTCTGCTCTCTAATGACAGTGGCTTTGGCAATCCTTTCCCTTTTCCTCTGCTCCTGTTTCTTAGGGCATGGCGGGAGTGTTTGCTTATTTAGCTGCCAAGCAGGAAGTCTTTCACCATGTTCTTGTGGTCATAGCTGGTCACACTTATGATGCTCTCTTGGCTGGGATCCCAGCCCTCAAGGACTATGACTGGATTACCTCCTAGGACATGTGACTGACATTTTTGCCCCTAGGCAAATTCTTTAAAGCAATCAACTGTTAATACTTAAGTGCAGCAGTAAAATGCCAACCTGAGGGGGAGCAACGATTTGGGAAGCTCCACTACTGAATTGCTTCCACTAACAAGAAAACAAGTCTTAACACAGATGGTGAGCAAATGAGGGATTAGAACTAGCCTCAAAGTGAGCCATTCCTTTATTTAATAAATTCAACTTTAAAATTAGAGCATGAGTCCCAGAAGGGAGCGAGCATCCTGTGGGAAATCTGTTTCCTCCACAGCTTGGCTCTAATAAGAATACTGCTGGCCAAAGAGCTCAGTCACCCCCCCATCCCAACATGATAGCCATCCTGGGGAGGTACAGGTCCTGGCATTCTGAGATAGAAGACCAAAGACTTGAACACCACCCTGGATACACAGGATCTTTTCTCACTGAATCACAGAGCTCCCCCATATTTGTATATATATATATATATAAACTGGCTCTTTTGGTGATTGCTTTAATAGAAAAATAGATGTAGTTCCTGTTTCAGTGAGACAGAGTTGAGACCTTTTGGAAGCATTCTATATCATCGAAGATACCTGGGTCAAGAGTTTGAGGACCAGCTTCAATAATCCCCAAATAATCCCAGCCTCAATATTTACCCAGTATGACTTTGGGCAAACTGCCTCACCTCTCCAAACTTAATTTCTACAAGAATTCTGAGAGGATGTGTTAGATCAGGAGTTCACAAACTTTTTAGCTGAAGACCCAGATTGTGCATATGAAGTTTTGAAGGCTGAGAGATAAAATTAAGGCTATAATGCAGGTGCTTATATAATAATTTAAAGCGTAATTGCTGGCTCCAAGACAAAAAAATGAATGGATGCTGGGTGGCCATGGGTTCTACTTTGCTGAACCCTGTACAGGACCATCTTCAATGTTCCTCTCTAGCCTTCAAAAGCAATGAAAAATATTACTGTTCCCAAGTTCCCATTTTTTCCCCTCAAATGATGGTCCTTTTATTGGATTTTTTTTAAAAAAATTTTTTATTCTAATTTATTATATATGACAGCAGAATGCATTATAATTCATATTTTATATATATATATATATATATATATATATATATAAAATCGAGCACAATTTTTCATCTCTCTATATACAAAGTATATTCAAACCATTTGTGTCTTTTCATACATGTACTTAGGGTAGTGATGTCCATCTCTTTCCACCATCTTTTTTTACTCCCTTGCCTCCTCCTTCCCCTTCCTTCCCCTTTGCTCTATCTACCGTTTGTCTAATCTTCCCCTGCTCCCCCTCCCAACCCCACTACAAATCAGCCTCCCTATAACAGAAAAAACTTTCAGCATTTGTTTTTTGGGGATTGGCTTACTTCCCAAGTTCCTATTTTTATTACAAAAGACCTCACGCGATAGTCTTGGATGTTTGGGGGTTTTTTTGTTTTTGTTTTTGTTTTACCATTTTTACCTTCAGCAAAAGATTCAGAGTCAGAGTTTAGAGCCAGAAAGCATTTTAGTGTTGCTTGTTTTATAGATTAAGCAAATGAATACTGGAAGGCTGGAGGGTCTTGTCTATGGTCACCCTACTTGGTGGAGTAGCCAAGACTAGAGTTTATATTTCCTCTCTTTTCCAAGACATTAATGCGGAAATGGAGCAACTACCTGAATGGTTGCTATGTTTACACAGAGAAGTACTATAATCCATAAAATGAACTATTTGTGGAAAATTGGTCAAGCCTATAGAACCACATTGAACTATAGAACTACACTGTTGGCATCTCAAGATGTTTCCACTGAGGAATTCTATATCCCACAAAAGGAATTATTTGTGGAGAATTAGCCAACTACAGAACCAACATGAAACACATTGTTGTTATTTTAAGATATAAGCTACATAATCACTGCAAGATAAGATGGATCCAACTTATGTGGGAAACAAGGCATCTACCTCCCTCACAATGCTGGAAATATTTAAAATTTCAAAGATCTCTTTCAAGTGATACAACCTTCTTATGAGTACTTAAGTTGTCAGTAAATACCAGAAACCAGAGTTCCAAGGATGGAAACAGCTCCAAAGAAAAGCTCACAAAGGGGAGATGAAAAGCTTTTGAAGTGACTACAAATGTGAGTCTGCAGAGCTGGCTCAGGCCTTTATCTTTTCCTCTGAGATGCACTTGGCATCTCTTACCCTAGAGGAGCTACCGACCGAACCACGGGTGTTTTCTTCTGGGATTCAATAGGTGCGATGATGACTTTGAAGTTTTGATTCTGATACTGCAATTATAAATAAAAGCAGAGGCTGTCCTCAGCTTTGTGGAGGCCTCCTAGCTCCTGCAGAGGTGAGTTCAACTGCCACGAGCCTGTCAGCAGTGGAACACTGCAGCTGCCTTTAAATGGGAAACTTAAGGACAGCCCAAGCACCTGCAGTGTTAAACTGATCTTTAAAACAGTGCTTTATGTGAGTTTCTCCTAATTTGGGATATTAATCCATTTGTCTGTATTTGTATTTAACATGTTCCTAAATTCCTTATTGGACCTGTAGTTCAATTTATGAAACACGCATATGCACTAGTATCTTTAACATTAAGCAAACAGTGGGATATACACAGGATGATCACAGCCACATTAAATACATGGGGAAGGAAATTGCTAAAGTGTTATTGGTTGCCTCTAGGAGAGTGATAATCTAGGAGGTGACTTTCTTCTGCTCATCAATGCTTTTTAGTAATTTTTGGAGTTTTTGGAAGGTGACATATTGGTTACATAATGAGAAAATAAAACAAATAACAATCCCAAAACTCTGCAGCAGGGACAAGTACAATTGAAGCTGGTGCTGATGGTTCTGCCATCCCCAGGTAACAGTAACTATGAGGAGAAAGGAGGTTCCACAGGGTTTATAAGCAATTACTATTGTTCCATGGGACACACAGAAGAGACATTTTTAAAAGACTAGTGCATCACTATTAACATGTGTGTCCTGACAAAGAGAAGAACTGGCTTAACAGGTGAAAATGGTGGAGAGACGGGGACACTGGAAAGGTAAGAACAGGGTAAATCTGTTTGACCACAGCCATGGAACACCAGGAAGAGAAAGCAGAGGGAAGAGAAAGGTCATATTGGATAGGCAGGGAGGACACCAGGGTGGACAAAGAGGAAAGGAACTCACCATGGCAGAACCACAGCAAGGGGCTGTCAGAGACTTCAGTGATGGGATGGGAGCAACTGTGCAGGGTACGAAAGGCTCTGCCTGTTAGGAGGTTGCGAGGCCTGCAGTGGACCCATTGCTGTGTGCTGTGTGTTTCATGTTCCTGCTGTGTGCTAGGGAGGGAGGCAGGTGGGATCAAGAGTACAGCATACTTGAGGGATCAAGGTAGCACCTCACAAGCTCAAATGCCTTCACATGTTCACATTCAGTCTTTCTAGAGTTTTAATGATGCCATATTAAGCCACCTTTGGTTAGGGCTGTACACTGTAAGCAACCTTTAAAGACCTCTGCTCCTCCCTTTCACATGTGCATGCCCTGTTACATCCAGGACACAAGCATACATGCATACTCAATATGCACAAACACAATGTGCACAAACACACACACACAATATATATATATATATATATATATTTACAGAGACAGTGCTAAAGTGTAGCTTGGGGAGTTAGTTTTACTTTAATTCCATCTATGCTTTGACATGAACACTTTCTCAGGCACATGGAAATGCAGCATCAAACCTCCACTTAACCCAACAGCATTGCACTCTCAAGATCCTCCCATCATGGAAATTCTGGGGTCTCTACTGTGCTTTCACTTGCCCAGAAGTAGGGTTTCAAATATTTTCAACTCATTTTGTTTTACCCACCCAGGGGGAAAAGCATGGCTTTTCCACCATATTTAATTATACCAGCCTGCACCACTGCTATGGCAGACAAGATGGATCTTCATTGTGTGTCAGTAATTGCCAGTTACCAAGTCTCATGTGATTAATTTCATCCCTCTTCTCTACTAAAATCCAAATTTCTTCCATAATGAGAGAAACACTCCACCAATAAAACGTGAGCATGTTGCTATATATACTGCTGGAAAACCTGCTCCACTTTGCATGTGAATTTATTCAAATTAATGACTCCTTAAAGTGACATTTTCTACCAGAACAATTCCCATTCTCAATATTTTCTTCATTTGAAACACTGAAAAGCTCTAAAGTGGCACTTTCACTTTTCAAATGTCTTGCCATTCTCATCTAAAATTTTCCACTACAGAAATTCCCTTGGATCCCGTAGCCAAGCAACTTTTGGGTGAGCATGAAAACATTCCTGTTGCAGAGTGGTGCCTAGGAACTGATTTTATTTTTCCTCTACACAGACACAGCCCACTTCAGAGCTAATCCTCCAGCTGTCCTTTGGGTGGATGGGGTCACGTGTGCTTCCAGAACACTGCTGGGTTAATCTGGGCATTAATACTCTGCCCAGCTGTCTTTGAGAAACTTGAAGTTCTGGGATGAATGAAAAGAACTTGTCTGACAAATCGGTGGCCATGACCTCAGAGAGCCATGGCAGCAGCAAGAATTCTGCCACCAAGGGCACCTTCTGAAACAAGGCACCAGAACCTTCCCATGACCTAAGAGAGATGTGGCTTCCAAGGGTCAGGGTTAAGACCATTCTACTTCTACAATTTTGATTTTTTTAAAAATTCCTAATTAGACAACTCTTTTAATAGCACCTGGGCTGCCAATCTTGACCTGTTTATGAATAAAGTTCTAAAATGCATGTGATTTGAAATTCCTCCAAACAAGAATCTGAGCCATCACACAGAGATGGGGAAGGCGACATCAAAAGTAAGCAGGCATATCCAAGGCTCCGACACTCTGTATTTAATGCTCAGAAAAACAATAGCCACTCTCTTGGTCATTCCAACACCTAACCATTTTTTTTGCCATTGATTTCTTGGGTGATGTTGACATGCCATTTAAACCTTCCCATATTTCATTTGTTTCATATTTGAAATAAATAAGTCACAGTTTTTTCAGTCAATATCTTCGAGTCAAAGACAGGATTGGACGGTAGAAGCCCATGGGCCATACTCCTGCTATGTTGTTAGTGGTCTGTCTTGATGATGGTCCTGCCAACAAGTCTTGAATCCATTTCCTCCTCCTAGGCTCACTCTTTCAGCCCTTCAGACTTTGTCTATTTATTTTTTACATTGTTTCAGTTGACCCTGGGTGGTCTCTATGCCCCCAACTCAATGGTTGTTAGCAAGAAAGCCATTTTGCTCCCCAGGGAACATCTGGCTAAATATACGGAGATATTTCAGATTGTTAAGACTTGTGGGGTGCTATAGGCATCTACTAGGTAGAAGCCAGGGATGCTGCTAAATACCCTACAACACACAGTGTGCCAACAAAGAAATGTCAGTTCAAGGGGTCAATAATACTGAAGTTAAAAATTGAGCTCCAGTCATATTCGCCTGAATCTGTTCTCCACATACCACCAAATTCGCCTGAATCCGTTTTTCACATACCACCAGAGAGATACAAAAAACAATTCCAGTGACATCATCTCCATACTTGAAACCCTTCAGTGCTTTCCAGTTGCTGTCAGGTTAAATAAGTCACAGAAGACCCATTCTGATCTGGCCCTTTCCTAGCTTTCTACCTCACCTTCAGTATTTCCCTATGTACCCTTTCCTCCAACCACACATGCATTGCTGTGGCTGGAGCAGACCACTCACATCATTGTCTTTCTATCAGTCTTGTCATTTCATTCCACTGCTCACTGATTTTATGGCAGATGCTTCATAGTGACTAAGGGACAAGACACTCTCCCAACAGCTTGAGGCACTGAGATCCTAGAAGCAGGATCTCAAAAGTGAGCATACAGTTCAGTCAGCAGAGGCCGACTTACTCAGCACCTCTGTGATCCACTGTCTTCTCCCCAACCTGCTGTGAGCCTCCAGGGAAGAAGGAACATCTTCATCTGCATAGTTCATAGCAATGTGCCCAGGTAAATATGGTTGACCAGTTATGTGAGTGGCATTTGTTATAGCTGTATTAAGGAATGAATGAATTTCTACCCTTTTTAAACTTTCTTCTTGCTCACACATAAAAACATCTTGAAATAGCAGAATGGAAGGATGAAACAGAATTCATCACACTGTTCGTGCACAAACAGCCAGAAACAGGACTCATCCACAAAGATGGGAAGCACCATCTCAGTTTAGAGCTGTATTCTCTGCTTCTCTTCTCTTTGCATATCAGGAAGACATAAACCTGTAAAACCAGTATTCATCTTGATGATTGTCTGAATACCATTGCCTGATAAAGACAACAGACATGTATGGAATAGAAATTTGACTGGTAGTCACAACAGAATGGTATTGAGAACACAAATCTTCATGTACTCTAGGAATCATGCTTTGAAATTTGTGGTGACTAGGATGACTCTGCTCTTACTCTAGACTGGGAGGATCATTTCACTGTTTGAATAATTAACAATATTTTTGTTTCTACTTGTCTTCCTTTTAAATTTATTCTACCATTCTAGAAGGTTTTTACCTGAGCTTCAAAAATCCATGAAGATGTACTTTAAGGGGACAGACTTCCTAGAGAAAAAATTTTACTAGATATTGACAGAGCTCTTATGAACTTCTAAGAGAGAGACATCGATTTGGCTTCACAGCTGGTGAAAAAAATTAAGATGAATCTTTCAAACAGGGAAAATTGAAAAGACAGTTAATGGATTCCTACTCCATATGATGAAATTTTTGCATTTGTATTGCACTTACATATAATTGTTTGTCTACCATGCATCCTTTTGTTATGTGAAAGAAAAGGCTAGTATTTGGCATTAAAATATCTCTATAGAAAATGGAGCCAATCAATACCAGCGGCGACAGAAACAGTTGGTCTCCTGGTAGGGGGGGTGAGGCACAGACACCCGAGTCTCCTCAATTTGTCGTCGAGCCAGAGGGGAGGAGCCGGGCCACCGCCAGCACCTGGAGCAGGCCCAGCGGCTCGCCAGCGTGGTGACCACGTGACCCCAATTGGAGAGGGGGTGGAGCGGAGCCGCCACACGCACCCGCAAGGTGGGCAGACCCGCGACCCAGTGGTACATGGGCGTGCTAGGAGGGGCAGGGCAGAGCCGCCGCCCGCGCTTGCAAGGTAAACAGACCTGTCACAGACTGGTGGGTCAGGCCAAGTGGCCTGCCAGTGTGGTACACGCGTCACCCCAACTGGAGTAGGGGCAGAGCAGATCCTTCTCCCACGCCTGGATCAGGCCCTGCCGGTGTGGTGGCCACGTGACCCCAATTGGAGTGGGGGTGGAGCGGAACCGCCACCCGTGCCCGCAGGGTGAGCAGACCTGTGACCAACCTGCAGATCAGGCCCAGGGGTCCGCAGGCGTGGTAGGAGGGGCAGGGCAGATCCACCGCCCGCGCCTCCAAGGTAGGCAGACCTGCGACAGACCAGCGGTTCAGGCCCAGGAGCCTGCCGGCGTGGTACACACACCACCCTAATTGGAGTAGGGGCAGAGTAGAGTCGCCGCCCATGCCAGGAACAGGCCCAGCGACCTGCAGACGGGGTAGTCACGACACCCCAATTGGAGTAGGGGCAGAGCAGAGCCGCCACCCGTGCCCGAAAGGTGGGCAGATCTGCGATCGACCAGCGGGACAGGCCCAGTGGCCTGCCGGTACGACAGACACGTCACCCCATTTGGAGTAGGGGCAGTGTAGAGCCACCACCCACGCCTGCAGGGTAGGCAAACCTGCAACTGACCGGCGGATCAGGCCCGGTGGCCTGCGGGCGTGGTACACTCGTCACCCCAATTGGAGTAGGGGCAGAACAGAGCCGCCGCCAGCGCCCAGAACAGGCCCAGTGACCTGCCGGCGTGGTAGCCACGACACCCCAATTGGAATAAGGAGAGAGCAGAGCTGCCGCCCGCGCCTGCAGGAAAGATACGCAAGCAGTATGAAAAGACAAGGAAAGAAAGGACCACAAGCAATGCAGGTCAACGCAACTTTAGAAGAGGTAACAGCTGCAGCAGATGGAATGTCAGATAAAGAATTCAGGATATACATGCTTCAGATGATCTGGAGTATCAAGGAAGACATTAGACAGCAAAATCAGACAATGAAAGATCACTTCGACAATGAATTACGCAAACAAATCCAGGAAGCAAAGGATCAACTATACAGGGAGATAGAGGTTATAAAAAACAAACAAACAGAAATCCTAGAAATGCAGGAAGCAATAAACCAACTTAAAAACTCAATGGAGAATACTACCAGCAGAGTAGAACACTTAGAAGATAGAACATCAGACAATGAAGACAAAGTATTTCAACTGGAAAAGAACATAGACAGCTCAGCAAGACTGTTAAGAAACCATGAGCAGAACATCCAAGAAATATGGGATAACATCAAGAGACCAAACTTAAGAGTCATTGGGATACAGGAAGGTACAGAGCTCCAAACCAAAGGAATGAGCAGTCTATTCAATGAAATAATACGAGAAAACTTCCCAGACTTGAAGAATGAGACAGAATCCCAAATCCTAGAAGCCTACAGGACGCCGAATGTGCAAAATCATAAGAGATCCACACCTAGACACATTATAATGAAGATGCCCAACATACAGAATAAGGAGAGAATTTTAAAAGCTACAAGAGAAAGGAAGCAGATTACATTTAGGGGTAAGCCAATCAGGATAACAGCTGATCTTTCAACACAGACTCTGAAAGCTAGAAGATCCTGGAATAACATATTTCAAACACTGAAAGAAAATGGGTTCCAACCAAGAATTGTGTATCCAGCGAAATTAAGCTTCAGGATGGAAGATGAAATTAAAACCTTCCACGATAAACAAAAGTTTAAAGAATTCGCAGCTAGAAAACCATCTCTTCAAAACATCCTCGGCAAAACATTACAGGAAGAGGAAATGGAAAATAACAATGAAAACCAACAGTGGGAGGTAGGACAGTAAAGGGGGGGGAAAATAATCAAAGAGGAAAACAAACCATGTTTAGTAACAGAAATAAACAAATATGACTGGAAGAACAACCCATATCTCAATAATAACCCTAAATGTTAATGGCTTAAACTCACCAATTAAAAGACACAGGCTAGTAGAATGGATCACAAAACAAGACCCAACAATATGCTGCCTACAGGAGTCGCATTTGATAGGAAAAGACATACATAGGCTGAAGGTGAAAGGTTGGGAAAAATCATATCACTCATATGGACTTCGGAAACAAGCAGGAGTGTCCATACTCATATCAAATAAAATAGATTTCAAGCCAAAGTTAATCAAAAGGGATAAAGAGGGACACTACATACTGCTTAAGGGAACCATACACCAACAAGACATAACAATCATAAATATTTATGCCCCAAACAATGGTGCAGCTATGTTCGTCAAACAAACTCTTCTCAAGTTCAAGAGTCTAATAGACCACCATACCATAATCATGGGAGACTTCAACACACCTCTATCACCACTGGACAGATCTTCCAAACAAAAGTTGAATAAGGAAACTATAGAACTCAATAACACAATTAATAACCTAGACTTAATTGACATATATAGAGTATACCACCCAACATCAAGCAGTTATACTTTTTTCTCAGCAGCACATGGATCCTTCTCAAAAATAGATCATATATTATGTCACAGGGCAACTCTTAGACAATATAAAGGAGTAGAGATAATACCATGCATCTTATCTGATCATAATGGAATGAAACTGAAAATCAACGATAAAAGGAAGGAAGGAAAAAGCATACATCACTTGGAGAATGAACAATAGGTTACTGAATGATCAATGGGTTATAGAAGACATCAAGGAGGAAATTAAAAAATTCTTAGAGATAAATGAAAACACAGACACAACATATCGGAATCTATGGGACACATTGAAAGCAGTTCTAAGAGGAAAATTCATTGCTTGGAGTTCATTCCTTAAAAAAAGAAAAAACCAACAAATAAATGATCTCATACTTCATCTCAAAATCCTTGAAAAAGAAGAGCAAAACAACAGCAAAAGAAGTAGAAGGCAAGAAATAATTAAAATCAGAGCTGAAATTAATGAAATCGAAACAAAAGAAACAATTGAAAAAATTGACAATACTAAAAGTTGGTTCTTTGAAAAAATAAACAAAATCAACAGACCCTTAGCCATGCTAGCGAAGAGAAGAAGAGAGAGAACTCAAATTACTAGCATACGGGATGAAAAAGGCAATATCACAACAGCCACTTCAGAAATACAGAAGACAATCAAAAACTATTTTGAATCCTTATACTCCAATAAATTAGAAGATAGTGAAGGCATAGATAAATTTCTGAAGTCATATGATCTGCCCAGATTGAGTCACGAGGATATAGACAACCTAAACAGACCAATATCAATTGAGTAAATAGAAGAAACCATAAAAAGACTACCAACTAAGAAAAGCCCAGGACCAGATGGGTATACAGCAGAATTTTACAAAACCTTTAAAGAAGAACTAATACCAATACTTTTCAAGCTACTTCAGGAAATAGAAAAAGAGGGAGAACTTCCAAATTCATTCTATGAGGCCAACATCACCCTGATACCTAAACCAGACAAAGACACTTCAAAGAAAGAAAACTACAGACCAATATCTCTAATGAACCTAGATGCAAAAATCCTCAATAAAATTCTGGCCACTCGGATACAAAAACATATCAAAAAAATTGTGCACCATGATCAAGTAGGATTCATCCCTGGGATGCAAGGCTGGTTCAATATACGGAAATCAATAAATGTTATTCACCACATCAATAGACTTAAAAATAAGAACCATATGATCATCTCGATAGATGCGGAAAAAGCATTCGACAAAGTACAGCATCCCTTTATGTTCAAAACTCAGAAAAACTAGGGATAACAGGAACATACCTCAATATTGTAAAAGCAATCTATGCTAAGCCTCAGGCTAGCATCATTCTGAATGGAGAAAAACTGAAGGCATTCCCTCTAAAATCTGGAACAAGACAGGGATGCCCTCTCTCTCCACTTCTCTTCAACATAGTTCTCGAAACACTGGCCAGAGGAATTAGACAGACGAAAGAAATTAAAGGCATAAAAATAGGAAAAGAAGAACTTAAATTATCACTATTTGCAGATGATATGATTCTATACCTAGCAGACCCAAAAGGCTCTACAAAGAAACTATTAGAGCTAATAAATGAATTCAGCAAAGTGGCAGCATATAAAATCAACACGCATAAATCAAAGGCATTCCTGTATATCAGCGACAAATCCTCTGAAATGGAAATGAGGACAACCACTCCATTCACAATATCTTCAAAAAAAAATAAAATACTTGGGAATCAACCTAACAAAAGAGGTGAAAGACTTATACAATGAAAACTACAGAACCCTAAAGAGAGAAATAGAAGAAGATCTTAGAAGATGGAAAAATATACCCTGTTCATGGATAGGCAGAACTAACATCATCAAAATGGCGATATTACCAAAAGTTCTCTATAGGTTTAATGCAATGCCAATCAAAATCCCAACGGCATTTCTTGTAGAAATAGAGAAAGCAATCATGAAATTCATATGGAAAAACAAAAGACCCAGAATAGCAAAAACAATGCTAAGCAGGAAGTGTGAATCAGGCAGTATAGCGATACCAGACTTCAAACTATACTACAGAGCAATAGTAACAAAAACAGCATGGTACTGGTACCAAAACAGGCGGGTGGACCAATGGTACAGAATAGAGGACACAGAAACCAATCCACAAAACCACAACTATCTTATATTTGATAAAGGGGCTAAAAGCATGCAATGGAGGAAGGATAGCATCTTCAACAAATGGTGCTGGGAAAACTGGAAATCCATATGCAACAAAATGAAACTGAATCCCTTTCTCTCGCCATGCACAAAAGTGAATTCAAAATGGATCAAGGAGCTTGATATCAAATCAGAGACACGCCGTCTGATAGAAGAAAAAGTTGGCTACGATCTACATTCGGTGGGGTCGGGCTCCAAATTCCTCAATAGGACACCCATAGCACAAAAGTTAATAACTAGAATCAACAAATGGGACTTACTCAAACTAAAAAGTTTTTTCTCAGCAAAAGAAACAATAAGAGAGGTAAATAGGGAGCCTACACCCTGGGAACAAATCTTTACTCCTCACACTTCAGATAGAGCCCTAATATCCAGAGTATACAAAGAACTCAAAAAATTAGACAATAAGAGAACAAACAACCCAATCAACAAATGGGCCAAGGACCTGAACAGACACTTCTCAGAGGAGGACATACGGTCAATCAACAAGTACATGAAAAAATGCTCACCATCTCTAGCTGTCAGAGAAATGCAAATCAAAACCACCCTAAGATACCATCTCACTCCAGTAAGATTGGCAGCTATTATGAAGTCAAACAACAAGTGCTGGCGAGGATGTGGGGAAAAGGGTACACTTGTACATTGCTGGTGGGACTGCAAATTGGTGCAGCCAATTTGGAAAGCAGTATGGAGATTTCTTGGAAAGCTGGGAATGGAGCCACCATTTGACCCAGCTATTCCCCTTCTTGGTCTATTCCCTAAAGACCTAAAAAGAGCATGCTACAGGGACACTGCTACATCGATGTTCATAGCAGCACAATTCACAATAGCAAGACTGTGGAACCAACCTAGATGCCCTTCAATAGACGAATGGATAAAAAAAATGTGGCATTTATACACAATGGAGTATTACTCTGCATTAAAAAATGACAAAATCATAGAATTTGCAGGGAAATGGATGGCATTAGAGCAGATTATGCTAAGTGAAGCTAGCCAATCCCTAAAAAACAAATGCCAAATGTCTTCTTTGATATAAGGAGAGTAACTAAGATCAGAGTAGGGACGAAGAGCAGGAGAAGAAGATTAACATTTAACAGGGATGAGAGGTGGGAGGGAAAGGGAGAGAGAAGGGAAATTGCTTGGAAATGGAAGGAGACCCTCAGGGTTATACAGTGGAGGGGGTAGAGAGAGAGGAGGGGAGGGGAGGGGAGAGGTGGGGAGGGGGGAGGGGGGAGGATGGGAAAGGCAGCGGAGCACAACAGACACTAGTATGGCAATATGTAAATCAATGGATGTGTAACTGATGTGATTCTGCAATCTGTGTATGGGGTGAAGGTGGGAGTTCATAACCCACTTGAATCAAAGTGTGGAATATGATATGTCAAGAAATTTGTAATGTTTTGAACAACCAACAATAAAAAAGAAAAAAAAAAGAAAATGGAGCCAAATGGAAGCTTCTAATGGAATGGGGTGACAGGTTCAGAGTAAAGCTTACCCAGCCTCCTCTTCACGTCCTAGGGGAACTTCAGAAATGGCCTAGAGTTTTGTATTCCCCTTGCCAACCATTCAACCTCTTTGGTGTAACAACTTTTATTTCTATTTACTCTCTCTCTCTCTCTCTCTCTCTCTCTCTCTCTCTCTTTGTTACTGGGGATTCAACTCAGGGGTGCTCAACCACTGAGCCACATCCCCAGCCCATTTTTAGATTTTATTTAGAGACAGGGTCTCACTGAGTTGCTCAGGGCCTCACTAAATTGCTAAGGCTGGCTTTGAACTCACAATCCTCCTGCCTCAGCCTCCCCACTTCTGGGATTAGAGGTGTGTGCCACCACACCTGGCTATTCTCCATTTTTGCAGATAACATGGAGTCACAATTTCATGCATATGCTATTCTTTCTCCCATTATTTACTGCATTAGTCATCATGTCCTCTCTCATTCTACCTTGAAATAATCATAAACTGTAAGAAAAAAGTGATTTTTCTCTTAAAGCAATATTTCAGGAATATGGGATGAAGCCCATAAAATCATTAGTAACCAGAAGTGAAAAACACAAAACATTTTCTTTCATTTGCAAAACACACATACACAAAGAGAAAGAGAGAGAGAAAAGAAACATGGATCCAGAGACTCATGGTTAAGAAAATTATTTTACTGTGGAACTTACAGCATTAGTTGGAAGGACAGATTAAAAAGGCCATTATAGCCAACCTGTTCTCATAATCACCATATCTTTGTGGCCCAGCTGGATACAGAAGGCATCTTCTGAGATCCCATTCTCCATATGTTTCATGCTTTCTCTCTACCATGGTATTTTTGGTATCTAGTTCCTCAGTTCCCCTTTCTAACCATCAAAGCATTCTCTCAGGAAAATATTTAGTAAAATTCTTCACATTTCAGTGTGAGTTGAATTGGTTACTTCTGCCTCTCTCAAGTGTATTTGTTTTCCAAGATAAACTCTTACTAAGAACTCAAAAAGCTTTTGTGGAAGGAATTCTTGATTTGAGACTGGGGTAAAGGTGATCTTTCAGGGACAAGGAGTCCTGCCCTCTTACATTTCCAAGTATCTACATTTTTAATGATAAAACAAAAAAAATATTGCATTAAAGCTAAGGAAAAGCGTACTATATTTGTATTCAGAAAATCTTACTTTGTGTGCATTTGTTTTTGGTTTACTTTGAAGTTAGTAAGAGTCTGAGATTTGCCTTACCATGTGTCTGAGATTTGCCTTACCATGTATGGTGAGATTTTTCCCTTTCTCTCATGAAGGAGAAGGAAGAAAAAGAGGGGCAATAGAAGGGACAGGAGGAAAGGGAAGAGAATGAGCCAGCACACATATTATCATCTTAAAAAATATAATGGTTTGGGGGTTAAAGTAGGCACCATGTATTTAGTCTGTATCAAAACTATTAGACAAGGTGCTTGTGGAAAAGAGACTAGGAAAATACTGAGGCAAAAAGAGGATGAGCAGCACAGAGATATTTGTGGAGAATTCTTTATAACCACCAACTTAACTGTGATGGAGTAGAAAACATCCCCTTTCAAGAGGACTTTCTGCAATAATGGAAATGTTTTCAGTTTCAGATTCCAGTATGGCAGCCGTCAACCACATGTGGCCACTAGGAACTCGAAATCTGGCTGTGTAATTGAGGAATTGGAATTTTAACTTTAATGGATTTAAACTTGATTTTAAATAGCCTCCATGGCTAGTGGGTACCACATTGTACAGTTTAGGTCCAACACCATTACTGCTTTCCCATGCAATCTTAGAAATATTTGTACCAGTAAAACTTCCAAGAAAAATGGATCGAACTCCCAATATCACACAGACTTCTGACTGAAAAAGAATGTATTTACTAAAACATAGTGTATGGCTCACTGATGCCCCTTACTCAACCCATTTCCCAGCATACATAAAATTGGTGCTTATTTATTCTTCCAAAGCAGATTTCTAGAATGAAGTGGCTGACTTACCTTCACCCAGGGGAAGTTCCTCTTCTTGCTCAATGGGAGAAGGAAGAAGGGGCTGCAGGGGCTCCATGTTAATGATGAGCTGTTTGTTCAAGGAGTGGGAACTGCGACTCTGAGTAATGCTGACTCTGAGAACAGACAAAAGCCAAATAAAGTTGATGTCCTTTGTGAGTGCTGGCCCCTCTCTCTCAGGGGCTACCCAAGCTAAGAAGTGCCTCTAGACACACACAGCAGATTAAGCTAGAAATAAGGGTGACATAAAACTCAAGACCCACCACCCTTCTTGCCCTTAAGATCCTGACAAACATCTGTGTTCCAATGCGACCCAGTAAAAGAAAATGTAGTTCCCCAGATGCCATCAGACCTGGGCATGTCAGATGAAGATGTGAACATTTTAAGAAGATACAGGAAACATAGGTGTCAGCTATCACTGAACTAGATATGCAGAAAGGTGAATGAAGGGTGTGGCTCAGAGGAATAGAACAAGCACCAAAAGACCCTGCCAGATGGATGGCACAGATGTGCTACAGCTCCAAGTTATCTTTCTGTAGCTGGATGTCCAGTGATTAATATTCCCATTCACCCTTCTCACCAGCCAGCTATGAAATACAGGTCTGTTCCTCCTTTGGGAAGGAACATTCACACCAGTAGCTATGGCAACAGCAGATGGCAAGGAAACTGTTTAGGTGTCCATCAAAACTATTGCCTGACAGCTGGGGAGCCTGTTTGCACTGCCTGCTGCAAGGAGACCAGCTGTCTGTCCTGCCAGACAAGGAGGTGGGGACCTGCAGGTGGATGACTGGCACCCTTCTCCTCCCCTGTTTCCTGTCAAAACCAAAACCAACAATTCCTTCTAAGATGTTGTCAAATGTCTCCTGCCCTTTGAAGCCTTCCTGGATGGCTCCTGACAACAGAGACAAAGACTCACTCTCTCCCTCCCTCCCTCTATCACTTTCCCATGCTGCTCTCTGTTCTTTCACAGCTATCTGCATGTCACCTCTGTCTCTGTGCAGTTATTGGTGTACTGAGCATGCTCTGCCTCCATAAGCACCATAAGGGCAGAGAGTGCTGACCTGGCCATCTCTGTCTGCCCTAAGGTGTCTTGTTTGGCATTGTGTTAAGGATGCTCAGGTTTAAAGCCAAAGTAAACTAAGTGTAATCCTGGTTTGGCATATTGTCATTTCACACTGGCATAGGTGCTCCCAGGCCTGGTGGAGGGACTGCCTTCTAGCCTGAGCTCTTCTGTTAGACCTGGGATGAAAAGGGGAGGAACAGGATGTCTTTTAGCATCTTGAATTAACAGATGGAACTAACTAGAAGAAATTTCTAGGAACTTGCTTAATCACGGAGTCCTTTGCTTCCTTACCTCATTCCTCAGCCACTTACAATATAGCTAACATGTATGAAGGTCTGCCTTGGCCTGGCAGGGGTATAGCTCCCCTGCTGCCTTAAGCAACTCACTGTCCAGAACCAGGATTTTCAAACTTTTTTCTCTGAGAACTGCATTATGAAATGCAGGAAGGCCCACAATGAAAATAAGTGTTTGATGAGTGTTTACCCACAGCTATGTGTGATTTGCTTTTTTTTTTTTTTTAAATCTATTTTATTTTGTTTGAAGTGCTGGCCTTGAGTTTTCATGGGATTTCTTCTGTCCCTGTGGTCATTAATGACTGTGATTCTGTCTATCCTAGTGCAACACATTGCTATGCTTTGCATAGATTTTCTAGCTTTCTGACTTCTGAGATGTCCATTGTTTTAATCAGCTTTTTGGCTACTATGACAAAAAGACCTGACAAGAATAATTTTAAAAAGGAAAACTTATTCTGGGGCTCATGGTTTCAGAGATCTCAGTTCATAGATGGCCAACTCCATACTTCCTGAGATGAGGCAGAACATCATGGGGAAGGGTATAGAGGAGGAAAGTAGCTGGAAACATAGCCTCAGGAAGCAGAGAGAGAAAGAAAACACCCCCCCCCCCCATGGACAAAATAAATCCCCTAAAGGAAAAATCCTCAGAGACATATCTCCTTTAACCACATCCAACCTGCTTTCTGTTTCCATTCAATTAATCCCTATTGGGGATTAATTCATTAATTATGTTAAACCTCTTACAACCCAATCATTTCATCTCTAAACTTTCTTGCATTGTTTCACAAATGAGCTTTTGGGGGACACCTCACATCTAAACCCTAACACCCATAGATTAATTTCTTGCACAAAACAACCCTGATTTTTTTTGCCCCATGACTGACCATGCCAACCACTTAAGCTGGCAACTCTTCTTATCTCCGAAAAATCACTGTTTATGCTACAATGATGGGTCCTTAGCAAGTCTTTGTGAAGAGTCTTTGATTGCCCATCAGTCCTCCTCCCAACATTCTCTGGCTGAAGATTGCAAGCATTCTCCTGCCTCAACCAATATTGCAATGTCCAGCAAATGGCTGGTTTGGGGACAGATTTACCTTCGAGACGTGGGTCATCCTTAACACTGATGGTCAGGAAGATGCTGGCTCAGCCCCTACACTCACAGTCCCCAGGCGCTCCACTATAGTAAGGCCCATAGCTACTACAGGGGCTTAGAGATCTGCCCAGGGTTGACCAGATGGTACCTGTAGGGAATTACAACCCTGAGACTCTCCAGTAACAGAATACAGAGAGGAACATTATTTAGACTCAGACAGACACAAAGGTGGCTATGACTAGGGATTTCCCTGGAGCACAAATAATCCAGGGCTTCAAACCATGATATTATGATAGGTTGGGGGACAAAGCAAGCAAAATGAGGAAACAAATCCAAGTTTCCTACCTTTCCCCACTGCTATGGTCTGAATGCTTATGTCCCCTTAAAATTCATTTGTTGAAATAACCTCCAATGTGATGGTACCAAGAGGTAGGCCTTAAAAGAAGTCTGAGGATGCTTATTTTTGCCTTCTACCATGCAAGGACACAGCAAGAAGATACCATCTGTGAGAAAACAGACCCTCACCAGACATCAAATCTGCCAGTGCCTTGATCATGGGCTTCCCAGCCGATGGTATTTTGTTATAGAGAAATATAGAGAGAAATAAATTATAAAAAATAGAGAAATATTTTTTCTTCTTTATAAACCACCCAGCCTATTATATTTTGTTATAACAGCTCAAATGCACTAGTATACCTACCCACCTCCTTTAGTCTAAAATTTCCTTTTTTTCCGCCTCATTTTCCCTTTGCAGATTTGTGTGTGTGTGTGTGTGTGTGTGTGTGTGTGTGTCTTAAAACATTAGGTTTATTTGCTCAAAATTCTGGAGTTTGGAAATAGAAAATCCAAGAATTTCCAGGACCCTATTCCCTCTAAAGCCTACAAGAGAGGATCATTCCTTGCCTCTTCCAACTTCTGGGAGCCTTAGATATTCCTTGGCTTGTGGCAGCATAACTCTAATCTTCTTTGCAGACTTTTAAAGGTGCCAAGGCTTCTTTTATTGTGAGAGCTCAAGAGCACAGTTGTTCTATGATAATATAATACCAGAATCTGAATGGCCCTTTTTTTAAGCTAAGAAAGTGATTTGTATACACTTGATCTCATCATTTTTTTTCTCTGTATACTTGTAAAATAGGTAAGGTAAATACCATATTTACAGATGACGATGAGGTTATATAACTTAACTAAAGACACAGGGCCTCCATGATCCAAACAAGGCCCCACTGCTTAAAGTCCCACCTCTCAACACCAGTGCACCAGAACCATGGCTCTATAACATGAATCCTTGGAGACACACCCAGTGTTACATTTAGAGAAGAGATATCCCCCAAAATCTCATGTGTGGGACAATGAAAGAATGTTCAGAGGTGAGATGATGAGATTATGAGAGCTGTAACCTGATCAGTGGATTAATCTACTTGAATGGATTGACTGGGTGGTAACTGTAGGCAGATGGAGTGGACTGGAGGAAGTGGGTCACTGGGAGCATGCCTTTGGGGTTTATATTTTGTCCCTGGTGAACAGAGCTGTCCCTCTTCCTGCTTTCCTCCATGGCACCCTTCGCCTCACCTCCGGCCCAGAGCTGTGGAGTCATTAGACCAGGGTCAGAACCTAAGAAACCATGAGCCAAAGTGAACTTTTCCTCCTCTAAGCTGTTCTTGCCGGGTCACTTGGTCATAGTGGTGGAAAGCTGACTAAAACACCAAGCCTTGTCATGAGGTAAACTTGTTCTATGACTGGGTCTCCCCAGGCCAGGCCAAGACACAGGTCAGGGAACTCCATTCTCAGAATCCACCCGTCTGTCAGCTGACTATGAAAAAGGCCTGACCCACTTTGTAGCCCACTCAAGTGTAAAAAAGTCTCCTAGAAGACTGCCACAAAGAACGCTATTAAAGTTGAAAGGTTTCCTTTGGGAACTGCAAAAGTTGATTCTAATGCTGGAAAACATGGTTTGTATTAAACTATTTCCTGGTTTTTCTCAAATATGCTTTTAAGATAGGCATGAAAAATACCATGTTTACAGATAAGGAAACCAGGGTTATATAATACTTACATGGACCCAAAAATGGTGGCATAAAATAGAGAGGTAGAATGAAGCTGCAGAAGTTCTTTCACCACTTCTTGGAATGCTGGCCTTGCTAGCAAGCCTCCAAAAACTTCATCCACAGGAATACTAATGCAAATGTATCTTTCAGATCCTACCTTCCCATTTTTGGATAAGAGATGATAACACTATCAAAACATACAATTGTGTGGCATTTTATAACTTCAAAATACTTGATTTTTAATCCTCCCAACAAAATCTAGGAAAAGCAATATATAAATCTCATTTTATACCTGGGCAAACTGATGATTTGGGAAGCTGAGTGACTTACCCAAGGCTGTAAGCTGGGAAGCAATACAGCCAAGACTAATGTGCTTGATTCAGATATAAATGCTGCCTGTGAGAAGCCTGGTGGTGGCTGTCATGTCCAGGTGACTGGCACAGTCAGCCCTGTGCTCAGTGAGCTTTGGCCTGTGTCAGATCGGGAGAGTGATTCTACCCAGTAACCAACCCAGGAGAGTTTTGCTTGTGGATCTTCTCATCAATAAATGATCAATGACCTAACATCAGAGTTAACTTCGCTCCTTTTTTTTGAAGAAACAAGAAAAATTCCAAGACATTATTCTCAGTCTGTTTCTGTCTTTCTGTACACACACCTCAGAAGTAGGAGTCCATGAACCTGTCATTGTTTGATGAGTAGAATCTCAGGTGTGAGGAAAGATGCTTAATTAAAGCCTTATCATCACCATTCTATACTAACAGTCATCTCTGGATGCCCACCATCAGAGGAGAGCTCATTATTTGACAGCCATAACAAAGAAGCTGAAATAATTTGAAAATAAAATAATTGTCTAAGACAAACAATTTTCTACCATGCAGCTGGCTACTTGCTGGGAAAGAGGATTTGCCAGCAGGAAAGTATCACATATCATTACTGCTCCAACCACAATGCTGCCTCTGGGGAGGTGAAGTTTGACAGTGCAGCATCTTGGACAGACTTCAGATCTAAAAAAATAATGGGGCTGAGAACACAGTTCATCCACAAAAGAAAATAACAGAGGTGCTACTGTTACCTTCACAGTTCATGAATTCATTCAACAAACAAGTATTGCATTCTACTATACACCAAGCACTGGGTTAAGAAATGGAGAATATGAAGAGGACAAAGAGGGACAGAGCTTTGGCCTACCAGAGCTTGCTTTGTTTAAAACCATTACATTAAGCAAATTCTTCCCAGTACTATCAGAGATTTAAGGGATGCTGACAAAGAACCAAGGACAAGAGAGGCTTCCTGAGGATGTGAACTTAGTAGTCTTTCACATACAGATGAAAGGGGGTGGTAGAAGACAAAGAAAGAGCATGAAAATCAGGCCTCAAAAGCCTGTGAGTCCTTGTTTGTAGTAATATCTTGGGGGATTTTAAAAGTTTCCAGAAAAGAGAAATGGAATTGATTGATGCCTCAGGCTGTATTCATTTCCAGCACCTTTTTGGTGGTTCAGTGCCCTCCAAGAAAAGCTTTCACTCGGGCCAAGCTGCTCCCTTCACCCTAATACCATCGGAGAGCACAGCTACTCAAAGTGTGGTCCATGGACCAGCCAAAGGGCCATCACCTGGGAGCTTGTTAGTAATGCAGACTATTGAACATCATTTGGCCTTTTGAATCAGAATCTGATTTTAAAAGGATCCCCAGGTGATCCTGTGCAAGTTAAGGCTTCAGAAGCCCTGAGCTAGGAAGTCTTGATTTCCTTAAATTATTAAAACCTCAATTTATAAGAGAAGTATTTCAAAAAATTATTTTTTGATCTCATTAACCACCCATAGAGCAAGACACTGGAACTCTAGACCTGCATCTGCTATACCAAATATGAGTTGGATAAATAATTTCACTTGTCCAAGTCTCGAGTTTCTGTCAATAGAGTGGAAGCAATAAAACTAGGTGAGGTCTGAAGTTATTTCCAAAGCAAAGATTCTGGATAAGAAATGATGTGTTTTATCATTGCTGCTGCTTCTTTTCTACACTGTGCTGAATGATCACAGTTTAGGGCAGGGGAGGAACTCATTGATGGGTGGGCCATCAGATGTTCAGGTATTACAATGAGGTGCCCCCAGCCAAGTTGTTCCACCTTCCCCAGCCCCTCAGTTTTCTCTTGCCTCTTAAAGCCAAGGGACTGGTTTTGCAGATGCATGTGACAGCTCCCCACTGCAAGCAGGGTTCAATTATAATTTGTATACATCTGCATAGGATCTCCTGTAGACTGTGGTTCTGCGCCCCTCTTTGGGAGAGGAGAGAAGTGCCATTTAGATACCCATGCCAGACTGGCCTACCCTCATTTCTGTGGGACTACAGCCTCTTCCTGCCCACAATCCTGAGGGACAAGAAGTGGCACCCAGCTTACATTGCCACCCTGGAAATGGAAGAGACTCAGCAAACCTGGGCATAAAGGAAACACCTCTGGGTTCCAAAGATGGAGAAAGAAGGACAGGTGCCAACCAGCATGTGGGGAATTCACTAAGGAATTTGGCTCACGATGGTCTTGCCTTAAAAGAGGGGAAGCACCATGATATGAAAGTTCAGCTTTAAGATATTTAGCATGTTTGAGGTTGAGCATATTCAATAGGTTGTGTAAATTGTGGTGGTGTGAAGTTCAGTTTGGTCAAAACAATATTTAATTCCTAAAAATTATCCTAGATAGTCACCTTAATGAAGATGTTGCACCCTCAAACTGATAACAACTAGACCCTCCTTCCTGTAGGTGTACCTTGGGAGTAAAGGGCTCAGTGACATGTGAGCCTCTTCCCTCATGTGAAATAGTCTAAAGGAGTCCAGCCAATGGGAACTGACCACATCTGATGAAGGAGACAGAAAATTAGGCAGTTCTAAGAGGACAGAACACCAGAGCTTGGCCAAGAGATATCAGGCATCCTGCTTGCTCACATGACACTCCATATCTAATCAATATCTCTTCCCAGACTAAGTGACTCAAAAGGGAGCCCAGGTGCACCCATGCCACAGTCCAGCCAAATCTGTCTACGGGAGATTTCTAGGGATGTGAAAGAGTTTTTAATTAATTAAGTTAATTTCTTAAATTACACACAGGGGTATTATCAAGAATTTGAAAGAATCAGATTTGCTTTTCCTTTTTTTTTTCCTTTCAGTGTTTGGCAGGTGCTCTACCACTGAGATACCTCTGCAGTTCATGGAAAAACCAGCTTTTCAATCCCTCTGTCCATCTTTGAAACCATCTGAACCAGAAGGGACCAACCCACTCACCTGTGTACCTCTGGAGGCTCCCTCTGGATTTTGGAGCTCGCCTCTACCACCTCTTTGGCAACTTTACCACTGTGAAAGACAAAAATACAGGTATGTGCAGATGCTCAGAGGAAGAGAGAACACATTTTTTTTTAAAATTTCACAGTGGTCTGAGACAGCTCAAAGTATTAACTCTTTCTCTTATTCCACAAAGGGAACTTAGTATGGAGGTCAAGGGTCTTTTGAGAGCATAAGAGCTCAATGAAGTGGAAATGAATGGAAGCACATAAACCTAAGTGGATTTATTTTTGAGCAAAACATGCAAATGTAAATAGCCATCCCCACTCCAACCCCACCAACTGCAATGGGATCAATGGTACCCACCTATATCGAAATCTACTTCCTTTAAAAAATATCTTGCTGCTTGACACTGTCTTGATCTGACTGGATTTCGCATACCTTTAAGAAAAAGCAAGGCAGAATGGGTAATGACATTGAAAAATCCAAGTAGGACATTACTGTAGAACTGTGGTAATCAGATATTTTGACAGCAAGAAACACATTTTATATTGTGACTCAGCATGCACAAATAGAAACTGAAAGAAAAGTTTTACAAAAAAAAAAAAATACTTTTTCTTGTATTAAATCTGATGCCATCACTGGTATCCTCCAATGTCATTTCCCTTCATTCTTTCTGAAGTCTGGTCATGGCCCATATGTTTGATTTTACAATCCCTTAGTAGCTAATGGACTACAAAACGAACTAGGCAATATTGATGATCAATAGGGATTCTGTGTCAATACTGCAACAGAAAACAGCTTTCTGGCAACAAAGACCATTCTGTGCTACAAAGAACTCTCTGCACACTGCCCAAGCAAGAACAAGGGGCCATGTCACCACAAGCATGGTCACTGGCTTCTGTTTCACCATGACCCAGTGCCCTTTCAAAGAATCCACTCCAGCAGATGACTAAGATACACAAGGGACAAGAAGCCCAGACAAGCACTGACTCAGCACCTCTGAGCCACACTCATAAAAAAGAACAGAACAACACTCAAAAACAGCCAAGAACATGGACTGCCCTGAGGCTGAACATAGGGCCCTAAATTACCCTGACAGCTGGGGATACCTCTGCAGAGGTCCTTTAAGCCTTATGTAATTAAGTCCAAAAGGTCTCCCAGAGTTTGAGATGATTTAAAATATCAATAGTCACAAAAAAATCTCTAAAACACACACAAAACAAATATGTTCTATAGGATTCTGAGTAAACACACACACAAAGCCAGGGCTATGGCTAGAAGTTTCTAGGCAGGCAGTAGTCACCACTTGTGAGCCTCCTGAAGCTTCACTCATTGGCTCGTGAGTACTGACCCTGCTTGATCTGTGTACCAAGCTAAGCCCAGGGAAGACACATGCTCTCTGCATTCATGGGGTGCAAGATCTAGAGGAGAAATGAATATAAATCTAGTAGCCATGTAAATAAATGTAAATGACAAGCTGTATGGCTTGCTATGAAGGAAAAGTTACAATGACAACATGCAGGAGAAGGACTGATCTGCTCTGGGGTACCAGAGAAGGTGTCCAAAGGAAAGGACACTAGAGCAGAGATTCAGGGGCTAGAAGGTATTAACTGGGGACTGTGGTGGTTGGTTGTGGGTGCCTGGCAGAAGGGCAGAAAGCTCAAAAGCCCTCAGCCTAAGCATTTGCAGAACTAAAAAAACCTAGTGTATTTCCCCAAGTTATTACTACACACTTTCTTTCTTTCTCCTCTCTCTCTCTTCTCTCCTCCCTCCCCACCCCTCTCTCTTTCTCCCCCCCCCACAATTTTCTAATGAAGAAAGAAAAGTGAATGTACAAGACGAATGAATGGAAAAAGAGGGAGAGAGTCCAATTTTGCAGGACCAGACCTTAAGTCATCCTTGTTAAGGAATTGGGACATTATTCAAAGAACAATAGAAAAGCCATGGTAATAATCTTTTGCAAAAACAAACAACAACAACAAAATCCTTGCCCTTTCCTCTCTCCCCCTCTATCCTGAGATCCATACTTTGGCAGGTCCTGATAGGACACGAGACCACACCCAACTGAGAGGATAAAAAGGCCCAGTAAAACACACTTAGATGGTCCAGGCTGGGTCCTCTGGCTTCTGTGAGGACATACCTGCTCCAAGTCCATCTGCACCATCTCCATCTCCACTCCCACCTTCTCTATTGAAGTCCAAGGGAAGGACAGTTGCTGTCCCCATTTCCTTTGGCATGGCTGTTATTCCCATACCCACAGAGGTGGCAGAAGGAGAAAGCCTTTAAGAAACCACTTTATTATTTTTAAAATTTTAAAATTCTATGTCCCTAAGGATCTTGAGGCAAAGTGGTCTGCTAAAAAGTAAATGAATCAGAGCCTTAAATGGGTTTTGGAAATTTAAACTCAACACTGCCCATTTTACAGAAGTGACCCCTAAAGTTAGCACACTAGTCAATCTCCCAGCTATAGGGGCCTGGTGGGAGAGGTGGCAGCTACCTTGACACCCATTCAGCCTTCGCTCTGTCTTTTCCAGGCCCTGTGAGGAGGCCACAACCTTCCTCTTAGGCCTAGGATGGCCTCTTGTAGGGAGGCTGTGGCTATACACTGCCTCTCCAGAAAACCCTCAGAGCAACCCAGGAAAAGCAAGTTAAAAGATGCATTTCACAGAGAAAGCTAACGGCTATCTGCTCAGGATGAGAGGAGAGGAAAAAGCATTGGCTTCTTCCCAGCAGGTGATTCTCCTGGATGACTATTTGTGTCATTCAATTTGCTGGAGAGAGTCACCATCAATTATCTACCCTCTCAAATGTCTGGGTAGGCTCCTGGGATGCCTCAGTTGATATCTTCAATGGAATATAATGGGAGTTTAATCTAAGAGCTCAAACAACATAAACCCACCGTGAATTGGGAAACAAAGACCACAGGAAGGAAGGGAATGAATAGGGGAACAAGAAAGGTGAAATGGTGAGTGGAAAAGCTAAACAAACCCAATATGCCAACTCCTGAACATGACAGGGCAAAAGCCCCACTTGGAGCAGGTCTTAGAAACAGAGGTCTTCCAGCTTGATCGTTCGTGATTGTGATTCAGTAGGTCTGGAGAGGAATTTGTGTTTTAATCAAATATCCCAAGGTGATTCCAAGGCAGCCCACTTGCATTTGAGAACCTCTACCTCCCCAGATTCCCCTCAGTTAACCCAAGAGATGAATTTCACCTGAAAGAACAATAGCCTAGAACCTTGGTCACATCAGGTCGCTTTCCTGAGTCTCGGTTTCTCCAGGTATTTCTAAAGGAAGAGGGTATCGTAATACCTACTTCATAATGCTCTGAGGAGGGGTACATGAGATTCAGTTATTTGAAAGTGCCTAGCAGGTGCCACGTCGTTATGTGATAGTTTTCCTCCCTTCCTCCCCACCTGCCTTCACTCTTTTCCTCCATAATACTACTCTCTAAACCTCTGCAGGGTAAGAAGCTACCAAAGCCAATCCCCCAAATCCCCAGAGGGAACCACCTTGTAAACACTGAAAATAAAGAGCCCTAACTCCAGCCTACATGTTCCAGGCCCTCTGTTTATCAGGCTTTACCATCACCAGCAAGCCCAGGGGAAGAGCCTCTTCCCACCCAGTGCAGTGGAATGAATCTGCAACCTACTTAGAACAGCAGCTCACTTTCCTCCAGTTTTCTGCCTTCTTCTCTGCCCTTTCTCACTTCCACCCCCAACTCCCCATCAAAATCTCAAGCCAGAAGCATAACTAAGCTCAAGCATCTGACCTTACAGGGAAACCCAGGTAGTCTCTGCAGGACTGACCTCCCTGGGCCCTGGTCTCCAATTTCTCCCCTGGTACCTGCTATTCCAGGGGCTGGGGATGGAAGTCAGTGTTGGGTGCTAGGACACTGGGTAGTATTCCAAGAGGCCACCTCTAAAATTAATAATACATTTCCCATTTTTCAATGTTTCCCCATGGGTAATAATAACATTTGTTACTATTGAGCCCTTACTGTGGGCCATGCTCCATCCAAAGCACCTTAAACATATTAATTTGTTTTATCCTCACAGCTCTCCCCCAGGAGGAAGCAGACCACATTAAGGAGACTGAGGCACAGAAGGGTTACCTATTGTCACATGATAAAAGCTGAGGAACCAGGCTGCAAATTCAAATCTGTCTGATTTTAGTATTTTAAAAATCAGGCTGAGCCAGACAGGCTCTGAAATTCTAATGAGCATCAGAATCACTCTTTTCCAAGCACAAGTTTCTGATTGAATAAGTCTGAGGCAGAGCCCGGAAGTCTGCATTTCAAACAAGTTCCTGGAAGTGATAGTGCTGATCCAGGGATCCTATTTGGAAAACCACCAGATTACCGCAGAGTTTTCAACCTACAGATACACATTAGCACCACCTGGGATGCCATTATCACCACCAAAGCCAGAGCCCTCATGCAGATTCACACTGTTCAAAATAACACCTGTATTGAGGTACAATCCATACACCAAAAAGCTCACCCTTTTAGATTGTACACTTTGGTGGGTTTTAGTATAATTCACACACCTGAAAATAGGATCAAAAATTAATCATCACCATTGAATACTAAAACATTTTGATCAAAATGAACCCCTCTGTGACCACTGGCAGTCATTCTTGTTTCCTCTCCTTACATCTTCCACCTTTAGCCCTAGGCAACCAGTCTTCTACTTTCTGTTTCCATGTATCTGCCTATTCTTGGCATTTCATACCAATAGAATCATATAATATTTGTAAAATGGCTTCCTTCACTTTGAATAAGGTTTCCAAGGTTCATTCATGTTATACCATGTATCTGTATTTCATTTCTTTTATGGCCGAATAATATTCTATTGTGTGGATATGCCACATTTTGTTCTTGCTTTCTCCACTCCTCTGACCCCTTCCTTAGTAAATATCCTGACCCTGCCTCCAGCTCTGACCACCTGGCACTATGTGTTTTAATGGTTTCATCTGGCACAGCAAAGCCCTGTTCTTATTTCCTGGGGAGGGGGGTTTGTTCCTTTTGTTTGGTCATTTGAACATTTGGGTTGTTTCCACTTTGTTCACCTATTATGAATAATGTTACTATGAACATTGATATACAAGTTTTGGTGAAAACTTAGACTATGATTCTAGTAGGGTCGGATCCAAGGATCCAGCCATTGGTGTCTTTTAAAAGTTCCCCCTGGTAGTTCTAATGAGTAGTCATGGGTGAGAACCGCCAGTTAGAACTTTATTACTTAAAGTGTAGTCTGTGGACCTGCATTTATAGTATTATAGCATCACCTGGAAACTGTATTCTCCATTTTAACAAGATCTCCTGGTGATTCAGGTGCTTGATAAAGTGAGCGAGGTACCAATGGAGGAAGCTATTCTGGGATCAATTTATCCTTTCTTATATTATTGTTCCTCTAGCACCCCAAATTCCCAATGAGAAATTAAGGACTGCCTTTATCCCCTGCACGTAATTCCATATTAAATGGGGACAGGGAGTATCATTTGTGCTTCCACTGGGCCTCGGTGCCTAGCACTGAAGACACCAGAGAGCTACTGACTCCTTTAAAGCATCAGATGTCCTTTCAATGAACCAGTAACCGGTAACACTGAGCTCCAGCCCCCTGGAGCTGGTGGCACCTAGACAACACATGGTATAAAAGAAGCTCTTAAATGGTGATTAAGTCTGTGCTAGGGATCCCTGGGATCTGGAGTAAACAGGAAAGTCAGAGTTTCTGCTTCTGGGCGCTGTTCCCAGGCAGCAGATCTCAGAGCCAGAATTTTCAAACTGGATCGGTGGCCCTGAGCCAGCTGACAACCAGCAGCACATTCATGTCTTTAAAGTACCCTGGGGAATTCCTAGGCAGCAGCCATCAGGACTCCCTGTTCCCATGGCAAGTGGAGTAAAAATGGAAGGAGAAAACCAGCCCCAACCCAGGAAACAAGATTAGGGCCTTGCTCTGCCAGCTGTGCCAGTCACACAGACTTGGAGGCGCGGCCAGGACCTCTGTCTTCCTGGACAAGGGCTGGAGTTGCATTGGAAGCAGGCACCACCCCTGAGGTGGTTCACAGAACCAGAGCCCTGTGGAGTCAAGGGGACTGGGCTGTGTATCCAACTGGTGCTCAGATACTTTCATCATTTCAGAGGGGAAATAATAATGGTCATATCAGCACCTGCCATTTATCCACGGTTTTTGTGCCTAGCAGCACCAAACAGTGCAAGGCAGGTTATTACCACTGAATTTGATAGATGAAAAGTAAAGACAAGGCTCAACAGTTTTAGGGATTTGTTCCAGGTCACACTGCTGGTAAGTGACAAGATCAAGCTTCAAACCCAAGCCTGTTTACTTTCAAAGCATACACTTATTATGCTTTGCCACAGGAAAGCATGCAAATGCACACCTGAGTTCCAGTCCCCTACAGATTAAGACTGAAGGCAGCAAGCACTTCAGAGCCTTGCCCAAGGTCACACAGCTGGAGAACAAGCAATATCTTCCCTTCTTCCTAAGAACAAGGAAGATTATGTGATTATGGAGGAAAAGCAAAAAGTTATAGAAAATCTCAGATCAGCACAAATGCTCAGGTTTTAGAAGTCCTAATGAGAAAGGCGGGGTAGCATGGCCTAAAAAAGACACAAGGACTCGGTCAGTGGCACACAGTCTGTCATGTGTGCTGACAGGTAAACTCTCTGGGTCTTCTGAAGCATCAACAAATGTCTGGAAGGGATTTCTTGGACTGTCTGGTTGGTCCTGTTAGTGACAGAATGGTCAGACTGGCCTCTGTGCTGCCTGGCCGCTACTTCACCTACCCCAAAGTGTGCAAAACAGATTCCCTGGACTGTACTTTTTTCCTCCCTCTATCCTCTCTTTTCAGCACCACTTTGCCTTTACTTCATTCCATCTGTCAGCTGGTTTTTCCACACATGATGAAACAACATGTGTGAAAAATAATGAATTAATGTCTCTAAATTATTCTTTGATAGGGAGTTCTTTGATAGGACCCTATGATTTCACTATGATTCCAAGATGGTGCCAAAGTCCCTCCCAGTAAGACTCACTGAGAAGGCTCTGAAAGAAAGCTTCTACTCCTTCCTCACACAGAATGCCTGTGAATCATCAAGAGTGACATCATACCTACACCACATCCCTTTTTCAAGATGGTGGAGCCTCCATATCTGGCCCAAGTTCTCCTTGCTCTTCATTTCCCTACATGCTATGTCATCTACCCTCTGCTCAGTCTTGTATAGCCACTCATCTTGCTAAAATGTGTCTTCTACTTTCCTGCCTTGGTCCCTTACCCGGGCCAGGATGTCCTTCCTCCACCTGAGGGGATCTTCAACCCCTTAGAAGCCCCAGCAGCAAAACTCATGCTCTCCTCGGAAGTCCCCCTGTCATTTTATTTTCAGTCCCCTTTTGGTCTCTACCATGAAATTAAAATCTCCTAAAGATAGGAACCATGCCTTATCAATTTGACCCAGTAAATACATTTTCTTTCTTTTTTTTTAAATGGTTAATTCTTTTTTTTTAATATTTATTTTTTAGTTATCGGTGGACACAACATCTTTGTATGTGGTGCTGAGGATCGAACCCGGGCCGCACGCATTCCAGGCAAGCGCGCTACCGCTTGAGCCACATCCCAGCCCCTACATTTTCAATGCCTATAATCTTCAGGAAATACTCAGAAAAGAAGACTCAGAGAGATTAGAGCTATAAATGCATATATAAATATAATAAAAGAGTGCTATATCTATCTTGTCTTTGCCTTATTTCTTGACTCCATTTATCAACTCCTTCATTTACAAGAAAACATTAACTCAAATAGCTAACTCAATGTTTTTAAACAGGAAGCAGCCATTCCATCAAAGGAAGAACCGAGGAGTTCCAAAATCTTAAGGCTCCAAAAACTGTCAGTTCCTCAAATGGGTAAATATGGGATTACCCTCTGGCCCAGCAATTCCACTCCAGGTATAAAACCACATAAAAATGTATGTGTGGATATTCATTGTAGCATTCTTCATAACAGCTCAAAAGAGAGAGCAACCCAAATGCCCATCAACTGATGAATGGTTAAATAAAATGTGGTATACTCATGTAGTACAATATTACTCAGCTATAAAAAGAAATAAAGTACTAACAAATGCTACAACATAAATGAAGCTTGAACATATGCCAAGTGAAAGAAGCCCAGCACAAAAGGTCACATTGTTTATAATTCCATTTTACAAGAATGTCCAGAATAGGTAAATCCATGAAAACAGAAAGTAGATCAGTGGTTGTCAAGGGCTGTGGAGTGAATGCTATTGGATACAAGGGTTTTGGAGGGGTTGATAAAATTGTTCAGGAATTAGATAATGGTGATGATTGATTAACAGTGTGTCTTATACTAAAAAACACTTAATTGTATCCTTTAAAAGGGTGAATTTTATGGCATGCAAATTATATTCTAACTTTCAAGATATTTTTTTAAAAACAAAACCAAAAAAGACACAACCTCCAATTAAAGACTAAGAGCATCAAACCCTCTGCATTTCCCTTTGTAAACTCTCACAAAGGCAGAAATTTCAAGACATATTGATCTTTTTCTTTAATATTTATTTAGTTGTAAATGAACACACAATATCTTTATTTATTTTTATGTGGTGCTGAGGATTGAACCCAATGCCTCACATATGCGAGGCAAGCACTTTACCAATGAGCTACAGGCCCAGCCCTGACACATTGATCTTTCAGAGGCCAAAAGAACCCCATTTCTACCAGTCTCCAAAGACTGCAGGGGGCACAGGAATACCTTGAGGTATTGATGGTGTGGGAAGATCTACTGATTCTCATCACCTTTTCCTGTCATTCCTAGAAGCCCAGCATTTTGTGGATTGTCTCATCTAGGGGTTTTTTTTTTTTTTAATTTTTTATTGTTGGCTTCATCTAGGGGTTTTCAAATTATTCTTCTTTTAGGGTTTGCCCAGTGTGAGGGATGTGAAACGTGGGACTCTCAGTGCTAACTGTGGGGAGATTCCAAGATATCATCCAACTGGCCATCCAAGTTCAAGGAACCATGAACAACAGGTGAAGGATCTTCAATCTCCTATCCAACTCTGGCCCCATCTACAATCCCAGCTTCTCTACTTTTATCCCTCTACACACTGGGCTTTGGCTACATTTCACTTAAGGAAAAGTAGTCTAGGGCTGAAAACAGGTTTACAAATCATTATCCAAGCCATCATTCTCCTGATGGTCCTGTCAGCCACAGCCCAGGAGGTTCAGAGACAGCATTTAAATATAATAAAAAGAGCTGTATTAAAAGAAATGAATATGCAACCATTTGCAAAACTTCAAGGGCATTTTCAGTGAGATGAGTCTAATGAGGAAGGCAGAATCTAAGTGTGGGGAAAACTGAGCAAAATTCACCTGGATGAGCAGCAGGGTGGGATGACCTGGTCAGGGAAGATTAGGTCCTTGACTGTGTCCATTACCACTGCTATTCCAGTCAGCAAGTGGGTCTCCTCCATGTGAACCTTTCGAAGTCTGAGTCTTATGGGTGGTTTTTGAAGTCCTCCTGTCCAGCCCAACTTTCCATATTCTGAGATTATGAAGGAATTCTACCAGTCAACCTTTGCCTCTCATTTCTATATACTGAGACAAGACTCTCTTCCCAAAGTATCCTGTGAGGGCACATTCATCCCACACTCAGAATAAGCCAGAAGTTCCAGAAAGAATTAATTCTGCCCTCCAGAGAAGCCCTTAACCAAAATGAATGGGGAATTGGTAGATAAACAGCACTGCATATTTGCCCGTTTGCAGAAGCACATTGGGGCCTGTTATATAGTCTCCAATAGTTCCCTAGCAGAGCTGAGCCTGGCTACCCACAGTAGGCATATGCTCAGTAATTCACCCTATATTATTTACTTCTCTGTCTCAATTCCATGCTGCACCTGTTGGCTTCATCTCAAATAAACTTCTTGCACTGAACTCTATCTCAAGGGCTGTGCTTCTAGGGGAACAGCAAACCAGAAATAGATTCTGTGCACAGTTTTCTATGGGAAACATAGGGTTCAGAACTCAGTCAGGCCAACAATGGCTAGGAGTCACCCTGAACAATGCAAGAAATTTATAATTCACCTAAATATAACAAAAAGAGCTTCATTAAAAGAAATGAATACACAACCACTTGCAAAACATCAAGGGCTCCATGAGTGCTTTTAGAACATATGATTAAGTGACTAAAAGCTACTTACTTATAAAAGGCCTGGTTCTCCACCCCGCACTTCCAAAGATGTTTGCAGGCAGCTGGTGTTGAAGTATGGAATGCCAACATGGCTTTTTTCTAATAAAATATAACAAAACAAGAAAGGGCAAGTTAAACACAGTTTATGTTTTTTACTTCAGGTATTTACCTACTTGTGTCCTGCCTCCTACCACACATATTTGAAATAACTAAATACATTACTATATTCTATAAAGTGTGGTTGGAGTGACATTCCCCCTCCCTAACCCACCATGGACCTCAATCATCTATCTAAGGCCTGATTCAGATACAAAGCAGCTTCACAAACCTTCTCGACACTCCAGACATCACCTACCTCCCTATCAGATTGGGATTATTTTAAAATTTATTTGCCATCCTTGAATAACTAATACTTAAATTGATAAATAGGGTCAAGAAAATATGCAAACTTCGGAACTAGCCCTAAGGTTCAATGTTTGGTGATGGCCTTCTCCCAAATCCATTCTCAAGCAAGCTCACAACCTATATTTGGTAGCTCCTTTATTTTAACAATATTGGGACTTACAGACTGCTTACAACACCCAGCCCTGTTGATATTTAGCTCTATAAGTATCTTCATGTGTTTCACACCGCTGCATCTTGGCATGAAGAGGGAGGGAGAGGGTCCATCTTTTATTCCTATCTTTATCCTCATCTGTTTTTCACACAGGGCTACATAGTCAGCATTGCTCACTGATGTTATTCTTAAACATGCAAACCCAATGTTTATTTGTTCACCTCTAAAATGTTTTCAGCTATAGCTGCCATCATCATTACACTTCAAAGTCACGGTCTTTGGGGGCTACAATGCTCTAGCCATGTTTTATTCTCAAAGCTCTCTCATACACATACATGTGCACACATACAGCAACAGGAAGTTAGAAAAACAATATCTGACCTCCTTCTGGGTGCCAATTACATAAAATGTCTTCCCTTCAAACTTCAATTTGCAGACATCTGGCCTAAGAGAAGAAAGACTCTGAGTGAGAAGGAAAAAAAAATGGCAGCTAACCAAAGTACCTGGCCTTCCCATAGGAATCTGGCTGACTCATAAATGCCAAGCAGACTGCAATAAAACAAGATATTATCTTATCATTGGTGAAGGTCTAATGAGCAGTGCAAAGCCCCAAGTGAATTATACAGCAATTTTTTTCTCCAAGAGAGGACCCGTGGGCAGCTCAGGATTGTTTTTTCCATTTTTTACAGTGAGGCTACATCTTCCTTCCAAGGAGCTCTAGAGTATTAGTGAACATTAATGACCAAAACAACATTAATTGGCCTGCTCACTTTGCAAGGTAGGAAGAATGTGGTTATTTCAGAATCTGTTAGTGAGATAATATGGATTCAAGATATCTGACTTTCTAATCCTTCCACATCAATCTTTAAGGAGCACCTAGACCACACTGCAAATTTTCACTCCTACTCTCCCTGATTATAAAAGAGTTGCTTTATTACACATTGAAATGATCAAAATTGTGAGAACAACTTGATGAATGACAACATGTGGCCAGGGTGACTTTAGATTTTATCTTAAGGAGCTTTTCGATTAACACCTGCCTAGAATGTCGGACCCAAGTCAGCTCCTCAATGAGAAGATAGGTGTAAAGACAGGATTCTAATTTAACTCCTTTGATTTAATTCCTAGGTTAGTGATACATGTGTCTTGTGCTTTTTCTGGGGAAAAAAAGAACAGGTAATACTCTCTCTCTCACTTACCTGAACCTCTGTGGCATGATTCTATTAGCCTCAGGACTTATTCCCAAACTGCTGTCAAATTCTTCCCTCTTGTAGCATCTTCCCTTTTTAGCACCTGGTTTTCTTTCTAACACTCTGTACTAGATTAGCATCAGTTACCCAATGTATACTGCATTCCCTACACTGTCTGCTCTTTTCTAAGACCCCAATTTCTCTAAATAGCTTCCTTGTCCTCTCATTGGCTTCTACTCAATTGACACTTTCAGCCCCCCTCTGTGCCCACTTATTCTCTTCTTCCACAATTAGCACTCTCAAAACTCAAAACTCTTATTTGCACTTAATATATCACTTAAATGAATTAATCTGTTTTAACTTAGGTGGAGGATTTTTGAGAGTGACACAGTTTACTGGATTATTTAAAAAAACACAACTAGGATTAACATAAGAAAATTTTCTTTAGTAACATGTGTGTACAAAGTAGGTACAAATACATATGCCTAAGAATAAGCCAGGAAGAATGAGATCCACATCAGTACCATAACCAGGAACACCAGAAAGATGCAGACAAGATAGAGAAGTCAGAAATGAACCATCTGGAGATTATTTATCTCCAGCCCTCAATATGCTCAGAAATAAAACAAGATCAAAAGAAATTACTCTACATTTGAGATGCACCATGTTTTAACCTAACTACTCCAGGGCTCAAGCAATTCAGAAAGCTGAGGATCTGACCCTTCTTCCTTCAGTCCTCCTAATCTGCATGCCATTCTGAGTGGACATGCCTACTATTTCCAATAGCAACTTCACTGATAATGCTGGATGACAAATAGTGAGTTCGCACAAAGGATTGGACAGGAGTGTGAGGAAGAGTGGGAGAAAGTGGGCCCCGAGTTGCTCCAAGGAACTGATATGGTATGAGTATGGCTTGTCTCTTAAAGTTCCATCTTCTGGAAGTTTGGTCCCCAATGTAGTTGTATTAAAAGGTGGTGAGATCTTTCGGGGATGGAATCTAGTGGGAGGTAACTATGTCATCACCACCCTTGTGAAAGAAGGGATTAATGCTGAACTCACAGAATAGTTTAGGTCTTACAGGAGTGTATTATTTCCCAAGAAAGCTGGTTGTTATAAAAGAGTACCTCCCCAGTCTCTTGCTTTCACTCGTGCACACAGGCTCTTTGCACTTGCCTACTTATCCTTCTCCTCTACTTCTTTGCCATGTTGTGGCTCATCCAAGAGGTCCTCCACAGATGCTGACACCATGATACCTGGACTTTCGAGTCACCAGAATCATGAGCTAAACAAACCTCTTTTCTTTATGCACTGTCCAGCTTCTGATATTTTGTTATAGCAATACAAATAGACTTAGGAGTTCATACCTTTATTTCACTCTGATCCAGCCTGAGTTCCCTCATATAGTCAGATCATTAGGAGTTTCTGGTGAATATAATGTCTCTTTGAAGGCAAAGCCCCCAAGTCTAGGTACCCTAAGGTGACTATTTAGTTTTACAAATCTAGTTTCCCACTTAGGGCAATCTAGATTGGGATTCGTTTATGATGAAGTTCCAAGGCAAAGAAATGAATTCTAGACATTCTACCTGAGATGGAAATAAAAATCCAAAGGGAGGAAGTGGGAAAGAAGAAGAAGAAAAGTGGTAGGCCAGTTTTCCAAAGAAATACTCACCATTTTATCAAGTGGATTCTCTTATTTCCCTGGAATACCACAAAGCCTGCAGCAGTGAATCCTAAAAACGTCGTTGTGCCTGTTGAATCCTAAAAACAGAAATAAAAACCTGCTGGATTGAGGAAGACAGAGAAAATGACAAATGGCATGCTTACTCATTTTCACCCTGAATTAATTTTCAGTCAAGTCCAATGATTGTAGCAATAAACTAAGTTTCTGAGATGAAATTTCTAAGAACAGGACTTTCAAAACCTGGGCAAGGTCCAGGAAGCTGTAGCTTTTTCCTTTTTTGTAACGGATGTTCTGCCTCACCAGGAACCTTCTGGAAGTATACATATTACTCCCAAACATCACATCTTTTTCCAAGTACCTTCTGGGGCTGCCTGAGTTCTAAATCAGCTCTATAATGTAAGTAAACTGTTCTTGGTACCATTAGCCCTCTAATACAATGAAACAAAATGCCTGAGTATCTTCTCTGATTCAAACCAACTAGGACTTCTGATCTTTGCAATATAAAAATGTCCAGAAAAGCCTAATTGGCCTACAGCCTAGACAAGGAACACTCAGTCAACTAAGACCAAGGATTAACAATAACAAAATCAACTCAGTCTCCAAGTAATCCATAAGAAAAAAAGAGGCTCAATTTCTGGTTAAAATATAAATTACTAAGTGGAATAGACTGATTTAAAACATTACTAAAAGGGGCAGCTGGAATATATCCTAAAACAATTGTGTAGGATGCAAATGCCAAATGTGGACAAGTACACTGCCTTGGCTACAAATGGAATCATCTGGGAGCCTGGTTCTCCTCCCCAGCAGACTCTGATATAATGGAGGCAGGGTGTGCTCTGGGCAGCAGATGTTTATGAAGCTCCCAAGGTGCTTCTAATGAGCAGCCTGAGCTGAACACTCAAAACTGGTACTTAGCTAAATAAGTTGGTCCAATTTGGCACATAAATATTCTAGGATTTATGTGGAAGGGGCACTAGTGGGTTGTGGTCACTACTTCCAATATAGCCCAACAAATTATATTTAAGAACCTGACTGATATATTTAGTTTAGTTTTAGTGCTAGTGTCTGGTTGATATACAGTTAAAATGTGGAAAGGCAATGTATATTGCCTGTGTATGTCATTTTTAGAAAATATGTACACAGCATCCCTAGGAGCTTGATGAAAAGGGAGATTTCCCAGCTGCACCCCCAGAATTCTGACTCAGTAGATCTGGGGTGGAGCACAAGTGATTCTGCTAAAGATGGTCTGTGTTTCACCCTTATGAGAAATACTGCCAAATACTATGAGTAAAGGAAAAAATAAAAAGAAGTACTACTAATGTCATGGTGTAATTTGAAATATTTCTTTATTTCCTTCCACTTTCCCATTTTTAATGACTATATTCTTGCTGGGTAATTGCTTTGAAAGCAAATCTCTTGGGATCCTCTATCTTTTAAAAAAAAGAAAGACAGAAAAGAAACATCTACTTGATGAATAAACCCATGTATGGTAACTTAGAAAAAGTGGCTCCTACATTACAATTAGCAAGTTACTGGAAGACTCTTAGAGGCTTAGAGAAAATCAACTGCCAAAACTCCTTGATGAAGAGGGAGATTTCCCAGCTGCACCCCTGGAATTCTGACTCAGTAGTGACCACAACCCACTAGTGCCCCTTCCAATTAGGAGTTGTGGGTCAGGCTGTGGAAATCTCCTAAGAGGGTTCTACCAGACCCGAACACCAACTAACTTTATTTTGGGCAAATCAATCATTATGTGGTGATCTGCTGTAGGGGGTAGTTACCTTGCATGGATGTGGATCCACCCCATAGGTTTCCAAAGTGTGAGCTTTCAGGAGTAAGTTAAATTCAGACACTGGTGGGCTCTGGCCTCTAAAATCACACAAGAAAAGTTTAGGGAGTTAAAACAGGAAATATAAGAAACATGGAGTCCCTTCAATCCATCAAATATACTACTCTAAACTAAAGAGAAAAATCCCTAAATGAATAGTAATCGGTAAAGCTGGTAATTATTTCTCACCATGAGGAGCCCTTTGTTAAGAAATCTGAGCTCACATTCTCTAGCGAATTGTTCCAAAATATGCTCACATGTCTTCTGAGAACTCCAGTGACCCATACAGTTAATCAAGGTTATCAAGTTACCAATAAACAGGTCCTTGTAAATTCAATCTTAATACAAAATAAAACTCAGCATCTGTTTCTTTCCTTCTCATTTTAAAAAGATTATCCAGGGTAAATGGCATTTCTTTTTGCTTGGGGTAGAAACTGGTCAATCCTGTTACTCCATCAACAGGCCTAAACAGAGCCATCTAGCCAACAAAGAATTGTCAGCCGTTCCACAGAAAGCCCTGGATTTGGAAAGGAAATCTCCACCACTAGACCCAGACTGTCCTCTAGGGTGGTAAACAAGGTCTTGGACTCAAAGGGGAGGAAAAGGAGACTACAAATATAGATGACCTCGAAGTTCTCTCAGGGCCAACTTAAACACCAAGAATTGAACAGCATTTCAAAGACCCCACTTTGGCTAACATTAAAATGTCACATTTATAATTAATATATTATAATACCATATAAAATCAGAATCATTCCCCAAAGATAATTACATAACTAACAACCAAGAAGAATTTGCTTTGGAAAACAACAGAAATTCACTTTTATTTTTGAAAATGAATTTTGTTCCTATTTGTCCAAGGAGCATCTTAATCCAACAAACAACACTTTGGTTATTTCTTTTATCTTTTTCTTCCCTTCCCCACTCCCCCTTTGACCTCTAGACACTCTCTCTCTCTCTCTCTCTCTCTCTCTCTCTCTCTCTCTGTGTGTGTGTGTGTGTAACTCCTTTGAAAGGCCCTAGTAAATGTATTTTGAAGCTTCTAGGTCTCCATGCCTTTTAAACCTTCGTTTCATTCTCTTTATCTCTGTCTTCTGACACGACATCTTGAATTATTTCATAATTCAAACTTCCAGCTTACCAATTCATTCTTCCGCTCTGTGCATTCTGATTTTCATCTTATTTATGTCTTTTAAAATATCAATTAAGCATTGCTTTTCCAATGTAATGTCTTTTTGTGTTGTGAAGTAGCAGCCTGTTTTTATTTCATGAACATGAATGCCTCTTCGCCTTCTCAGGATTTCTGTCCATTTCTTGGAAGGTCCAATCCTATTTGCTCCATGAAGGCTACTTTCTTGGTGAGGATCCTTTTGGGGCTGAGTCGGTCTCTCAGGGAGTTGTTTTCTTAAGTGCTTGGCAATCCTTGTTTGGATGCTCACCTTGTATACATCCCTTTGGCAAAGTGGCCTCCAGATGTTGTAGGCAAGGGTGAGATGTGCCGTGTGGGAAGAATATATCTCTTGATCTGGGGTAAAGTTTTTTGTTCCTTCTGGAAATTTCTTTGCTCATGCACAGGACACCTCAGCTCAAGCCCACTGCTGCCCCTGACTCAGCACAGGCCAACCAGAGGAAGGGGTCAAAGTTGCCCAACTTCTCCCAGTGCAGTTGCCTGCCCTCTGTGATGGCTGCTTGGCCCATCCATAGTCCAAATCACCCAGAACCATTGCTATCTTGTGAATGTTTGGCCTGGATCCTTAAAGATGGAATCCTTTCTTGTATATCCTTTGACTAATGTTTTTCCTATTATCCACAGGAACTTGGGGAAGAAAAGGAAGGTTGCCAAATAGGATACCTGTTTCTTTTAAATAAAGTGTTGATTTTGAAATCCATCTATTTCAGAATGTTCCTAAGGAATTACCTCAAAGTCTTCTTTAGGAAAATAAAGTCTTCCTGAAGCTCTTCAAGATTTCTTCTTCAGTTTTAGTGTCTGAAACTTCACTGTGATACAGTATACTTGGGGAGAATGCTTATTTATTCATACGGATGGGGCCCTTTCAATCCAGGAAATCCTAACTTTAACTCCTTCTATGAATTGTTTTCTTCTCAAAACACAGTCAGTTTAACTGTTTTCTCCTCTTGATAAAATAACAACACACTCAAGAAAGTCACCAACTATATTGACAGGAATGGGAAAAGGAGAGTTTGAAAGATTCTTCGCAAAACCCTAGGTATTCCTCCAAGCCTATTTTATAAGTTCTTGCAGTATTTTAACTTTTATTAGAAAACAAATGATTACTGAATCCAAATATTGGATTTGCTCTCTCTCTTTCTCTCTCTCTCTCTCTCTCTCACACACACACACACACACACACACACACACACACAAACTCGTCTCACCCACATACACACTAGAATAAAACAGCTGAAGCTGTGCAACCCACTCTGATGGCCTTCAGTACAAACCTTCAGCCTAATCACCCAGACAGAGCCAAAGTGAGCCAGGACCAGGTCAGGGCATCCCTGTCCTCCCTCAGTCCCAGGCCATTGCCCTGCTCCAGGATGAACCACCACTCCACTTGAAAGGTCCTCACTAGTCAGAATTCCTCTGCTCTGGACAGTTAGCCATTCTTGTGATTGGTTAGGCTGCCATTGCCTTTTTTGTAAATCATACATCTATTGTTGTTATTATTTTGGTATCAGGGATTGAACTCAGGGGCACTCAACCACTGAGCCACATCCCCAGCCCTACTTAGTATTTTATTTAGAGACAGGGTCTCACTGAGTTGCTTAGCGCCTAGCTTTTGCTAAGGCTGGCTTTGAACTTGTGATCCTCCTGACTCAGCCTCCCCAGCCTCTGGAATTGCATGCATGCACCATTGCTCCTGGCACATTATTTATTCTTAAAATTCAAGTTTCACTTTAAAGTCCACTTTTAAAAAAAATTGTTCTGGGAACAAGTTGATTGTGAAAGATTATTATTCAGAAGTTCATGTTAGAAAGTGGTATGGTTTAGATATGGTTTGAGTATGTCCCCCAGAGACTTCTGTGTTGGAAGCTTGGCCCCCACTGTGATGAGAGAGGTGGTAGGACCTTTAAGAGGTGGGGCCTAGTGGAAGGTGGTTAGGTCACTGGGAGTGCTGCCTTCCAAGGGATTCATGTAGTCCTCATTCTATTTCAGTTAGTTCACATGAGAGTAGATTGTTACTAAAAAACCAAGGATAGCTCATGAAGCCTCCTGCCATGTGATCTGTCCCTCTCACATATTCTCCCACCATGTGTGCTTTCTGTCGTGTTGTGATGTAGCAAGAAAGATCTTACCAGAGGTGAGGGGTTTCAGGTGCCATGCTCTTGAATCCCAAAACTCTGAGCTGAATACGCCCATTTTCTTTATAAGGTACTCAGTCTCTAGTATATTGTTATAGCAACAGAAAACCTACTAAGATAGACAGTGAATAATTTTTCTTTGGTAAGTGGTCTTTTTTCTGAGCACTACTCTAGACGTCCTAAGTCCAATATGGTATCTAATTTCTAACTGAAAACACATAACCACTGCATGCCCAGCTCCAGAGGATGTACCCTTAAACTCAAGCTTCTATAAATTAATAAACAAATTTTTAAAAAGCCAGATAACCAGAAAGTCAGAAAGAAATGGGCAAAATACTTAATAGGCATTTAACAAATAGGAAGGATACAACAACTGCATGAAAATCTTCTCAACTTCTTTATGATCAAGAAATTGTAAATTAAAGCCATTAGAAAGTATTAACATATTCATACAATAGCTAAATTAAAAAGACTAACAAAAACAAGCACTACTAGGAATGTGTAACAAAACAACCCCCATATACTACTATGGAAAGGCAATTTAGTAGAACAAATCTGGAAAGCACTCTGGCATTATCTACATTCAATAAAAATGTTTGGCCTAAAATATAGCAATTTCACTCACAGATAGGCAACAGTAACTAATGTATGCTGTACCAACACATATGTAAAAGTTTCATAGTAGTGCTATATTTGTAACAACAACAAAAAACTCAAATATCTATAAAGAGATAAAAATAGAATAATACAGCCATGAAATAAATGAACTGAAGCTACATACAACAAGATAGATAAATATCACACAAAAAAATACAGTTGAACAAAAGAAGTCAGACAAATTAATAAGCATTGTATGGTTCTAGTTCTATGGTTTTCAAACATTGAGAAACTTTAAACCGAAATTTTAGAGGTCAGAAATGTTTGGGTCTTAAATTTAAGTCTAATTCATCTTGAGTTGGCTTTTGTATATGGTGAAAGACAAGGGTCTGATTTCACTCTTATGCATGTAGATATCATTTTCCCAGCACCACTTATTGAAGAGACTGTCCTTTCTCCATTGTGTTACTAGCATCTTTGTTGAAAACAAAATGACTGTAAATGTGTAGATTTACTTCTGGGCTCTTATTCTATTCCACCAGTCTATGGGTCTGTTTTATGTCAATGACATGCTGTTTTGATTACCATAGCTTTATAGTACAGTTTGAAGTCGGGTAGTGTGATGTCTCCAGTTTTGTTCCTTTTGCTCAAGACTGCTTTGATTATTTGAGGTCTTTTGCAGTTCCATATGAATTTTAGGGTTGTTTTATCTAGTTCCTCATCCTCAAAAATCTCATTTTTTTCCTTTACTAGGCCCACATATGACTGAAGTCAGAAATCCTTCACTGAGGGGAAATGTCAGGTAGGAGGCTGAGATAGAGCAAAGCAAAAGCTCATCTTTAAATAAAGAGAAGAGTCAGTACCACTGCTTTGAATTTAACTACAAGTCTCCACTGGCTAAGCATTTAAGAGATCTAAATTTAAAAATCATACACAGAGAAGGGCTTACTACAAATGTTCAGAGAAGGCAAAGAGATCAAAACCAAAGGAGAAAAGGCAGGGACCCCAGTAGCGTGAGGCCCCCAGCTTACTGAGGAAGAAACATTTAAAAATTGGTTTTCCAAGAAGATACAAAAGCAATTAAATGGATTTTTTTTCCATTTCCTCAAATCTCCCATTAGATATTTGTTTCTGCCAAAAACTCTGTTCAGTAATGGAAAATAAAGATTTTCCATCCTTTAAATGTTGCACCAGAATATGTTCTGCTAAGATTAATAGTGTCTCTAATGAGACATTTAGAGGGAAAGACCAGTGATTAGTAGAATTCTCTTTTTAAGAGCTAGCAATTCTCCAAAGAGATGTTTTTCTAATAAATTAGGTGAGGTCAAGTAATTACGTATATATCTCTCTCCTGCCTGTTCTGAATTCTTTTAGCCAAAGAGGAACAACCTTTCTCCTATTGATCCTCCTTTAGCACACTATCACATAGAGTGCAAAAACACAGCCCCAAAGAATGAATGAAAGTTATTAATTGCCACTAATAATGGGATGAGGTAGGGGCTTTTCCAGGAATGACTTGGGCTACTCAGAGTGCAGCTGGCAGGCAAGGGAATGGATTTGGGTCCACCTGACCTATTTGGTACCTTCAAGGTCCAGAATTAACTTCAGAGGGAGAAAAACAATATACTGTTCTCTTTTTGAAAAGCAAAATTCTCAATTTGAGTTAAATTAATTTTTATTACAACTTGGTTGCAACTTAAGATTTAGCTTTGTTGTAACTTTAAATTTTCTGCAACACTGGATTCAAATGTTTATGAGCACCCTCAGGACTTGCCCTTCAACAGGTTAGGATTTTACCACCCATGAGACTCCACAGAGCACTCTGAATTACAGCTTGGCCGCAGAATTGGGGGGCTGCAAGGAAACCCGTTTCTTCAATCCCATCCCTGACTCTCTGTATGAAAGAAGATCTTTCTTCTTCTTGATGTCCTGTCCCCTGCCATTGGCATAGGCTACCCTGCCATGGTTGGTATCTGGAGTGCCTCAGAGGGACATCTTCACTAAGTTCTCTAGTAGGTTAAAGATTTGGCTAGTGGGCCTCACTGTCCCCTAACCCCTGACCTTGGTAATTTCCTTCTCTCTCCATCATTCCACCAAAAGCCAAAATAATTGTGAGTCTCTTATTGGAAGGCCATTTGGGATTTTAGTATATTTGAGTTTCTTTGCAACTTCAGTTCTCAAATGAGCTCAAAAATGTTAATTTATAGTTTACCTTTTGCATTGGTGTTAGTTTGAAGTTAGGGGAGATCAATATTGCATGCTTTTCTATATCTTAACTGGAAGTGAAATGCTCCACTTCCAAGTTTTTACTTAGAGAAGGATATTATCTCTCATAAACCCCTAAGGGGCTATTAAGGACCATCTCTATGCAGAGCATTCAATAAAACATTGCAAATTTGGATAACTGCCATGCTCCAAGGGAGACAGTACAGTGGTGATACCCCGAGGTCATGCAGGACTACAACTTATAGGAAAGCAGCAACTGAGAAAGATTAGAGAGCACACTACACAGAAACTCAGGTTTCTATTGCTTCATAATTGTGTAGCCTTGGAGAATTTAATTTCTCAGAACCTGATATGGGGAGGCAGAAGGTGAACTGACAGTTGGTGGGCACAAACTCAATATGTGGAGGCAGAAGGTGAACTGACAGAGCAGGTAGGATGGCAACTCAGAGTGCAAATGATTCTTCCAAAGGGTACTATTGCTGAATGCTGCCCTATGAGTGTCAGGAATCCCGGTCACTAAATCCCCCAGTTGTAAGCCAAGCTAAACCTTTATGGCAACAACTTTAAAAACTACTATTTGGCCCAAGGTACATACATTTAGGTCAGAATGTGGCCCAAGGACGTTCATTTTATATCCCCTGATTTGGACTCTAAGGGTCCTTCAAGTGTAGTAACTAGGTATCAATCTGCTTTTTTGGGAGCTGGTAAAATTTCATGAGAACCAAAGGCTCTGAATGGTAGTTGTAGCTCCCTTCCATTAATAAAAAGTAGGAGGCAAATTAATTATTGCTCTATAGATATTCCTTTTTAGATAAAATCTTTGAATGCTTGAGATCACGGGGGAGTGTGGGTGACCATGAGGACCCCAGCTTGATGGTGAGGCAGTTGAAGATTTGCAGTAAGCAATTCAACACTACAGCAGTTCTCCATGCAGAGCTGCCCTAGGTGTGTTGTATGAATGGACAGGTGCAAAGATGAATGGAGGCATGGAGGAATCATGGATGGCAGGGTGCCTTAGTGAATGATAGGCACTGCTATTAGTCCCATCAAAAGTTCAGTCTTTAGCTCTAACCTGTAAGTTAGAATTACATATCAGGAATAACCACAGGATATATTAACCCATTATGTTCCATCATCCCATTTATGAAGCACCTAAAAAATTGAGCAACAAATATACCATTTACGGTAACTTTGAAATAAATATTTATGTTTTTAGAGCTTTATTATTTTGATAAAATGTAATAGGTAAATGATTTGTGGTAATATTCATTATTATTATTAATGAAGTAATAATATTAGTGAATGATATTTGTGAATGATTATTAATAACATTAAAAAGAAGTTTAAGGTTATGATTTTCAGCCTATTTTAATTCACCTGTGTCAATTTCATTGAAATATTCACAGAATGGGTTAAGTAATGGCTGACTCCTACTTTTAACACAATCTCACTACTTCCTTCATAGCCACGTTGCACCGTGATGTCAAGGCTCATTCTCTTTTCAAGTCACTTTGGCCAGATTTCACCTGTATATAAAACATTTACAACTTCAATGCATACAGCATTTGCCCCTGGTCCATTTCTCTCTAAAGATGTCCCTAACTCTAGGCCACAAAATGCAAGGATCTAGTTCTCATAGGAGGAGCATGTGATGCCAAATCATTCTGTCTTCCTATTTGTAACAAAGGTTTTATGTTAAATAGGAACAGAGAATGAAAATGGATTTGATAACCTATCAGGAAGAGAGATTTGAGGGTTTGGGAAGGAACTGGAGAAGGGAAAGAGGGAGGAGAAAGGACAGAAAGAAAGTGCATCTGAAGAAATGGGCTATAAAATAATTGAAATTCCCCCACTTCCTTTTACTCAATGAACACTCTTCTCAAAGCTGACAAAAACATTTCCTAAGGGGCTCTTGTGATCCACTCATCAGAAGAACAGCTAAAGATTATTTTTCATAACAGGGCACTTATTTCTAGAAAGCTAAATATTACTATCACTCCTTGCTAGGAAGCCAGGGCACATGATTTACAGAGAATGTGAGACTTGAGAAATAGAGATAACTGCTCTCTATAAAACACACTCAGTGTCACGACTGCTTACAGCACAAACCTCATGCACTAGACCACTGCAGTGGTAGCTAACTGGATGACTTTGCTGCACTTCAGGAGCAAGGAATGTGCTTCATCAAACCAGCTTCACTGCAAGTTGAGCTTTTGAATATTTAAAATCTTATGGCCTTGGACTTAAGTTAATGTAATGTTTTTTTTCCTAATGACAACCTGATAAACTGGTGATGAGAAGATGAAAGACAGAGTAGAAACTCTAGAATAAATGCCTCCAGAGAAGTTTATCCAAGCTCCTTACAGTGAAATGTATCTTATTTTTTATATTGAACCTCCTCTAAGAACCCTCAGAACTAATGGAGTGAGTATTTCCTCTGAACCCAGATGGTTATGATTAAAGCTGTGGAAAACAAAAATCAAGAGGGCCAAAAATGGAAATTAGTAATCATGTCCCCAGAGACTGTGGTGATGACTCCTTCCAGCCACTAGAGGGCTCTAGAAGGAGGAATAACTTGTTCTTAAATCAGTCCCAGTTCTAGGACCTCATCTCTACACCCGAAACTCAATGAAGTCTGAAGTTAAAGGAGATTCTTTTTCATGCACATTTTGTTTAAATACAGCTCTTGTTGTCTTAAAATCATCAGGAGGCAGGAGAGTGAAGCAGAAATTGAATCTAGACCTACTCTGCCATGTTCAGACCAGGAGACAGAAAACTAGGAACAGTGGGGTAAATCTGGCCCACTGCCTGTTTTACCAATAAAGTTTTATTCAATCATGGCCCATTTGTTTAAAATCATCTATGTCTGCTTTTTCTCTACAAAAGCTGAGGTAAGTAGCGGTAACAGAGACCACGTGGCTCATGAAGTAAAAAATATTTAACTACAACTTATCTCGAAGAATTATTCAGAGTCAATCCATTTTAGCATTGACATCTGCTCAATAATGTGAATGGCACATCTCCATATCCTCTCATTCACAAGAGGCCCAAAGATGCCTCTGGGAAGTCTTTTTAAATAAGGCTCTATTAGCTATTTAGTGATTCCAATGGCCAAAATCAGAACAAAAACAGCACCAAAAACTGGCAGGGATATAGAGCAACAGGAACTCACATTCATAAATAGTGAGAATACAAAATGGTACAGAGACCTTGGAAAATAGTTTGATAGTTCTTGAAAAGCTAAACCTATAGAATTTAGCAATCAGGCTCTTTGGCATTTACCCAAATAAGTTGAAAATTTATGTCCACATGAAAATCCACACACAGTAACATTGCTCAAACTTGGAAGCAACCAAGTTTTCCTTCAGTAGGTGAATGGATAAATGAACTGTGGTACATCAGACAATTGATTACTACTTAATGCCAAAAAGAAATGAGCTATTGAGTCAGGAAAATACATGGAAGAAGTATAAATACATATTACTAAGTGAAAGAAGCTAATCTGAAAAAACTACATGCTGTATAATTCCAACTATGATATTCTGGAAAGATCAAAACTACAAAAACACAAAATGATCCATGGTTTCTAAGGATTAGGTGATAGTGATAAATGATTTTTATGACAGTTAAACAATTCTGTATGATACTTTAATAGTGAATACATGTTACTATACATTTGCCCCAACTCACAGAATATACACCAAGAGTGAGCTCCAATGTAAACTATAGACCGTGGATAATTAAAATGTATCCATGTGCACATCATTTATAATAAATATAGCACTCCAAAGAGAAATGTTAATAACTGCGAGGCCATACATGTCAGAGGGAAGAAGGCAGATGGGAAATCCTTGTACATCCCCCTCAATTTTGCTGTGAACCTAAACTTCTCCAAAAAGTAAAGCCTATTTAAAAAAAAAAAAAAGAAAGAAAGAAAACAAAGGGGGGTGGGGACAAAAAACAAAAAACCAACTCTATCAGTCAGTGACATTGTGAAGGTCATTAAGGGTTGTTTAGCAGCTGTTCTAGCTCATTTCACCTTCTAGACACTGGGTAGAATTGCATTTCCTTGCTATTAGGCAGGACCTTGGGACAGCTTCTGACCAGTGAATTTTAAGCAGAAGTGACATGCATCACTTCCAAGTTAAGCAAGACTTTCCAAGGCTCTCTTTCCCTTGGCTCAACAGCTGGCAAAATAAAGCTGATGGCTGCCCTGAGTGACAATGACAAGCAGAGTCCCCCAGCTGACCTCAGGTGGACAAAACAGAGCAAGGAAGTCTTTCTTACAGTAAGCCACTGAGCTTTGGAGGTTGTCCTCAGCAAAATCTAGCTGACCTTGACAGATTCAGAGGTGACCAACAACTACAAAGTACTATCACATTTTCAAAACCATGGATTCTCTCTATCCTGCCTTCCGATGCAATCATAGATAAAGCATAAGCCATATGGCATTTAAGGAAGGATAGTGGATCCAGGCATGAATCTTAATCTTCACACACCAATCTCTTAAATATCCAAGCAGTCTAAGCACTTCATCCAAGGAAACCATTACCCAAATCTCAGTTTTCCATTCTGTTTTGCAGTACCTCAAAACTGCAGAATCTCTCACTTTCTTCCCCCAAAGAACTCTCTTATTCCTGCCTGTCTGCCAGGCCATTTAGGGTTCACCTTCAAGTAGTGTGTAGCCTCCCTGGGGGAGAAAAGTCCTTTTCCCTCCATGAGAAATGTACCCCCCCCCAGTAGAGACGCTTTTGTCCCTTCCTCAGTGAGCATAGAATCTGAATGATTCCACTCAATTAAATATCTGGGAAAGGATTTTGAAACTGCCTCCCTAAGGTGAAAATTTTTCTCTCTCTGTAAATCATCATCATCATTTCTGCTAATATTTAAGCAACTCTATACTATCTATCTTGTTTTCTTTCTCAACTGGTTCAGAAGCCAAGTTATGTATTGGGGCCCTGCTACCCCAACAAAGGCCAGCTGGTGTCTTCTCAGGAAGTCTTTGTAACAACAGGTCAATGGCTGTGCATCATCCCTTTGCTGTGAGGAGGGTCACGTGTACAGTGGTCAACTTGGAGAGTAGGATACATGCCCGGGTGCAGCCTAGCACGGGTCTCCTTCTTCTGTGACCCCCTCCTCACAGTGGAAGTGTGCGGAGTAACCCAACTGAAGACCCTGTTCCTCACACAACATCAACACATTCTCCACCTATGTCCACCAACGCTCCAGAGCAGCCTCGACCTCCACAGCAGGCTTTCCATCCAACTGCAGAAAATTCCTCTTCCTCTGCACTACCACCTTCTTCTACTCTTCTTGTCCTCCTCTCACAACCTAAAATCTCTCTCTGCAGTACTGAGGCAGAACCAAGTGTGTGTCTACTTGGGAAAGATAAAATATATATATACAGGAAAATATGCCCTGGAATTGCCCTTACAATGTCACATGATGCCTGGCAGTTGCATCCCTTGGACTTGTGATTCTGACCCCTTTCCGGGGCTTCCTGGTTGATACACAGAGCTGCAGTTCTGATCAAGCCATGGAAATTACTTCTGAGATTTATAAGCAGTGGCTGACTGATCCCTAGATCCCAATGACCACTTTCAGAGATCTCAACAAATCTGGGAGCTGGTACAGGTCCAATGCACAGCTTTCTGATTGTTAAAAATAATCTGGAATCTTTCAGTTTACCTACTTCCTCATAAAATCAGTTTGGTCACCAAATCTTACTGCCATGTCTCTCAAGATTTTTTTTTTTCAATTTTCGTTCCTTCTATTCTTTTTCAGGTCCTTGGCTCTCTGAATGGTAGACATTACTTACCCCTCCTCCTCTCCCACCTGGTGTCCATCCTTACAGGCCATTGCTATGGTGACACCGTGAAACATCTGCCCAGCTACCTGCCTCTCAGGACTGATCAGCAAAGGGGTAAAAGTGTGGATGTTGGCGTCAAGATGCAAGTCCTGAGTCTGCTAATAACTATCAAGGGAAGTCCTTCGACCACTCCAGGCTGTACTTTCCTCATCCCTCACTGAGAACACTAATGGTGCCCACCTCATGGTGTTTGGGAGTACTAATGGAATAAGGCATATAAAGCTCTTTGCATGGTGTTCTGGCATTCAGTAAGCACTCAAGTAATGTTTATTATAATGTGTTCTAAACATTTAAGACCCTGAAAATTCTGGTTATAGAAGACCTTTCCTACCAATCCACACAATGGATGCAATTTCTTCATCCAAGAGCCCTTACTCTATGGTCTCTAGGAAGGATGCTCCTATGACATAGACCCCTCACCCAAAATATTGGAACTTTATTGTTATCTCTAGCACCCTAGTCTCTAAAATGTAAAAAGAAGAGTAAGGATTTCATATATTTTCTCACAAAACTTTTCATTAGGAAGCAATACTCTAACCCATGGAAATGGTAGGCTACTTTCTAAAACAAGTATGTTTTGAGGTCTAATTATTTTTACTTCTAGGAATGAAGGATACCCTTTCCAAGATAAAATATGCAGCCACTTTGAATGCCCACACTTCACCAGAAGGGGGGAGTGTCTGCATAAAATAGGAAGCTCTAGCACTCATTCATAATGGGACAGTTTTGTTCCAGAATTCATCAACCAGTGACACTATTTTCTTCATAATTACCAGAAACCCAGAAGATGAAAGCACCTCAGATCTTGCAATTCTTCATCAATATTTGTCATATCATTGCCTGTGCTTACTATTATTATCAAAAGGATTTCTTCTGTGATTTGCACAGGATCTAAACCCTAATGCAGACTAGAATATCTGAATTATCTGAATTCCAAGTGGGTGATGATTCCTAAGCATGCTTCATTTTATTCCACATAGCCTTAAGAGCACAGACTCTGCACCCAGGATGCTTGAATTTAAATCCCAGCTCTGACACTAGTCATGTGTAAGATGCTCAGTCACTCAATCTCTGTGCCTCAGCTCCCTCATCTATAATATGGGAACAACCATAGAACCTATCTCCTAGGTTACTGTGAAAAGTAAATGAAGTCAATATATACATGATGCCTAGAACACTGCTTGGTACATAGTGAGTACTATGCAATTTGGTTCTCCTACCACGATGACTCTGTACTTACCATCCTGAAACATCTCAGACAAGGAAAAGAGGAGCAGGCACTAAATGCTATCATCTTGGAAGCAGCGTGAAAAACAGAACTTTGCCAATGGATTCTGCTCTACTTGAAGTCAATGCTTCCATCCACAGGAGGAAAAGAAGCAACACCAAATTCAAAATTGGCAAGGATGATTTATTTAAGAGTGGTTAAAAACCCTTAAGTAGGAGAAAACGTGTAGCTCTGTAACTGTTGACCATTCCTAGACCATTCCCCACACTATTGAGATTGTTATTGACAGAGGATATCTGGGTGTCCTTGACAGTGCTCAGATAAATTGCTCTGCTACCTGAAACAGTCTACCTATGTGTTACAAATATTCTTGCTTCACGTGAGTTCCTCAGTTCCTGCAGTAAGAATACCTTCTCATCTCTCTTTCATAAATGTCTACCCACATTACCTGAGTTCGTTTTTATGAATTTCCATGATTTTTCTTTCGAGCTTCTGTGCCTGCTTGGGGAAGATCTCAAACTCACTGATGTAATTCTCAGGATGCTCATCAGGATCATAATCACCAAGCTCAGCTGTAACCAGTAAAGGTGAAGAAAAAGAGAAAGATTAGAAACAACAGCATGGGGGCTGGGGTTGTCGCTCAGTGGTTATAGCTCAGAGCACTTGCCTAGCACGTGTGAGGCACTGGGTTCGATTTCAGAACCTCATATAAATAAATAAAATAAAGGTCCATTGACACCAAAACAAACAAACAAACAAACAAACAAAACCCAGCATGGTTGGGGTGCATGTGGAATGTCTCATTCATCCAAAAGAAGATCCTGGAATAAACTCATGCAATCCTTATTTGTACCCATGGAAAGCCCACAGCCTGGGTATCTAGAGACTTGTGTTCAGGTTTCAGTCTAGCTCTATGAGCTTTGGCACTTATCACACTACTCTGGGTCTTGTTTTCTTCATCTGTAAACTGAAGCAATTTAAAGGATTATTTCTTAATGGGGGCACTGCTGGCATTTGGAGGACTGAACAGTTTTATTGTTTCAGATTTCCCAAGGAATTGTAGGACATTTGACAACTCAACTCTTCAGACACTGAATGTTGGTAACACACTCACTGTGACCATCAAGAACACCACTCCCCAGAAGGTAGCCAGAGGGTACAAGACTGCAGTTAGGAGGAATACGTTCAAGAAGTCTACTCTACAACAAGGTGACAGCAGTTAATAACAATGTCCAGTACACTTGAAAACTTCTAAAGGAGCAGACTTTAAGTGTTCTTATCCTCACCACAAAAATTATAAATATGTGAGATAATGCATATAGTAGCTCAATTTAACCATTCTATAATATATGCATATTTCAAAACAGAATTTTGTACACTGTAAATATGCAAAATTTTGTCCATTAAAAATTTAATTTTTTTAAACTAAATGCCTCTCTGATATATCTAGGAAGTAGCTATCCTTGGAAACTTCCTCAAGATTCTCTTCACAGTTAATAGTCTCCAAGACCAAGAATCCCCTGGCTGGGGCTGCCAGCTCTGAGGTTTGTGAAGTGTGTGACTCATTCAATGACAAAAAAACACACACACAACATGAAGAAATCGAAGGAGAGTGCATTTAAACACAAACGGATTGCTCTTCAAACAACAGCATCCACCTGAGTAGTGAAAGAGCATTTGGGATTAAGGCTGTTGCAGCATTCTAATGCAGGCATCTCTGGAGAATCTTTAAGGGGAAAAAGAAATGCCTGCCCATCTCCAAGTGTCCTGAGGATCTAATAGAAGTGGGTGTATAGCCTATGGCCCAGAGAAATCGAGGCTATGTCTGGCTATAGAAATACTTTCTACTGATTCCACAAGCTTGCTAAGGAAAATAAATAAGTATCTCAGACAGAAATAAAGAATATAGTCCAGGAAAGTAAACTAAAGATAGTATGTTTGTCAACGTGATCACAGCAGGACTTTGAAGTGGAAAAAAAATCTGTATGCTTTCAGCACATTTGAAAAATCACACCAACTCCATAATATCTATCTACTGTTCTATCAATGTCAAATCAGCTAATGACAGTAAAAGGACAAAACCAGAGGAAAACAAAGCTCTTTAAAAGCTTCTTAATATAATTCAACTTGTACACTTCTTAAAACAATCTAGGATGCATATATACAACCTGAGGAAGAATTTTAAAAATAAGATCCAAAATACTATTGATCATGGGGGGGTGGTGGAATTGATCAATTTGATCAAATCAAAATTGATTTATTTCTGGTCACTAAAAGACATCATACTGATGAATCAAGAGGTGTCGATTTGAAAAAATATGTTTGCAAAATCTGAAGTCGACAAGGGCTAGTCTCTAGAAGAAAGAACAAATCTGGGCAAATCAATGAGAAAATAGACTGGAAGACCAACAGAGAAACAGTCAAAGGATATGAACAGGCAATTCACAGACAGGGACATGCAAAGGGCTAGTGTATGGAGAAATGCCCAAATTCATTAGTAATAAGAGCTATGCAAACCAAAACAAGATGTCACACAAATACCACTGCCAAGAAATTAGGAAGTTGGCAGAAACATGAGAAAACAGAAACATTCATGCACTTCTGGGGCTTCTCATCAATACATGCAATTCTTCTAGAGAGCAAGGTGGGAGTATTTAGCCAAATATTATGACTCAGAAATCCCTCTTCTGGGCATATATCCTAGAACAGCTCTGGGTGCAAGAAAGGATATGTTCAAGGGTTTTTATCACAACATCAATCATGATCATCATAAGTGGGAAGCAACTTGGGTGTTCATTGTTTGTGGGACTGATAAGTAAAACACCGGAGATGCACCCTACAGGACACACTGGTGATTAGAAGCCACAAGACATGTTCCTAGCAACACAGAGAGATCTCCAAAATAGTATTCTAATCATAAAGGAAAGAAATCAAATGAGTTCTAGAGCCCCATTTAACTAATGAAATTTAAAAGTATAGACACACAGAGCAATATTAATCATTTTACAAAGTTATATGCAAAGACATATGTGAACCCAGTTGTCACCTTTAGAAAAGGAAATGGAGAATAGTGGAAAAAGGTTAAGTGGATCAATCAATAAATAACCCAAAGGGACCAATGATGAGAGTGGACCAAGAACTCATGATTAACTCAACATAAGTTCCAAAAGAAGTACACCTAAGCTGTGGAGTTGGCTGTGGACCTAAAAATTTAGGAAATGGTACACCAAATGCTCCCATTTCCCATAGGTAATGAGGTAATGGACCCAATGTGAAACTAAGTTGTTTTCAATGCTTGCAGAGTGCTTGGTGAGAAGGGGCCTTGTTGATGGGGTGCATTTCTATTTCCAGGAAAATTTTTGAGATACAATAGACTTGTAGAACTACATTCTGCAAATAAGTAGCCTGGAAAATGCCATAAAACTTAGAGAATAAATGCCATGGAGAGCATAGGGTTGCCTCCCTATCACAGATGCTGTTCCCTCTTCCCCTAAAGCTTGTCTTTAAGTTTGACTTCAGCACAGTCTTTTAGTGAATAAGGACTTGTCACTACTCATATCAAGAAGAGGGAGCCACTTGTAGTTCTCTCTTCTCCACATGACATTAAGGGTGAAGTTGTATCAGAAGACACAGCACACTGGATGGCCAGAGGTTTAAAACAGGCCCTAGCACTTTGCAAATTTAACTGCCAGAAGAACCCAAAGAATCTGAAGGAAAAGGATGAGTAAGAGGCCTGGGGTTGTGGTTCAGCAGTACAGCGCTCGTCTAGCACATGCGAGGCGCTGAGTTCGGTCCTCAACACCACATAAAAAATTAAAAAAAAAAAGGGGGGGTGAGTCAGATCTGGTGATGGTAAGGATAATGTGGGATGGCATTTTCCCCAGTTGGGAAAAGACTCATTCCAAAAGAACTCCAGATACAGGACAATAAAGTTTCAGAGTCAGCTCCTTCTGGAATCTTCCCTGACCCCCTTGCTGAGCCAGAACCCTCCTGAGGGCACTATAGCAGGAACCAACCCACGTGTCCCTCCATGTAGTCATCAGAACATCGGCACAATGGTCTGCTTACTTGCCTGCCTGCCTATAAGTACTCTGTACTGCAGTGCCTGACACCCAGCAGCTATTCAATAATTGTTTGGAGGACACATGAATGAGGTAGTAAATACCTTCCCAACAGGCAGTTGCTCAATCTTTCCCAAGTGTAGAGGGAAAGCACATGTCAGAGCAATTGAGCGTAGTATCCTGGCTCATTCGACAGATTTCATGGAGAATCTCCAGTGTGCAAGACACAGGAAAGCTGCAATAAAGAGGCATCCCAAGTCTTGCTCCTATGGAATTAGATTCTACATAGAGAATCTAGAATGCCCCCTGCCCCAATAGGCCCACAGGTTCAGTACATGATCATCTGCTTGGTGGTACTGGGAGGTAATGGAGATGTTAAGAGATAGGACCTAGTAGGAGTTCTTTAGATCATTGGGGTGTATTCTCAAAGGGGACTGTAGGACATCAGTTTCTATCACTTTCTTTTGCTCCTGGGTTTCCTCAGCCGCATGCTTCCACCATGATGTGCTGTGACAAGCCCAAAGCAATGAGGCCAAATGACCTTGAATTGTAGCCTCTAAAACTATGAGCCAAGGTAAACCTCTTCTCTTTATAAGCTGATTACCTCAAGCATTCTTTAATAGTATCAGAAAACTGACTAACATAGGAAGAAACACAATAAGCCCCAAAACAACTCAGCAAGAAAACTTCAGGTATGTGTGCTTACCAAACAGGGGTATGGGACAACCAAATAGAGGTATGGGAAAGAACCATGGACAGAAGGGAGGCTGCTTTATGTTAAGTGGACCAAAAAAGACTTAGAGGAAGGAGTAGCTGCACTGAGTCCTGAGTAACTAGCAGGAGCCGAAACATCCACTGGGACTCACACAGCAAGAAGAAGAGATAAGATCAATATTTACTTGGTGCTCTTTTGTAGAATGAATAGGAAAACAAAAAATGTTCCCAAGAAAGAATAAAAATAGATTCCAAGGATTATGTATGTTTGTTTTGCAAATTGTATTATGAAAAGACATCCATTTTGCATGCATTGGCTATGTTCCTTGGATTCAGGTAACAAAACTACAGGTAACAAAACTCTAGAAGACTGACTGTTTTCTATACACTCAGAATACCCTGAAGCTTAACACACACTCCTTAAACAGGCATTAGAATATCACATAACCTCCCACTTTCTAGTCAGTGACTCTACCTTCCTTATTACTCTGCATGAATAAGTGGTTCTGACAAAGCCCATCTTTATCTGCATTTGTTAGTGACCTCCGGAGCTACTTAAATATTCAGTCTAAGCACCAGAGAACTCAGCTTTTACTGAACTTGCTACAAATGACCCAGGGGCTGTACTGCATTTTAGAGACAAAAGGTTCTTTCAAGGTCTGTCAGTCCATTTCCAACTCTACTTTCCTAGCCACGTTTGTGTGTGTGGTCAATGATAATAGCAATAGAAGATGAAATAGGGCCGTGCTCATCTGGATGGAACTTTTGTGGCTTCATTTGAAATATAAAACAGGATGGAGAGCTTCCCATTATAGATCTACATTGAGCATGCCCTTGGAGAATTGACAGTAATTCACTAATGCCTAAATACATTCTGAAATCCTCCGATGCTAGTCTATTGCTTGGATTAGTATCGATTCCCTTTTCCTTCCCCGAGACAGTGCACCTGAACCAGAAGTGCACCATCTTCACAACGAAGGAATACAAATGTGAGGTTTTAACAGACCTTCACTCTGGGGTAAAAGAAGTGGCTTTCTCAAGCACATTCTCCACCTCACAGCCCATGGGACTACTTCCCACCACAGAATCACTCTAGTTATGAGCACTTTAAACTGGAAAATATCCAAGGGATCTAACACTTCTTCCAATGTTTGCTACACAGCACTAGGATGCTCCAAGGGAAGGGAAAAAGCAACACACAGCACACTCCCCAAAGTATATGTTTGGAAAGCATAACCCCCAATACAGCGAGGTTCAGAGATGGAGCTTTTAAGCAGTGACTAGATCATGGAGGCTGTAACCTTATTAGTGGATTAATAAAGAATGTACTACTGAATGGTAGCTATAAGCAGGCATGGCATGGCTGAAAGAAGTAGGTTGCTGGAGGCATGTGCTTGGGGACTACACCTTGTATCTTGTCCCTGACTTCTCTCTGCCCCTGTCACCGCTCTGGCTGCCATGAGCTGACAGCCTTCCTCTGCCACACCCTTCCAGCATGATGTTCTCCCTCACCTCAGGCCCAGAGCAATGGAGTCTGCTGACCATGGACTGAGACCTCTGAAACAAAAAAGAACTTGGAGGAGCCCAAAATAAACTTCTCCTCCTCTAAATTGTTCTTTCAGGTTTTGCAGACTAACACCCAACACTCATTTCAGAATACTTAGAGAACAGATACACCTGGGAATAGGGTCAAAGGAAGAATTTCACAGCACAGGACATCCCATGAGCACAGAGGTGGGCCACAATGAGATCCCCAGGAGAAGGACAGAGTCTCTCTTAAGCACTGAATGAAATCTGGCCTTGTGACAGGTAGATGATTGTCACCTATGTTATTCTTTCTAGATCCATCATAAACTGACACACTCAGGCACTAATCTCTCTCTCTCTCTCTCTCTCTCTCTCCCTCCCTCCCCCCTCTCTCTCCCCCCCTTCTATGTTTCCCTCCCTTCCTTCCCCCCTCATAGTCATGCCAAAAGCATTCTGCTACAAATGGCTGGATCATCAGGGTCTCTCCAAATAGCCCCTGTGGCCAGCTGCCTTCCAACAAACCCCAGGGAACAGCACACCCAACCCATACTTCATTCAAGTGTGGGCACATCCCTAGCAATGTGCTGCCTCAGGAACTAGAGGGCCTTCTCTCAAACACTGTCCTTACAAGGTAGAAGCATCTAGAAGCCAACCCAGGTCTCTGCATTCACTGTTTCCCACTGATCTCTCTCCCTGCAGCTGGTTTAACCCTAAAAAGAACAGCAGCCACCACTGAGGTTCCTGCACTTCCCTCCACCTGGTGCAGAATGGTCTCATGAAATCACACAGCCAGGGAGAAGGTTGACCATTCATTTAATAGATGAAGACACTGGAGCATGAAGCACTTAAGCAATTTGTCTATGGTGAAATAACCAGGAAATGGGAAAAAAGGTTCAAACTGAGGTATAAGAGATAGTGATACTAGTTTTCTCTTCATTTTGTTACATGGCTAGAAAAACTGAGGAATTAGACACAATATACATGCACATGCATATACATTGGAAAATATACATGTACATGACACATCACATGAAATACACATGCACATACATATACATACATGAAATATACATGAACACATATACACATGTTAAAATGTACATATACACAATATGCACAAGAAAATATACATGTATACAATACATACATGCACGCATAGGAATATTTATGTACACACAGTCAGGTACACATGAAAATATATGTGTACATATACACACATGAACATATACTTACACACATATATACAAACACACACAGGGAAATATATATATACATATATGATGAGAATATATATATTTGTATTTATAAATCCTTTGGGGATGACTTCCTTATTTGAAAATTACCTTCCTAGACACAGTTTCTCCCTCTCAAAATGCCCTTAGACCTCATGTTTGGTAGTTGGAACTCAAAACACAGAATATCCATACCTCTAGAGAATTTCTTAAATAACTACACAGTTCAGCAACTTTGAAAAAGACACTCTGAACCCTATTTAGGGACTTTGTAGGACACTTTGTCTTTGCAGAGGTTACTGTGAACATCTCAGACCAGCCTTCCACCAAGATTCCACTGGCTTCGGACAGAAGTTGAGCAAGGGACTGTGCTACATTTGCAGTCCCACCACACCTCCAAACACAGACATAAGAGGATGGGCACAATTTGGGGAGAGGGGAGGCATGGGACAAAGCTCTGCAGCTTTATGCAATGATGGGAGAGAGCACAGTGGGGCCAGACTCACCTTGAACAATACAGGCACCCAGGTAGGCAGCATCAGAAAAGGAGCACAGCAGTCGACCATGAAAAATATCTCTTTTAATTTGCAGATACAAAAGGTACCTGCAACACAAAAGCAGAAATAGTCGCTCTAAGTTTTGGCTGAAGCCTGGAAGAAGTAGGAGGATTATTCATGCTCTGCCTACCCAGGTCACCAGAGCCCCACCCAGCCCCAGGCCGCAGTCCAGACATTCCAAGCAGAGAAAAACCTTTAGAAAATCCAGAGTATCTGTAGCTAAACAGATCTTATCAGATTTCAAAGCTGTATGGGCTCAGCCTTTTCCAAAAGGCATGAGAAGAACTAACGGAAGTCACAGGGCCCAGCAGCCACTGCCCCCATACAGTGACAACCATCATCATCACCACACCTCAGATATTGGGCACCCAAGTTCCGTTTGAAATGAAGAATCAGGAAACGGATTCAGTTAGTAAAAAGACTAGCACGTCATTTCTCATTGGTAGACAGAAACATTAATGAATTAAAAAAAAAAACAAAAAGGCTTAGTCACAAGGCCAGAAAGCCAGCAGATCACGATTAGAGTTGTCATCTGTATCCTGTCCTCCTCTTCAGGGATGTAGATGCCTGCAGAGGCCAGGCAAACCTGTGGCCAGGGAAATGGGCTGGTGCAAGGAGGCCAAGAAAAGAAAAGCAGAAGGTGGGGCTCCCTACAATGAGGGCAGCCACCTCTTTGCTCCAGCCCTATGGAAAGTATGTGCCCAGTTTCTCAGAAAATTGAGCTTGGGACAAGGATGTGAGGCTCCCCAGAGCTTTGGTCTCTCCTCATTATGAAAAAGCAGTTGGCCGACCATTGTGTTTTGAGACAAAGCCCATGAACTTGGGTCCTTGCATTGTGCAGGTTTTTGGCTTGGTTGGAAAATAGATATGAATGATAAAGTGTTGGATTTCACAAAGAAACTTGGAAGATCTACTTCAGCAAAATAAGGAAATAGCAGAGATGATGGAACATTGGGAAAAAATTAACAATGGGTAGATGAAAAACCAAACAAATGATTACATGAGGCTACTACTAACTTCGGAGAAAATTTGGAGAAAAATGAAAGTATGTAGAGGAAAAGAGTTTACAATGTATTATTTGGCTCAGTGAGTAATATTGATATATAGTTAAAGTAACATTGACCCCTGGTTTAACAAAAACTTATATATAACCAGGTCATGGGGGAAGAAAAGAGAAGTTGGGATAGGAAAGAAAGAATGAGTAGTTTTTCGCCATGGCAGGAAGTCAAGAGACAAGGATTAAAGTTGGCAAATCAAGAAATAATGGTATAAGGGGCTGGGATGTAGCTCAGTGGTAGAGCACTGGTCTAGCATATCCACTATCTAGAAAAGTTGAGGGTGCTAACCTTTAGGGAAAGGCTGGGTGTTGGGAAGGTGGGGACAGGGGGATTGTTTTAATTATAAACCTTCTAGTACTATTTAACTTCTAAAATGATACACATAGAAGTGCTTATTTGTGTGTGTGTGTGTGTTCCTTTGATTAAAAAATAGTTTATTTTTAAACTTAAAAGTACATCGAAATTAGATTCACAAGTGAAACCTTTGAATTTTAAGTGTTACAACAAATTATTTTCAAAACCCAGAGGACTTAAAAGCAGCATACTACAGGGATACGGCCACATCAATGTTTATAGAAGCACAATTCACAATAGCCAAACTGTGGAACCAGCTTAGATGCCCTTCAATAGATGAATGGATAAAAAAAAATGTGGTATATATGCACAATGGAATATTACTCAGCAATAAAAGAGAATAAAATCATGGTTTGCAGGTAAATGTATGGAGTTAGAGAAGATAATGTTAAGTGAAGTTAGCCAATCCCCAAAAAACAAATGCAGAATGTTTTCTTTGATATAAGGAGGCTGATTCATAATGGGATGGGGAGCGGGAGCCTGGGAGGAATAGACAAACTCTAGATAGGGCAAAAGGGTGGGAGGGGAGGGAAGGGGCATGGGGTAATTAATGATGGTTGAATGTGATGATCATTACTATTCAAAGTACACGTATGAAGACACGAATTGCAGTGAATATACTTTGTATACAACCAGAGATATGAAAAATTGTGTGCTATGTATGTGATAAGAATACATTCTGCTGTCATATATAAATTAAAAAAATATATATAAGAAAAAATAAAAATTAGACTATAAGATAAATTTTTTTTAAAAAAAAGCACTATAGTGCCAAACAAAACCCAGCCAGGATGCACCAGTTTGCAACCTCTTAACCATGACTACACATTAGAATCATCAGGGAGAGTTCTGAAAAACGCCAATACCGTGAGTCCTTGAATTCTACCTCAGACCCAATTAAATCAGAATCTGGCCCTCACCAAAACTCATATGTGAATATTCATGGGAGCATTATTCATTATAGCTAAAAAGTGAAAACAACTTAAATATCCACCAACTGATGAGTAGATAAAATAAATGTGGTCTATTTATACAACGGCATATTATTCAACCATAAAAATGAATAAAGTACTGTTAGACGCTACAACAAGGATAAATCTTGAAAATGTTATGTCAAGTGAAAGAATCCAGACATAAAGGGTCACATAATGTATAATTCCATTTATACAAAATGTCCAACATAGACAGATCTATACAGATAGAAAACAAGATTAGTGGTTTCCAAGGACTGAGAGGAGGGATACCAAGCTTCCTACTAGGGAGATAAAAATATTCTGGAATTACATCATGATGGTGGTAGCACAACCTTGTGACCATACTAAACCCCACTGTATTATACAGTTTAATGTCTGCCAAAAGAAACCAGTGCTTTTGAAAATACAAATTATCTTAGAGTAATGGTTCTTAAATTTTAACATGATCAGAATTACCTGGAGGCCATATGAAAATATAGATTGCTGTCCCCTCCTAGAGTTTCAGATTCAGTATGTCAGGGGCAGGGACCAATAATCTGTATTTATAATAAGTTCCCAGATAATATTAATGGATGGATCTTTATCTCACCCTGCTTTATGTTATGCACTGTGCTCAGCATTGAGTTAGTCCAGGGACCTCACTTCTAAGACCATGGCCCTGATTTGTCCAGAATACCAAAGTCAGGATCTAAGTACTTGAAATGATCAAATCTTTCCTTCTCTAAAGACTGTAAACTTCCAGGCCAAATGTCATGAGGTTTCTTTTCTAATTGTTGAATGTGTGTTTTGAATACAAACGCATTAGTTTCTACTTTTTGATGAGTTCAGTAGTGGAAAAAATTTAAACAACTATTTACTAATGAATGAGAGGTTTGGGTTCTAATCCTATAACTCAGAAATCAGGTTTGATGAAAGCTTCCTAAGAAAAGAAAATCAGCTTTCACAGCATCACATCTTGGGTCTTTGCTTATATCAGTGATCTCTGGAGATAATCAAGGATTTATTGCAGACTCAACATAATCCATGGGGGCTTTTGATGGCTTCAGGTTCAGAATGCTCATTTTTTAATACAACCACCATCAAAAAATAATCCATCTTCCTTAGTATCATTCCTGCATGAAAGGATTAAGCAACCAAAACACAAGAGGATTGGGGGCATGAATTATTGTGCTGCCATAAATGATATTGCTTCCATGAATTTAAAGATGGTTCTCACTAAAAATATGTTTTAAACCAACATACTTTTGGCTACATTTGATTGCATATGGCATTTATAAAAGCTCAGAAATCTAAATGATTGTAAGATGACTGCTCAAATGGTGGAGAGATGAGGAGAGGATGAAAACTGATTTCAAATGTGCTTTTTCATGGGTATTTTTGTTGCTTTGCCCTTTTAAACCTGTTCCTTAACATTTCTTTATTCATAAGCATGGTCATGAATGGGACTTCAACTGCTCATATATTAAATCCTCTTCAAATTTTAGGTCAAATCTTACAACAAAATAATAACTTACCATACTAGAAAAAGCTAAATGCTTTCAAGACAAGGGTTTAAACTATAAGTACTTGGGCACAATTTGTAAATTAGTCTGGAATGCTAAGGACCATGCTAAGAAAAAATGTATTTTTTTCTATTTTGTCAGATTTATTTAAAAGTAGGCCACATTTAATTTTTTTCCTTTTCAATTAAGTCTTAATTGGTACATTTTAATTATACATAATAGTGTGACACATTTGACATATAGGAAAAAAATCTATCTATGCAGAGGCAGAGGACTTCTTAACTTCCTTTGGAAATGTTGAAATATTCACAATATTCCCTGCTTGTGCCTGAGTTATTTAGTCAAAGTCAGGAAAATATTAGCAAATTCAACTGACAGGGGCTTAAGTAGGGTTATTAACGAAAACTTTGTATTCTTTTGCTCTCAAATAGTACCTTTCTCATCAACAACAAAAGATCCATCCTTAATTTATACTGTGACACATTCGATTTTTATCCTCCAGACAAGATTGTGGAGAAAACAAATGACAAAAGTAAAGCAGTTTTTTTTTTTTAAATCTCATCTTCCTAACTACAACATTAACACCCTCAGTGCAGAACAAATATCTTCTTTTGTCTGTTATTATTGTTGGTTTTGTTTGTTTGTTTTTGATAACTCACCCAGCTTCTCGCCCTGGCTAGATAGCCAGAACTGAGGAAGAAATTATCAAATAAATTTTCAAACCAAAATCAGGTTAAAGACACATATTCTATGAATTCACTGATATAAAACATTCAGAATAGACAAACTCATTAAGACAGAAAATAGACATGGGGCTGGGAAAGGGGACTATAAGAAGTGACTGGTTTGGGGTATATGGTTTCTTTTGGGGGGATGATAAAAAATGTTCTAGAACTGGATAGTGTTGATGGTTGTTGTGAGTGTACTCAAGGCCACTGAGCTGTACGCTATTTGATCATGGAATTAATTTGTTATATGAATTTTACCTACCTAAATAAAAAGAAAAAAGAGACAGATTGTAAAATAATGACCTATTAATTCCTCCTTTCCACACACATACATAGCCTCTCTCCCTACTCCTCTACCCCCAGCACAAACCTCTCTAAATGGCTGTTAGCAAATTAATCATAGAGAACAGAACCATCTGCTCTCTTCCAAAGTCACCTCAGTGCCACTGGGGTCAAGCTTTAACAGAGACTCTGGGTAACAAGAAAGCAAAATACCTAAAAACCCTATCTTTCCCCCTGCCAATGATCAGAGCAATTTGCATTTGCTTTTCTATTGCATCTGCACATAAGCCGATTATTTTGAGAGATGATTATACACAGTGATTTGGGGGGTCACCAAATCAGAGCCCCATCAAGAATGAAGTGCACAATTTCTCTCTCTCTCTTCCATCCACCATGAAGTTGGCCTCCCTGGGGAGAGGCCTGCTTAGCAACATTTGCCAAAAAGCAAAACCTCCAGAAGGTGAACTGAATGTAACCCCAGCAGAGGGAGATGTGAAGGGAGGAGATCTGAGAACTGGAAACTTCAAACTTAGAAAAGTCTATAAGGGAAGGGAAACCTGCCCCAGTGGGGTCATCATTTAGCAAGCTGAATGACCAACTGTCCACTCTGTTGGACTGTGATCTTTCTCCTCCCAGAACAGCTAAGATCCCCAAAGTAGGCTGCACTAGCTATGAATTTGCCCACATCCTAAAGACAGTCCTCTTCTACTTATTTTTAGCATCCCACTGTCAGATGTTTTCAGAGTACCTCCCCCTCAAAACCACTGCTTTTTTGTGCAGCTAATTACACTCCCAGTGACAATTGTTTGGGGGGAAAAAAATCCCAAGACAATTAAATGTACGAGAAGCATTTCTGGCCAAATGGCTGAGTTTAGCGCCTGCTTGGTTGAGAGGTTATGATCTAGACCAGAGGCGCCTCCAAGCCTGTAAGATGGCAGAGGCCACGGCTGGTTAAAGGTGTAAGTTAAACATACAAACAAACGGAAAATACCTTGTGAGCTCTTCTTTAATCTTCAAGGGTTCATGTGGGTAGAATTTCACTCTAAAGCACATGGTGTATGGTGGATGAGCTGAAACATCATAAAGAAAAGGCATGAGATAAGCAGCAGAAGACCACGGACTCCAATACACAGGAACGTCAGCCATGAAGCCTCACGGACTAGCCAGGAGGGGCAGGGGAAAGGGTGCCTCTCCAGGAGAAGCAGATAGAATGCCCAAGAAAACAAAGCAACAGTGACAACAAAACTCAAAGAAAATGCTTGACAGGACGCCGAGAGCAAATGCAGAATACAAGCAACCTAGTCAGTGAGGACATCTTTCCACATCACAGCTGACCTTCATTCCTTTATTCTCTTCAGGTCACAGCTCCACAGACATTTTCTCTTCTGATTCTTCCCACCCACTTGTGACAGATAAATTGCCCATTAGCACCATTCAGGTTTGGGGGATCATGAAAGATATTTCAGCCTGTGAAGTGGAAAAATGTCACTATACATGACTAGTTTTCCCAAAATGATGGTGCCTTTGAATTAAAACTGAGACTTTAAAAAATGTAAATAGCCATGCAGAGCCTACTTTATAGTTTTTTTAAGTATTGTTTACATATAAGGCCATTGACTGTATGAAAATAAACACTGTTATAATTTTCTAGCTTGTCTGAATCAAGATAGTACTATATAGGCAGCAATTCTAGTTGAGGTTCATGATTCTGGAATGTTCTAATTGCATCAAAAATCAGCTAATGAGATTCCTCAGGATTTCTAACATGTCAAATTTTTTTGTTCTTATTAGTTAACATCTTCATTTATAAGCCCATTGCTTATTTGCATAATTACCCTAATAAATGCATATATGTGAAGTAAGATACATTAAGATTTGAGTTAGTATATTAATTGAACACCTTAAAATCAAGGAACTATGCCCCTATCACTGTTCCTATAGATCTGACATACTTGCTCACTTGCCTCTTTATAAATCAGTATAGCTGCCTGGTATCAGCTCTGGGTCCACATCAGATGGAATATGAAACAGCATCCTATTCTCCCCAAATTCCAATTTCAAGATAAGCAAGGGCTAAATAACCAGCCAATTCTACAATGTATAGCTATTCTTTATGTAGAAAGAAACGTCTGCTTCAAATATGAAGGTATAATGGATATAATTTAATGTGGAAAATAATTATTAAAATAATCTAATAGAAAGCATCCAAATCCCAAGAAAACAGTGGTATTTTTATGTCTATCTTAGCAAAGAAAAACTGATCTCTCCCTCTCCCTCTCCCTCTCTTTCACACACACACCTTAGTACTCTTCTCTATAGTAAATTAGGAGCTTTGGGTCAGTGCTCTTAGCTTGATCCTGTGTTCTCTAGTTTTAGGAAAGTATACATATTTCTGAAGTACTAGGAGAAAACGGACACATTCTACATAGCAAAAAACAACTTAGAAACATACAACTAAGTCTCCGTCATTCATTGTTCATGATATCAAGATATTCAGTCTTAACTTAAAATATTTTACCTTTGAAAATTCTTTAGATTTCCTTTTGTTTAAAACACCATCTCTAAATTATTAAAACTTGAAAGATGATTTTTCATTATAAAACCTCCAGATTGTCTTTAACAGAAAGTTTGAGAGCATTTTTATAAAAGAGGAGTAAAACCAAAGATGGGATTAACATGTGAGAGGAAAGGAATTGTCCCTCTTTCTTTATTTCTTCCTTTCTTTCCTTTGTCTTTTTTCCTGTCCTCTAAATTAATATACTTAAACACAAGCAATAAAGATAGACACAAACACACATATGTATGAACATGCAGCCATTCCCCTCCCCTTTGATTTCCTTCATCTCTATTCCTGCATCTTCTGTCTCTCAGATTCCTACCAGACCTCATCCACCCCCAAGCTCTCCAACCATTGTTAACTTCATCTACATTCTTACACTCCTTTTGCCATCCTCACAAAAACATATACTAAGCCCAATTTTACATAGAGGAATTTTTTAAAATTTATTTTCTCAAAATGAAATCATACTATATGTTTTTCTTATTTATCTCACTTAACTCTATATCCTGCCTAGTCTTCCTAGATAGCAGGTATAGATCCAACCCACTGTAATAATTCTTTGTCATTCAGGTTGTTTCCACATGTTTGCAATTCAAACAATTCTATAATAGGTATATTATATATTATATATATTATATACACCCACATGCGCTTGTGCATACATCATGAACTACTCTAATTTTTATTTATAAAGTACAGTCTCCAAAAGTTGAATTGTCAAGTCAATAGGTATTGTAAAGTGTTTCAAAAGAAGCAGAAAAAAAAAATAAAGTCAGCTGACTAGAAAAGAAGAAGATCACAGAAGATGTTGTCCTTTCTCTACCTCCTGGGTAGCATACCTACTTGCCATGACTTAGCATTGGCTTCAGTAGGTATTTGAGTTGATTACATGTAAGTCAGGAATAGTACTTTTCCTAAAGGACCAGGCAGTGGGGCCTAGGGGCACCTCTCTGGTACATTTCTGAGCCCAGGAAATCCTTACATCCAGTCAACCTCACTTCAAACTTGAAGAACCAAAAACATCTAATGCTTCTCCCACATGGAGAGCCCACCTCCTTTGAAGACAGCACTCATGGTCCTACATTCCCAGTTCTCTTTTCTCCTCCTCATGTCAGAGTTCAGAACGTCCTTGCCCTGAGTACTTTCTCATCTGCTCTGTGCTTCCTCAACCATGGCGCTCCAGGGGCTGCTGGGCATAATTATTGCTTCCTCGCAACAGCAGCTTCAATGTTGACTCACTTGGAGTTTATAACACTCTTAATCTATTCTCTTAATTCTTTTCACATATGCTGTTGCTAAGTTACACCTAAAAACCCACTATGCTCTAATATCCCCCTCCATTTTCTGGAATGTGATCTAGGAAGAGATTTATACATCGTACTAATGATATGTTCATCAGTAGACCATTATCAGACAAGGAGTGGTAGCTGGCAGCAGAACAAAAACAGAAGGAGACACTTTTCAAGACCAAAATGTTCTGTTCTCTTCTACCTTCATATACCCACTACTGTGTCATTCGTATCCATTTAGCCTCATGTATTGTGGACAACCAACGAAAGAGTTTTCTGTATTAAATGGAGCACTTGGTTCCAGCACAGTGAACCAGTAAGTCCAGGGTTCCATACTGAACTTCAAGAACTTCAACCTCTTCACCTAGGCTTGGAAAAACTCACTTAAGGATCTGGATGCAAAATCATATCATTTAAAAAGTAGTAAAGTCAAAGAATGCTTCTTTACAAAGCTGGAAAAGCTCAAAAGGATAATTACCCCCAAAATACTATTCTAGTTATGGATGACAAAATTTATGATGGTATGACCTATATGTCTGTTCAACATGTTATCCCCAGAGCAATTATCAGTAAGATTGACCCTAAACAGAAAAAAAATAATTGACCTTCCATCTGTCTAAGTTAATGAAGTAACAAACAATGAATCTGAAGCATCAAGCAGATGTCAAAAGTAACAGCTAGACTCTGCCATCACATCAGTTCCTTGATTCCTGTGATAGAATTAAAATACTAATCCAGAAGGTCCAGAGTCTGAATCGCTACAGCAATTCTTGGTATTCACATTTTGAAAACCTCAAATTCTTTTATCTCAACTTCTTGATCCCACCAGGCAGCCCCCTCAACATCTGGAACAAATTCAGATACTCTGGTTTTGGTTACAGTAGCTACTTCTAGATTGAAGATTAACTAAATTCAATCAGCAGTTATTTATTGAACACCTAATAGTTGCCAGGCACAGTTTTAGGTGTTATACAAATAACAGCAAATTTGAACAGGCAAAAAATCCTATCTTCACAGTGAACACATTCTAGTGGGGTAAACAGGTATAAAAATCAAAATAAATGATATATGCATGATATTAGAAGGTCATATTATTACAGAAAAGAAAAAGAGAGGATTTAAGGAGTCAGAGTAGACTCCCACTTCTGTGGCTCTTCACACCACCCTCCAACCAAATCCATGAAGGTAATTGCAATTTTCTTCACACTTTCTAGAACACCAAACAGGAAAAGAGACATGAGCATTTAAAATTTTTAGTCAATAACAAACACCAGCTGTGTAACTGCTGAAGGGGACACTTCAGGGTTCCACTGGAAGCCAGCATTTTTACTCCTTGGGACATGTCCAAGGTCCTGAAAATCCCTGTAGAGAGCTGCCTTTTGCCTTCTGCGGCTGCTAAGCAACTCCATCAAACCCAGCTTCCATATCTTCTTATTCTTCAGTCATAGGGAAGGGGGTGAAGTAAAGGATGAGTCTCATCTGAGCCAAACATTTGGTGCAGAATCAGTAAATAGACACATCTGATAAAGGAGCTACTGTGAACCAATAAAACCCATACCCTGCACAGGGGCCGTATCTCATCAGTGTCACTATGAGCAGCCACTGTGTTTTGTTACTAGTTTGGCCAGAAAGGTCACTGGCATGGTGGTCTTTCTCTGCTCTGATACTCAGACTCCAACATCTATGAGGGGTCACACAGGAAGGTGGGGATGAGACTCCAAGTTTTGAAGTGTTCTTCCAGCAGTGATCTTAACAAAGCCACCTAATCCCTGTTTCCTGTATGGAAGTGGGGACAGTACCAGCCTCCACTCCCAGACATATTCGATGAGCTTTTGGCACAGAAACACAGGCCATTATGTAAATGTAAGACTTTGTTTTGTTGGGATAAACACTCCTACCAGCAGAAAAGCAGGAAACAGGAGGTGGAAATGGGAGGGAGGAGATGGGGAAGACTGAATTGAGCTCAGCTCAAGAGCTGAAAAACATTTACTCAGCCATGTTAAGTGCTAAAAACGGAGAATACCACTGAGTAGCAGAGAAAAGGAAAAATGCAAACCCCACTCTTAAATGCCAGGAGCATGTAATTGCTCTGAAAACAGCAGGGCTTCTCTCTCCCAGCCAACCCATGCCTGCCAGACAGGAGGCCAAGCATATCCTCAGGGCAGCTCAGTGGCCCCTTTTTGTATCAGCATATCCCAGGGATCATTATTTTGGTGGCTGGTTAACACTGAGAACATGGGGAGAGGTCTAGCCATTTATAAAGCAGAGACAGACTTTCTCATCTCTGTTGAGATCTTGCCCAGAAATGAAGTTGGGGAGAGGAAATGATTAGTTGAGCAGGCTCCTTGGTGGAAATGAAAAAAAAAAAGAAGTTTTTATTTTTAACCAACAACCCTACTCAAATCTTTTTAGAAACAAATAGGGTTTCTGAGAGAGAAACATCACTTAGCAGCTTTCCTTAACATACAAAAATCTTTCTCGAATCATCATAAAGAATCATAGGGAAATAAAAAGCATAACTTCAGGAAATATATACACACTCATGATCTTTCTCATATAATTCTGGCTCACAGCCAGGAAAAATCTCCCCAAGTCTCCTGTAAACAGAGTTCAAGGATAGCGTCCACAGCTCTGGCAGGTCCTAGGGAAATTCCTGTACCTGGAACATATTTTGTGCCTTCCTCTTCTGAGACTCTTGGGAAGAACAACAAGTGGGATCAATTTTTCTGACTTTCAGAACCTGCAAAGGGTTTGATGTTGCAGATAGAAATTCTCATACCCCACAAATTTGAGGCTTTCTTTATGGGAGAACCAAGGAGGCATTGGGGGCTCCTGGCCTCTTCATACAACTGATATCTTTTTATTCCTGAGCAAATGAATCCTCCATCCCATGTTTTTCTGGGGAGGCTTTAGAGTAAGGACAAAAGATGGCACCCCCATATCCCTGTTGTCCACATGGCATGCACAATAACACTAATGAAGGCATCTGTGCTGCATTCAATAACTAAACAGTTTGAAAGCACTGTGAACACACAGGCAAAACGACACTTGAGCACTGATAGCAAGAGCACTGCTCACTCACTCAATGAAGGAGGACTCTTGGGATATGTTTAAGGTGGGGGGAAAGCCACAGAGAATGTAGACTGCATGAATGCCTATTCTCTTCACTTGGAAAGGATTATTATCATTTAACAATATCTGCTGCCATCAGCATCAACAATAGTGATGCTCCCCCATCACTTCTACTGCAATGATAGCTATTGTGTCACCTCTGCTTTCAATGCAGAGATAGTGTTTTTAATTGTGTTTAAGTCATCCTCCTCCTCTTATGGCTCCCACTTGTGCTTTCTTCACACACACAGGCATGCCCACACACATATACATATACTCTAAGAACTCTCAGGGGATGCTGGGATGCTCAGCAGTTATCTTACGAATCCTTGGTCCCTGAGTTCTCTGACTGCCTATGCCTGTTCAGAAGATGCTCTGAAAGAGACATTGGATCCATCACTTCTAGTCCCAAGTTCATCATCTGAACAAATTGATAAAGCCAATCTTAAAATTCTTGGCCTCTATTTCCTCATCTGTAAAATGGGGAAATGATGGAAGCAACCACAGACAGTACGAGTCAGTAAACTTTCTCTGTAGAGACCAGAAAGTAAATATCGTTGCTTTTTTTACCCCCAACCATTTCAAATGTGAAACTTATGTTTTGGCCTGCAGGCCACTCAGCTAACAGTCAGGTTTGTCCACAGAGACCATGGTAAAGATGATGTGATTTAATGGCTACTCAACACTCAGCACAGCCAAGTTGTGATTACTCTCATGTGCAAGGAGGGAGCAACGTGGTTGAGGTGATGCCCTTCAACTTCATTTGGCACTTTACCTTATTAAAAGAATACAGGGGGACTATCATCTGTCAGGGAGGAGTGACAATGAAATGGTTATAAGATAAGTGACAGATGAAGAGATTTTTGGCAGTCCTTACAACTACAGGAAGATTTTGATGCCCTCACTAGAATGCACTGACTTGGGAACTTTAGCCAAAAAGTTATCAAGAGCACCTTTCTGAAGGCAAGAGACCCAAGCACCTGCTTGTTGTTGATGTTGTGTAACCAACTGGACCCATGTTGGTAGGTGTAAATCAACCTATAATGCTAACAATAACATCCATAACCAACTTACATAACTTGGTACTGAGATTTTATTTTTTAAAATTGCAACCCAAATCACTCATTATAAAGGATCTCCAACCAAAGGAAAACGCAAAGTTTTCCTACCCACCTGGCCCATGTTTGAATTACCTCAAGTACTCCTACAGCAAGCATGGAATCTCTTGGCCCATCACGGCTCTCATTCAGACATCAGTGTTACCAACACAAATGGAATTTTGATTCATGTGGACCATTAGGAAAAAGCATGGGAAACCCTGAAGGAAGAAGGAAGCTTCTGGAATTATCATCCTAGTGAACTAAGGCTTCCGCCAGGAAAAGTTCCTGTCCCTCTGCTTTCTCTCCATGAGGAGGAGCACTGGGTCTTCCCTAGAGCCCAAGGACTCTTCATGGCACTCAACCAAATTGTTATCAATGTCACCACCACTATTCCATAAGAATTATGATAAAATTATAAATCTGTGTCTTTTCAAATGTGCATTTAGAATTGCACATTATGAAAACAAAGGGATTTGTCATCATGATTGTTCCCATTGACCTCTTTCCACACTGGAAAATAAAGAGCACAACATGGAAACCATTTATAGGCCCAAATTGCATTAACATTCTAAGAGATAGATCAAACGGAAAAATTTGATGAAACAGTTCAATCTGACAGAAAGAGGTACCTGGCCTTACCTACTGAACTATCACCAGAATGAGAGAAACTGACTTTCAGAACTGGAAGTTCTGGGACTCCCCGTACCCCCTCCCCATGGCCTGAACAAAAATCACAGTTGCTTTTCCTGAAAAGAAGCTTTGGGAAGAAGAAAAAAACTGGGAAGACGCAAAACCACCAAAACTAAACCATAGCAGCTAGGGACTTGGATTTTGGCAATGGGTTTCATTCTATTGAACTTCTTCCACTTGCTCCCCATAGAGAGCATGACAATCTAGCCCACAAGCATTTATTATGAACTAATCACATGAACAGTCCATTAGGCCATGGACCAGGTGAGGAAATCTCCCAAACTCAATACTGGGGTATGATTAGATATGTCTGTGAGTATGAATGAGGGCAGTAGGATAGGCTGGCCCAGAAGGTCTGGAGACAGAGTCACTGTCAGTCACTACAGGCATTTGGAGAAACAAAATATACAAAGCTTTACTTTCAGAAATATATGATCAACTTCAGGGGAAAAAAAACATGCACAAAGTGGAAGAAAAAAATGAGCCACAAAACAAAGGCATAAAGGCCAACCAAAAAGTAGACAAATCCTGAGGGTCTGGGAAGTCGGACAGTGGTTGTTCAGTGTAGTGAGCTGGGCAGTCTCACCCCCACCCCCCAAAAAACTCATGTCCACCTTGAACCTCAGATTGTGACCCTATTTGAAAATATGGTCTTTGCAGATGTAAATGATTAAATTAAGGTGTGTCCTACTAAGGTACAGGGGTCCTAAATCCAATGGCTGATTCTTTAAAGGAGAAAGACCACAAAGGCACAGTGAAATGCAGGGAGAGGCCATGTGAAGATGAAGGTAGAGACTGGAGGGATGCATTACAAGCCAAGGAATGCCAGAGACTGCAGGCAACCACCAGAAGCTAGAATAGGCAAGGGAGCATTCCTCCCTAGAGCCTTCCTCCCTAGAGTCTTCAGAGGGAGCCTGGCCCTGCAGACATCTTGATTTCAGAGTTCTGGCCTCCAGAACCGTGAGAGAATACATTTCTATTGTTTTAAATCACCCAGTATGTGATAACTTGTTATGGCAGCCCTAGAAAACTAATACATTCATCATGGGGAGCAACTGGAAGAACAAATCCAGGTGAGAGTCAAGCATCCAAGCTAGGTCTGAATGTGGCAGGATCTACAGCTTTTCTCCTTCTGTTGCTTACACTGAAGCAAAATCAATGTCAACTCTCTCCCTCCCTCTCCCTTCTCCCTCTCCTCTCCTTCTCTCTCTCTGTCAAAATCATTCACCAGTGAGGGAGCTTCATAGAATAGCCCCAAGGGGGATGCCAGAAAGTTAAGGAGGGTATAAGGAATAAGATAACATCTCAGATTTCCAGGGAATGGCATGGGAATTCAAGGAAGGAGCACCATAGACATAGACATCATCCCGCAGCTTGGCTCAGGATTGCTACTATAACTGAGTCTGGACCCATGTATCATGCAGAGGTGGGGTCCTCCCACCCTGATTGGCATGTAGAGGCCATTTCCAAGCACACCTAACCCTCCAGGGTGCTTGGGAGCAATACAATGTCTGGTAAATCAGGCAAGAATATGATCTTAACTACCCTGCTGAGCTAATCAGGTCTCAGACAGGCACCAGCCAGGATTAAGCAGAGAGCCTGTTTATTAGAAGAGTAAGTGGGCTTGCTTTCATCTAAGTCCCTATTTTTATATGCTTAATACATAATGCACCTTGATTCTTAATACATAATACGCCTTGAGTCTTCCTTTCTCTTTCTATCTTGATTTTTGCATAAAGCTGTCTCTTCTTTTATCTATTTTACCTTTTTTATAACCAAGAGATATATGCATATATTCTCATCATAAGAGACCTGAGTAAAATATAACTATAATGCATAATAAAATGTAAAAGCCTCATGTCCCTCTATACCATTTACTTACCCAGAGGTAACGACAGTATCCACCTTTCCAGTCCTGTTTCTATGTACTTACATCCTTATGTACAAATAGTATTTTACTTTAATGTAAATGAGTTATTCTATACGTGGCATTTTTATCTGCTTTTTTGGCTTGAAAATATATCTAATAAATCTTTCTATGTTAACATATATGTCTGCCTCATTCTTCTAATAACTATGCATATTCTACATCATTTATTTAGCCTTGACAAAATTGCTAGGCCTTCCATTGCTTCAATTCTCAATGTTACAAGCAATATAGCAATGAGCATCTATCTATCTATCTGTCTATCTATACACACACACACACACACGTGTGTGTGTGTGTGTGTGTGTGAATGATTTTTTTTGAGAGATTTTTTTTCTTTTGAGAGATTCACAGAAATTGACTTGCTGGATCAAGAGACACAGGAGCATTGATTCATGAAAGATACATCCAAATTTCCCTCCAAAATGACTTTACCAGTGCAAAGTAACATCAAAAGTGTTACTCTCATCCTCATTTACTGGATATCATCAATATTTGTAATTTTTCAAACATAATGAACAAAACGATCTCATTTTGATTTTCATTTCCTTTGTTACTAATGATACTGGGGATCTGTTTGTGAGCTATTGGCCATTTATTTGTGCTTCTTCTATGAGCCTTTTGCACAATTTTTCTGTTTTTATGTTTTGGTTTGTAGTGTCCTACTTTATACATTCTGCATACTATTGCATGTTGTATGTTTAGAAAATGTTCTTTTCACTATTTTTTCTTGGGTTTTAATGTGCAGTGAACAAACCAGATGTTCTAGTTCAAAAGTTTAATTTTTGCACAAATTTCATTGTGTTACTTCTGAGTTTCACCCTTTTGGTTGAAAGCCCTGATCTGCCCCATGAGATTTTTACCAGAAGCTTCTATAGATTATAAAATATATTGAATTTTTTATTATTTTATAGTTATATTTTTAGTGTCTTGTGGGTACACATGATGGTGAGATTCACTGTATTTTATATATGTACATAGGAAAGTTAGGTCAGATTCATTCTACTGCCTTCCCTTGTCCTGTCCCTCCTCCCTCCCCCTCAATCCTCTTCATCTAGTCCACCAATCTTCTATTTTGATTGGATTTTTAATATATCTGGAATTAATTATATGGCATGTATGGTATGAGGTATGTCTTCAATTTTTTTTCCCAAATGTAAAATTACCCCCCAATCATGCCTTGAATAATCTTTCTGTGTTTGACATGAAATACTATCTTTATCATAACCCATATTGCCATAAATATTCGATCAATGTGAAGATTGTCTTTTTCTTTTCCACTGCTTATTTTGCCATTCCAGGGTATATCTTAATTGCTATGTATACGGCTGGTAGAGTGTTTGCCTGGCATGCATGAGACCCTGAGTTCAAACCCTAGCAACACACACACACACACACACACATACATACACACACATACACATGAAAGAGAAAATGAAAAATAGGCAAAAAAGGAAAAAAAATATTTTCAAAATATTTCTACATGTGTCCATTTCTAGGTGACTTTAAATTACTATTGCTCCTATTGTTTATAGGCTCTTATTTGCAATCTAACAGAACAATGCCTCCATCATTGTTCTTTTTATATATTGTTAAACATTTCCTTTTGCAAATAAGGCTTAGAATCACTATTAAGTGCCATCACAAATTTCACTAAAATTTTTATTTGCAAATTAATTTGTGAGGAACTGATTTTATAAGCAGTATTAATCAAAAACATGAGAAGACTCCATTTATTGAGCTTTTTTTAAAAAATATACTCTATAGTAACTCCACAGTAGCACTCCACATGGTTTTGTTTATCTAGATCTTAAACATTTCTTATTACATTTATTTGTGGGCTGGTGGTATAACTCAATGGTAGGGCATTTGCCTAGCATGCATAAGGACTTGAGTTCAACCACCAGTACTATAAAAGAAAAAGAAAAGAAAAAATGTACATTTATTTGTAAGAAATTTATGTTTTTACTTGTTATGGTTATTGTAAGTAATAGCACTTTTATTACATTTGAGAAACAGTTATAGATGTTGTTGGATAAGAAAGCTATGGTTTTAGAATCTTAATCTTGTATGTGAGGTGAAGATCCATTACTAGTTGGAGGTAAGGAGTGGGGAGGGAAGACATGTAGAGAGCTTAGGATAAGCCAAGTTTGAGATGCTATCTAGATCTTTAAAAAGGAATCCATCACCCCTCAACATTCTGCACATGACTGAATAGGGTGAAGTATAGGGACCAGATAAAAGAAATCCCAGAGCAACTGAGGGGAAATGTTTCTTTGTGGAACCCCCGGAGAGCACTGGAGAACTAGCAGCATGGTGTGTTTACACACAAAGGAGGCCATAGCCAGTATCCACAGGTTTCCTGAGGCTCAGTAGTGGTAAATTCAGATAGATGTGCTAAAAGCCAACAAGCAAGAGACCTGGAGTAGGAATAAGAAGGGCAACATCTAGAGACTTGCTTACTAAGGTCACAGCCAGAACCACAGCCTCAGCGGCCCCAGACAGACACAGAAAAAGACCAGGTGGGGCTAGTGACATCCAGAGATGATTGAGTGGAGAAAGAAGCTAACATCCAAGGAACATGCCAGATAAGGACACAGAGGACTGAACACATGACAGAGGTCCCTTGCTATCAAAAGGGTACCTAAATCCCTCCTGCCTCATGATGCCATTGCAGGGAGGAGAGAAGGAGAAAGCTCTTGAAATGGGAAATATACCCCAATATGAAATATGCACTGCTAAGTGACTATTTTTAAATTGTGAATTGACTGAAAGAGATCAATTTTAAACAAGCATATCCTGAGCTACCCTGAAGTGACAAAATTAAACTTTTGGCCCTCAATGGATGCTCACAAGCAAGTTGAATTTGATCCTATGGAAACAACATACATATGTTAACATCCAAATTGTAGCATGTAATTTTTAAGACTTTTCATGCTATGATAATTTGTGCAGCAACATAGATCCTATAGAGAGTACATTGTCTTCCTAGTGAGTGCCACCACATGTTTGCATACAGGCTACATTTACACTGTTACAGAATCAAGGCTGAAAGCCACATGTAAAAATGAAAATAATCACTGTTAATGTTGCATAGCAATATTCCTTCATGAAAAGCAAGAACTCTGAAAACAAGACATTCAAAATGTGCTGCTGCTGTTGATACTTTATTTGCAAAGTACCTGTTATCTGAATACTCATGAAAAACAAGAAAAGAATCAACCTGGTTCGTATTTGTACCTATAGACATGCTGTGGCATAGAAAAATGAAGACGATATTTTTCTCAACACTGCCCAGACAAATTATGCAGGCTATCTGCATGTTGACCTGATAGACAAGGGATAATAAAAAGTTTGACTTTAAGGTTCCAACTCCAGGTAGGATGAACGAATCTACTCTGGATATAATGGAATACTACTCTAAAATCTGGGCAGAATACATGCAGCAACTACTTAAGAACTGAAAAACAAACAATAGCAGGCAGACATGAGAATTCAGAAGGCCACTGAACCGCAATGAGTCCATATTTTTTCCCCTGGCATCCTCTGGTCAGGACCTGAGAAGTTAGCATCAGCTCTAACAGAGAAAATTCCAGGAAAAATTTCTGGTTACAACTTAAGGAGCAGGACAGGGAATTCTGGCAGCAACACTAGCAACAGTGAGGGAATTCAAAGTTTTTAAACCTAACTTCCTTAATAGCTATGAAACTATTCAAGTTACATATTTCATATTGGATGAGTTTTAGTAATTCTTGCTTTTTGAAGAATTAATGTATTTCATCTAAGCTCTCAGGTTTACATGCCTAGAATTATTCTGTGGGGTCTGTAGTGATATCTCCTTTTCATTCCTGACATTGGAAATTTGTACCTTCTCTTTTCTTCTTTCCCTCAGTCTTCCTAGAGGCTGAATAATTTTTCCTGATCTCTTCAAGGACTAACTTTTATTTTCATTAATTTTCTGTATTGCATATTAAGAGACACAACAACTTGAGTGAATATTATTATGCCCAGTTTAAAAAATCATTCTCAAAACTTACAAGCTGTATGATTCTCAGAAGACAAGCCTACTGTCATGGAACAGATCAGTGATTATCAGTCTCTCGGGGATTAACTACAGAGAAGTTTTGGGGTGACGAAACTATTCTTTTCCAGCTATAGTACTGGTCATAAAATTGTACTGATGTGTTAAAGTTCATAGGACTCTGCACCAAAATAAAGTCAATTTTACCAAATGTTAATTTAAAAAATAAAATTTAGTGTCTCTCCTAAATTCAAAGGAGAAATAAGACTTTGATTTAACAAGTATCCCAATTTAAAAATTTATACCCATTACGCAGCACTAAAAAATGACAAAATCATGGAATTTGCAGGGAAATGGATGGCACTAGAGCAGATTATGCTTAGTGAAGCTAGCCAATCCCTAAAAAACAAATACCAAATGTCTTCTTTGATATAATGAGAGCAACTAAGAACAGAGCAGGGAGGAAGAGCAGGAAGAAAAGATTAACATTAAACAGATACATGAGGTGGGAGGGAAAGGGAGAGAAAAGGGAAATTGCATGGTAATGGAGGGAGACCCTCATTGTTATACAAAATTACATATAAGAGGTTGTGAGGGGAATGGGAAATAAACAAGGAGAGAAATGAATTACAGTGGATGGGGTAGAGAGAGAAGATGGGAGGGGAGGGAGGGGGGATAGTAGAGGATAGGAAAGGTAGCAGAATACAACAGTTACTAATAGGGCATTATGTAAAAATGTGGATGTGTAACCGATGTGATTCTGCAATCTGTATTTGGGGTAAAATTGGGAGTTCATAACCAACTCGAATCTAATGTATGAAATATGATATGTCAAGAGCTTTATAATGTTTTGAACAACCAATAAAAAAAATTTATACCTGATTAACTAACCATCTAATTAATTAGATTTTAATTAAATAAATATTTCTCTTCCTTTATAAATTTTATATCATCATAAAAGTAAACTTAATTATATCCATTTCAATAAGATTTAGAGGAAACAAGCATTCTCATACAACATTAGTGAAAATAAACTGCTACAAGTTCCTTGAATGGAATTTTAACACTAAAAATGTAAAGTGTGTATGTCTCTTGAACTTCTAGGAATCTGTAGTACAGATGTACTTTTACAAGAAGCAAGAATGTATACAAGCATGTTTACTGCAGTATGATTTGTAATAGCAAGATCCTAGAAACAATCTCTATTTCCAAAATAAGTAAATTATATACATGCATACAATTAATCAGAAAATCAGTTTTAAAGTAATATCAGTCCTCAACCACAGATATTGCAAAATCTCCAAAACTAATTATTAAAAAATAAAAAAGGGAAAAACAATATAAAGAGGTCAATCGCATTGCTATCTACAACAGGCCTTATATATGATGGGAGAATGTATACATACCAAGACATTCCTGGAAGGACATGCAAAATATTGTTAATTACCCTGATCTGATCATATTGCAATTGTATCACACTGTAGCCCATAAATATGTACAATTAGTATATGCTCATTTAAAATTTTTAAATATAGTGTTAATAGTTATCTTTCTGGGTGGGCTTGGGTATATAAGGAAGAGAAGAAAGGAAATAGATTTGGTCTTCTTTTTAAACCTTTCTGAACTGTTTGAAAAACCACCAACATGATATTGTTTTTAAAACTACTAAGAAACAATAAAGCCTTTGTAAAAGGGTTTGTTAATCAGGACAGCTGACCTTCAGCCAACCCTGGGAAACATCATTTCTAGGAAAACCCATAATGGGAAGCTCTTAAAAGGATCAGAGCAGAGATGGGGATATCATTTAGTGGTAGAATGTGTGCTTTGCATGTGTAATGAGCTGGGTTTGATGCCCCCACCTCAAAAAAAAAAAAAAAAAAAAGAAAGGATCAGAACAAAGAACCTGAATGTCCACTTCCCTGTGTGAGTCAGATGGGAATGTGAAAAAAATTTCTTCAAGGAATAACATAAGCATAGCCTAATAAAAAGCAACAGGAACATAACAGGCATGTCCCTACCTTAGTAAGACACTTCCTGGGGCTCTGCAACTCATGGATGAGTTGGACTCAGCTTTTCTAGGTTCACAATGTATAAGCTCCAGTTTTAAATTTTTCCCAATTTACATTAAAGTTAATAGCTCCAGAACACAGATTCTTAATGCTAAAAGATATCATCATCAACCACAACAAAACTAGGTTTGTGATCTTGAAAAAAATCATATTTTTTTTTTGGTTCATTAGTGTACTTTGCAACACAACAGGGCACTGGGTGATGGGTAAGACCCTTGTTAGTTCCTGGAATCTGTGAGTCACCTGATCTGGTTTGGAAATTGACTTTTACACTATTCTTATTTCCAGACTCAGATCCCATTTGTCATCAGATTGAAATTGGCCAGTGGTCAAATGCCAAACTTTAAACCTTTTCTATAAAACATCACATACTTTCAGTCAGCTGTTGCTTAACTGTGGAGACAAAGCTCTTAAAGCAGCAAAATCCTCACAAGTTTAAATATTTTACAATTTTTAATTTTTCCTTCTATTACATGTTGAACTACATTAAAAAATAAATTATATTTCAAAAATTTCTATGGTCCATGGGAAAAAAGAATCCATGACATTTAAGAACCAAAGTCAAAGAAACATTTAATATTAATTAAGACTACTTAATTAATAAAGTAATCTTAACTAATAATCTGGAAACTTAGCTGAAATGTTTTTAAATATATAAATAAAAATATAAACTTTTGGAAGCTAAGGAACAAAAGCTAGGTATCAACTACTTTTTTCTCAAGCATCAGTTCTCATTTTCCTGCATAGCATACTGTATGAGGTCTCCTGGGCTCTTTCTATCTTTATGGGGATGCATGCCCCAACTCTGTTTCAGCCTTGTCCCAACACTGTTCCAGCCTCACCCAACAGCCTAGCCTCCCTGGACTTCCTACACCTGCATCTGCATCTGTTCTCATCTCAATAAACCCTTCTTTGCACTGGCCAGACAGAATTTGTTCTCAAAGAATCGGGGGAGGCAGGTGAGGGACAAGAAGGAAGGATAAAAGAAGAAGGTTAAGGAATACATATGTTGGTTGCTAGTTTTAAGCCCTTGCATGTTCAGTCTCTTCCTTCTCCCACCTGAAAACCCTTCCCAGAATAATATCATATTTGAGAAAGAAAAGAACCCCTTGAATGATGATGGACGATATGATATATACTAATCTGATCTCCGGTGAAAAACTGATTTATCACCTACATTGCAGAGTCCTGGGAAAATTGACATAGAGAGGGATAAATGGATTTGGGGGAAGGCAATGAATTTCTGAGGTGCATTTCAGAACTTTTCCTCCAAACCATAAATAAAAGCAGGTTGGCTATAGTCTGGTGCATATGACTACAACAACAAAAAAAAACCCACATCTCCCAGGACTACCTGTCAATGCCTTCTTCACAACATTCCTGGTGGATGACCAAGGACTCTAGAGAGAGGGTGTGTTCAGAACACCAGAACTTTAAGACAATTACCAAGAAAAACATATTTTACTTCATTTGGGGAGCTGGAGGAGTAAAATCTAATAATAAAATTTAGTAAAGTTATTGGTAAGATTTTAGTTTCCTAACACACCCACTTCTTCCATCCCCCTCCAGACTGCACCCCCACACCCTGAACCATTTACTAGCCACACCCACAATGAAAAGGAACCAGGGTTCCTGGTGATTATGTTTAAGGGATAGTTATCCATCCAGTTCCAAAGCTCCTGTGTGAATATGAAATGTGAGGGCAAGATGGCAGGGAGAAGAGGCACAGAGGACAACAGGGCTAGAGACTGCAGGGGGTGCCAAGGTCCAGAAAATGGGGAAGAGGATACCCAGCCTTCACTGGGAGAGAGAAGCCCCTGCTCACCCAATATCTTCAATTCTACCCATTTTTCTCCTGGCAGGAGAAACTTTGTCAAGAAACAGAATCTATCTTTGGATATTTCATAGCAAAAGTAAAACCCCAGATTGACACTTACATTTCATTTGCTTGGAGATAGACTTGTTAGGTTCAAGCCAGTGCTAGGGAGAGAAAAAATAAAACAGATTGTGGGTCAATTTGTTTACTTAACAACTAAAAAGAATTCCAAGGTACCACCTTGATTCCATAGATATTCTTCAATGTTCCACCCTCTAAAGACCAACACAAACAACTCAACAATAATAATAACACAGACAATGGTATAAATTAGAAGGTCAACAGTTTCTGAGTAATATCTGAATCATACAGTTGCTAGAAGGATAAAGGAGAGATATGCACTTAAGTGGGATGTTCTAGCAACTCTAGTTGACTCCTGAGCAATTCTGGGAAAACCACAGATGGCTAAAGATTTGGAGCATTTGACATCCATGACCTCAGAGTCACAGTTTGGATAGCATCAGCACCCAGCTCCTCTTCCAGAACAGCCTCGTCTAAGATGGATATTGAGCCAAGTCAGGATGAGCCCCATCTCACACGGAGACGATATTTTTCTTTACAGTAGCGGAGAACAAATGACTTTTAAAATCTTATTTTCAGAGGCCTGAGGTCATATTAAGGAAAAAATCAGTTTTACCACAAAACAAAGAAGCCAAGACCTGAATAGTTCAGAATCATGTCACGGCTGGGCATTTTATTTGAAGAAGACACCAAACGGTCCCAGTGGCCAGCTCACCCCATGCCATATACAAAGGTCATTTCAACATGCTGAGAGCCAGGCAGCTTTTGAGATCACTAAACATGATGTTCCTGAACCTGTTCAGGGAATGTCAGGAAGAGTCATCTATGCATACAGTTTATAAAGATGATAAAAAGGATACCCTGGGGAATCCATCATGAGGTCAGGGAGTCCTCCCTCATGGGGCACCCTGCCTGCTTGATGTTAGAGAGGAAAGAAGAGAAAAAAAAAACTTACCATCTGTTACACCTCACTCTATCTCCTTTGTGTCACCTAGTAACTGCAGGGTTCCATATTATCCTTACTGTGGGATGTCAATGCATACCCATAAAGTTCAATAAAAAGCTTGCCTTTGTTGAGCGCATACTAAGTGCCTGGTGCTCATCAAGACTTCCCATGTGCTGTCCTATTTAGTCCTCACAGCCACTTCATTTGTCAATGAGAAATCTGGGGCTCATGATGTTAAACAACTTGCCTGAGGTCACCTGATAATAAGTGGTGGAGCAGCCAGCTGTGCAGTGGGATTGCAGAGAGTAGCTCCTAACCTCTCAGTCTGTGCCCTCCCACCTGATCAGTTTGCACCACAACGCATTTATTCTCTTTGATGAACTTTCCCTGTTTTCTCTGAAACTGAAAAATTAATTAACCAAATCAGTAGTTTCTAATTTACGGTGTCAGATCTCTTTAGTCTTCAAAACAATAATGAGATTCCTCACTGTTTCAACGTACTGGAAAGTCTAACAACAACAATAACAAAAAAGTACATTTACCCCAACCATGTCGCACAGACAAACTTACACAGCAAGTTTCCTTACTTCTGGTCAAAATTATATTGACTCATTTTGAGAATCCTCATTATCTCCTTCTAAGCAGAAATCACATAGTTATAATTGAACAGTAGACAACTAATTCATTACATCACTTACCAGCTCTGTAACCTTGTGCAAAATGTTTAAACTCTCTGTGTCTCAAATACCACAACTACTATAAAATGGAAAAAGTGATAGTACCAAACTCATGGGGCTACTGTGAGGATTTAAAAAGCTAATAAGTGTAAGATACAATGCTTGGGATGTAAAAATAATAAGTGCTTGTTTGGTGCTGACACTGTTTTTACTGAATAAGTACAATTTAATGGGTAGACCATATCTTTCAATATATAAACTTCATGGAAGAGAATAATAAAAGAGTTCCCTTGATTAAATTACTTTGCTAGAAATAAATAGGATATTTTATACTAAGGCAAGAAACAATTAACAGCAACCAGAAAGCAATACACTGCTGTTTTCTCACAGAGACCAATCATCAGTCACTTAACCAATAATATCTGAAATATAAATGTTTTCTGAATGCTCCTAGTTTGACATCTTTTGAACTCTGTAGGCCTTCTCTGCCTGACTTCAGCCTGTCTCTCCAACTCCTCTCTGGCTCAAGGAATGACAAGTCAGTTCCATTTTGTGTGCCCACACCAGGACTGTTAAGATGGTTCCAATACAGTAGAAGGCTCAGAGATGAGAGCCATGATGGATTGGCTGTGTCTGCCAAGCCACCATAGACTTACTATATCCATCATACGTATTTCAAAGGACTATAGGAAAGTCATTCTTTCAAAGAGGACCAAGCTTAATTTAAAACAAACAAAAACAAAAACGTGTCTGGCATATGGCCCAGCAATCATTTATTCTCCAAGTCACCCAGGTGAACAAAGAGGCATATAGCAAGGTTTTTCACTAAAAAATTACAAAAGACTAAAAGTAACATTAATGGCCAACAGGAACATGTATAAACAAACTGATCTACTCGTATTCTGGATGATTCTGCAGTGTTTTAGGTGAGGTAAATCTTCAAGTGTAACAAAGATCTCTAAGGCACACTGTGGGGGAAAAAAAAGTGAACTGCAAAATTTATAACCATGGCCGCAGTTGGCACCCCAGGGGAACATAGTCATACCAGGCGTCTGTTAGCACCCTGGGAACTATGAACTCGAAGAAGTTCACAGTTCCAACATTCGATTGTGCTAGATTCCTTTTGGTATCTTTTTTTTCCCATGCTGTGATAAAAATCAAGCACCAAGCTAAAATAGGAATGGAACAGGCAATGAACATGGCAACATCCAATAGGGATCCCAGGGCTGCCCAACAGGGACACACACACCACACCTCCCATTATTAATTGATTGTGGTTATTTTAGAATGAACTGAAAAATAATATTTTCTTGCAATTTATATATATTTAATGGATATTAAGTTGTTAACACATAAATACTTATTAAGCTATTTGGACCTAAATATTATTATAGAACTTTTATGTATTTTCTTAACCTATGAATACTGCAAAATAATTACTGAGATCCTAAGAGAGTCATAAATCAGGCGAGTTTAGGAAAATAAGAACTACTGTATCAATAATTAATGTGTTTTCTTTTTTAAATAAAAGGCACAAAACACTACCAACATATTCAAAGAGCACATACACAAACATCTAAATATATTTTTAAAGATTGGGAGAAATACACTGAAGTGATACCAGTGAAAGTGGATAATAGGGAACACAGATGTAGTAGTGTTTGTAAAAGAAAATCATGATGTCAATATTCATCTTTTTACATGTTTTGGTGCCTTACATGAAAACTAAAAGTCAATTTTTGAATTAAATTATTTATTTATTCTACTTTGTTATATATGAGAACAGAATGCAATTCAATTCATATTACACCTATAGAGCACTATTTTTCAAGTCTCTGATTGTACACAAAGTAGATTCACACCATTCATGTCTACATATATATGTCCATTTTATCCCACCATCCTCTCCTACCCCCTTGCCCCTTCTCTTCCCCTCCCTCCCCTTTGCCCTATCTAAAGTTCCTCCATTTCTCCCATGCTCCCCGCCCCCATCCCCTCTAGAGTCAGCATCCTCATAGCAAAGAAAACATTCCACCTTTGGTTTTGGGGAATTGGCTTACCTCACTTAGCATAATATCCTCCAACTCTGTCCGTTTACCTGTAAATGCCATGATTTTGTTCTCTTTTAATGCTGAATAATATTCCATTGTGTGTGTGTGTGTATGTGTGTGTGTATGTGTGTGTATGTATGTATATACAAACACCACAGTTTCCCTACCCATTCATCTACTGAAGGGTATCTGGGTTGGTTCCAAAATTTAGCTATTGTAAATTGTGCTGCTATAAACATTGATGTGCCTATATCCATGTAGTGTGCTGTTTTTAAGTTCTTTAGATATACACCGAGGAGTGGGATAGCTGGGTCAAATGATGGTTCCTTTCCAAGTTTTCCTAGGAATCTCCATACTGCTTTCCAGTTTGGCTGCACCAATTTGCAGTCCCACCAGCAATGTATGAGTATGCCTTTTTCCCCACATCCTCGCCAACACTTATTGTTGTTTGAATTCTTTTTTTTAATATTTATTTTTTAGTTCTAGTTGGACACAATTCATTTATTTATTTATATGTGGTGCTGAGGATCAAACCCAGGGCCTTGCATGTGATAGGTGAACATTCTACCGCTGAGCCACAACCCCAGCCTTTGTTTGTATTCTTAATAGCTGCCATTCTGACTGGAATGAGATGAAATCTTAGAGGAGTTTTGATTTGCATTTCTCTAATTGCTAGAGATGTTGAATTTTTTTCATATATTTGTTGATTGGTTGTATATCCTCTTCTGAGAAGTGTCTGTTCAGTTCCTTGGCTAATTTATTGATTGGGTTATTTGTATATTTGGTGTTAAGATTTTTGAATGCTTTATATTCTAGAGATTAGTGCTCTATCTGATGTGCATGTGGTAAAAATTTGCTCCGATTCTGTAGGCTCTCTATTCACGTGTTTCTTTTGCTGAGAAGAAGCTTTTCAGTTTGAATCCATCCCATTTATTAATTCTTGGTTTTAATTCTTGCACTATAGGAGTCTTATTAAGAAAGTCAAGGCCTAATCTGACATGATGGAGATTTGGGCCTAATTTTTCTTCTATTAGGCGCAGGGTCTCTGGTTTAATTCCTAGGTCTTGATCCATTTTGAGTTGAACTTCGAGCACAATGAGAGAAAGAGGTTCAATTTCATCTAAAAGTCAATTTTTTTTTAATTTTTTATTGTTGGTTGTTCAAAACATTACAAATTTCTTGACATATCATATTCCACACTTTGATTCAAGTGTGTTATGAACTCCCACCTTCACCCCATACACGATTGCAGAATCACATCAGTTACACATCCATTGATTTACATATTGCCATACTAGTGTCTGTTGTGCTCCGCTGCCTTTCCCATCCTCCACCATCCCCCCTAAAAGTCAATTTAAAAAAAATTTTTTTAGTTGTAAATGGAGATAATACCTTTATTTTATTTATTTATTTATTTATTTATTTTTATGTGGTGCTGAGGATTGAACCCAGTGCCTCATACATGCTAGGATAGTGCTCTACTACTGAGTTACAGCCCCAGCCCTAAAAGCCAATTTTTTTAAAAAATAGACAATTAAGCTCTGAATTAAGAATAAAATAAATTATTCTTAAAATTAAGAATAAAGGTGGATTTCCTGTAATTCAGATTCCTTAGGAAGAATATCACACATTATAGGCAGATAACAAACCCAGCTAAGCACCTAGAGTTGACATTTTGGCCAGGCCCAGGAGCTAACAGGCCTGGATTTAAATCCCAACCTTGACACTAGGTAATTGTGTGACTGTGAGGAAATCCCTGGGCTTCCTCACTCACAGCATCCTTAATAAGGATAAAATGGGTTAATTTGAGAAGAAGCCCTTAGAACACAGCACCGTGTGTAGAGGAGTTTCTGTAATTCCCAGCTCCATCTTCACACTGGCTGATAGAGACACTCTAGCTTGTGCAGTGGCAGCCCTCACTGAGGCCCTTTCTGTCATCTTCTTCCCATCTCCCCCACCTCACTTTCCCTTCTGTTCCTCATTAGGAGGTTATTCTTCTATCTAAACACAATACCAACTTATTAGGCCTTTTTCTCTCTCTTCATCCCCTTCTTCTTTCTTCTCTCTTTTCTCAACTCTTCCAATTAGAGTTGTGAATTGGCCATTGAAGTTGAGTCTGGGCTACATCAACAAATCCTGCCATTACTGGAGGTAGAGATGGATTACATCTGTGTGAATAAACAACCATGATATGGTAGTATGCTTGGTGATTAGATATAAGGCTTAGAATACTTACTGCATTTCTGTTTTCTTTTCAATTGCTACTTTTAATACATGCTATTTTAGTCTTAAAAAGAAAAAAAAAGGCCTGTCTCTTTATTGGAGATTGATTTTCCCTAAGAGGGGCAGAAAGAAAATCTGACAAGCAAATATCTGAATTTATGGCTGTTTTATTATAGCTGAAAACTTCATTTCCTCAACTCTCATTTACAATAAAAATTCTAAAGTCTAAGGCCACTAAGACAACATCATTGATTCTATAAAATCAACTTAGGAAGGAAGATGAACCACAGGACGCATCCCTTAGTATTATTTGAAGATTCTGGGAAGGCATCTGCAGCAGATATTGTTAGGACTCAGCAGTCTTCTCCTTTTAGAAAGGCTGCCCCTTAGGTTACTGGAATCCATCATAGGGCGGAAAATTCAGCCACCTTGCCTTCTGCAAATCAGAGTAGCTCTTAGCTAATGATTGACAGGTAGGAGTATAAATGCCTCTGCCACCTCACCACTTAACAGGACCAACTCTAAGTCCAGAGCTCTTCTGGGAGTTGGAGGTAGTTCCCCTCTGCAGGACTTTGCCCAAGCTCACATACTTGCTTGGCCTCCTTTCCTTCTCTGTCCTAATCTCCCACTCCCTTATAAGTCTTTTCCTGGAAACAGTTCCTAATAATTCACTATACTAGGATTTTTATCCCAAGATCTTCTTCTGGGAAGCTGACCTAATGCAGCATTCCTAACTCTCCACCAGTAACTGCACTTTCTGTATTTAAAATCCTTTCCTTAGCAGTTTATCCCTAGTGCCTTAAGCTTAAACCTTGGAAACCTGCAAAGCCCCTGTGAGAGGTCCCAATTTAAGAGGACTTTTAATATTGATAATCTACCTTGACCACATTTCAGGGCCTTTCTTGGTAAATTTTGATTGGGAGCAAATGAAATTTTTTTAAAAAGATGTCTAGGAGGAAGTTTACAAAGGAAGTTGAAAGCAAGGGGATTCTGAAACCTTCTATATCCTGATTTGCTTATCTGCAATTTTGGTGGGGGAAGGTAGAGGGCAGATTTGAGAAATGCTGGGATTTCTTCAGCTTTAACAGTACACGTTCTATGAACCTGAAGGATAAGGACATTGCCAAGTGTTCCCTCTTTTTAATTTATCCAGGCCCAGCTGCACTGAGCCCTAAGAGATCATTTTTCTCTAACCCATCAAATAAATGGTGCATATCTTTTGCACATTCTAATTTTGGCTTCTTTGGGAGAAGAAGAAGGTGTGTGTGAAGTGGTGATTTGTGACTAAGTAAATTGATTTTTAATTTGGTAGCTGCTAAGACCAAAAAAAAAAAAAAACTTCTAAAAGTAAACAATTTATTATAAAATTTAGTTATCTTCAAATGTTCAGTTTCTGTTAAAATTGATTCAGCCTGTGATTACAGAATAGATTACTCGCTTCTCTGTTATCTTTCTAAAACCTTTGGTGCCCAAAACAGAGTAATTTACAGCCTAGAAAAATGTGTTAACTAATCTATGGAGCTTTTAAAAAGAGTGAATGCACCTTCTCGAGCAGGAGATTGTTTTTCTTTTCTATAGTAATCAGATCCGAAATCTGACCATTCCCATCATGGCCCTAAAATGATGGCCTGGTTCTCACACACTCCCAGACAAAGTCCAGAGTAACCCAGTCCCTGCCTTATGTAGACAATTTATGTCATTTACAGGTCCTTTGGCCTCTGCTGAGGAAGAAAGAATGTTCTGGATGGTAGGTTAGAGCTTGACCCTTATTATTTAGGTACCAATAACAATAAATTCCACTCCAGCTTCAATAAAATCTGACACAAGAGCAACAACAAACAATAATAAATCTGTAAAACAAGAATGCTCAGGTTGTTGTTCATTTGGAAGTCTATCTATATAAAAAAATTTTATTGCCTTGGCGATATCTTGTCTATCTCCCAGGTTTCCCAAATGACACAAAAGTGTTTTTTACTCCTTTATTCATAACTTCTTTTGTATTCTAGAGTCTTAGGATAGGCAAAATATATGTGACAGTCAGGAGAAGAAACGTAAAAAAAGAGAGAGAGAGAGAGAGAGAGAGAGAGAGAGAGAGAGAGAGAGAGAAATAGATAGACAGTCCAAGAAAACTTAAGCATCCTTGCAAACATTAGGCAGCCTCCACCCCCCTCACTAATTTCAATGCTCTCTATCAGAAAAGGGAAAGGGGGAGGGAGGGAGAAAAAGAGGGAGAGGGACTGGGGGGTATATGGAGAGAGAGAAGAGGAGAGAGGAAAGAGAGAACCAAAGAGTAAATACTTTAGGCTTTGTGGTCCAAATAGTCTCTTCACTACTCAGCTCTGCTTCTGGAGCATGAAACCAGTCCCAGAAAATACATACATAAATAGGAGTCACTGTGTTCCAATAAAACTTTATTCATAAAAGTAGATGAAAGGGGACTGGGACTGTGGCTCAGTGGTAGAATGCTTGCCTAGCACTTGTGAGGCACTGGGTTCGATCCTTAGCACCAATACATATATACATACATACATACATACATAAAATAAAGGTGCTGTGTTCATCTACAATAAAAAAAAGAAGAAGAAGAAGAAAAGCAGATTAAGGGCCTGACCCCTTACATGCCAGCCCCTAATCCACATCCAAGAAATTTTAGAAAAAAGAAAAAAAGTTATAGTTTGAAAATGGAACACATTTTCAAATAATTTGTAAAAATAATTACTCCTGATTATCTTAAAGCACATTGGGATGAGAGAAATTATGGGATTCCTTCAAGCTTATTATTATGAAATTCATTACTGTGTAATATTTGCTGTCATGCCACATAAATTTATTAACATTATCACTAAAATGTTCTAAGGTCAAATGTCACCAAGTTGCCAGACCATTCAAACTTTTTAAAGCAAGGAATACAGGATCAGATACATAGCTAATAATATGGATTAATACAATTAAACAGAAACCTTATGGGATAGGCCCTATTTGTATTCCCATTTTACATATGAAGACATTGAGGCATTGAAAGGTAAGGAATCTGCTAACATCATATAATCAGCAAGGGGCAGGGATAGAATTTCTACTTTATCTCCCAGGTTTCCCAAATGACAAGTTCAAAATTTATCACCTCTCCCTCAAAACCTGCTCTTTCCTATAGAGTTTGTTTGGTGGTTGGCTTCATATATAATCTAAATCCTGAAGAGTTCAGACACCTTGTTGGTGTGGCCATCTGGAGAGGCCTTGAAACTACATGCTGTAAGAGGAGGTCCCCAAGCCCCATCTTCCAACCACCTGTACCAACCAGGCATGAGTGAAGACATCTCAAACCCTCCAGACCAGAGTAGCCAACAACTGAACACCACTGGGTGACGCCCGCATATGGCATGAAGAACAGAAGAACCACAGCTAAATCCTGCCCAAATCCCTGACCCACAAAATTATTTGCTATAATAAATGTGGGTTTTTCTAAGCCACTGAAGTATGGGAGGCTTGTTACACAGTAAAATAACTAGAACACAAGCTACTCATCATTACCCTCCATGCATGAAACACACAATTACAACCGAACTTTGAAAGAAATATGGTGAAGCTCAAAAGAAACAAAAGTCTACGTCAAACCATCATTTCTTAACCTGTACTGTTTTTATTTATCCAAGCTATACCCCACACTTTCACTCTGATATTTTTCCCAGCATGTCTTGAAAGCTATCTTGAAACTCCCAAATCCACTGGCTTCCAGTCACCTCTGATGATCTTTGGCTATGGGACCCTCCATCGATTTTTTTTTTTTTTCCTAAGAGAAAAACCTTATCTCCCTAATTGATTTCCTGCCCAGGTTCTTCCCACCACCAAGAGAGCAAAGCCTCTCTACCTTGGATATTCCTATTTATTCCTGACACAAGGATAAAATGGTATTTTCCTGGTCCACTTATCGTTATAATTGCCTTCTGGTCCAAACAAGATAGCCAGTTTATGCATTTCCCCTCCATAAAAATTATGACTTCCTGGTGTGCTAAGTGGCTTCAAGATCATGACCTTTTATCAGGTATCCCTCTCCCCTCCCAGAAGGACATCAGATATAAACAGCACCAATTATGAGCAATTATTTTAGCTAAACACTAAGTCCTGCTATCTGCTGAAGGATTCTGACAATTTCCTCAAGTTTGTCAACGTTAATATTTTGGGCCACAACTGAACCACTAAATGATATATCCAGTTTTAAAGATGTTATGACTACTTGTGACTTGAATGTTCAAAGTCCTCACCCACAAGGCCAGTTACCTGTGCTTTTCCATATGGGCACTCAGAAAGTCTTGATTTTTAATGCCTCTTGATCCTTAAAAGCAAAAGGAAACTCATTACACGGGGAAACCCATGTCGGGGACCGGGGGGACTTGAGGCAGCAGAACAACCCTACTCTTCAGCTCATGGCTGCCCTAAATCTTAGGTACCACTCCTGTTCCTAGTTATAAGCATCTGTGAAGCAATTATCCGAGGAGCAGGAAGCAGCCTTTCAATGGCAGGAGCAGCTGGTGGGACATAATGCTGTCTGGCTTCTTGGCACCATCCCCAGAGTAAAACCTCCAATCATTGCGATGATTTTTATTCCACTCCATGTCCTCCCCAAGGTGTCTCTAGAAAAAGCAAATTGCTCTAACAGACAATGTCTTTTTCCATTATTAATAAAACTCACTAATAGGCTCACTAGGTCTTTCTGGCTTCCAACATAAAAACCTCAGGGCTGTAATTATATTAGGGGGGCATCAAGGACCAATATGCCCTTGCATCCATGATTTTGCAGCTCACTCTCCCATTAGAAAGCATGTAAACCCTGTGGTGTCTGGAGGACATCTGAAACACAATGCCCTGTCACAGGGCATTTGAGGAGCATGCCCCCAATGGTGTGGACTTCCCTTGTCTTTGGTATGAGGCATAACCACCCTGTCAGGGAAGACAGTGACACTAATGTTAATGGGTTTGGCAGATGCTTAGAACTAAGGGAAGTTTAAAAATCCAAAGTACTGAGTACAGTCTCCTTCTAGGCTATAAACCAGACACAACCAAGTCCTAGAATAACACCTCCTCTGGCGGGCATGGAAGAGGATACTCCCTCAGCTCTAAGGCACTGGGAATGGCTTCCTTAGTTACATTTGGAAAAGTGAAGGTGTGAAAGAAAAAGAAGGGAAATCCAGCAAATGAATATCTCAAACCATAACCATAGAAACTAAAATTATGATATCCAGCTAATTATTTCAAAATTTCATCTTTCCAGCAAGAAGTTACCCAAATACCTGAGCAAAAACGGTGAAAAGAATATGCTAGATTTAAGAAATACCTGGACTTAGACCAAATACTACCTTTTCCTTTTTGAAATTATTTCTACTAATACTTCTAGAAATATTACCCAGATTTCTCTTTTAGTAAAGCCAGGATAATTCTATTTACCTGTTTTGTAATCTTAGGCAACTATAATTATAGGAATTCCTCAGAAGATGAATGTGGTGCAAATTGAAGGAGGTTCTTATGAGCTGGTATTTAACCTATCCCTCCATCAGACAAAATAATAATAATGGAAACTCTGGGCCCTTGCCATTAAAATAGCAAAAAAAAAAAAAAAAAAAAAAAAAAAAGTCATTATTTACTGATTCAGTCCTCATCACTTTCAGAGCATGTGGGGCAGGAGACATCTCGTCAAACATATGGTGTTCCAAACGTAATAATGCTAAATATTTAATATTCCACAATAGTTTTCTGTCAATTGAGAAAGAGTCACAGGCAAACCACCAGCCCCACAACAGAGGTAAGTTCCACTTCAGTTTCTCTAACTTGGTTTTCTTTCTTGGTTAGCTTCTATCCAAATAATTTATCAGTTTTATTTGTAATTATTTAAAAAGTACAAGAGCTGATTAAAAATAAAACAAAAAACAACAAAAACAATGTTGGTAAACTAGTCTTTGCTTAAGACTCCCATACAGGCATGTCTTCATGCCTTTGAGTCCATTGCTTTCCTAATTTTTCAATGCTCACTTTCTGTTTTCTCTCTCTCCAAAGATCATGATAGTGCTCCCTGCCTTTAAAAGAAATTGTTACAAACACTGATAGGTCTAGGATGCTAATCATGGCTATAATTCCTCACCTAGACCTAATGTATCATAACTGTAAGAATAATAATAGCAATAATTAATAATAAAATTAAAATATATAATGTAGTTAATATATACCATGTGTTAAGTATTTATATATTTCATATCTAATTCTCATATCAGCTCCAAACAAAAATATTTTATCTTTATTTATTTGGACAGAGACTCAGAGAAGTTTAAATACTTGGCCAAGATCACATTACTTCTTTACCAGCAGAGATAGGATTTCTAAATCATATCTCTCTGAATCCAAAGTCTAGACAGGTTTGAACAGCAACTACCCTGCAATCCATGCAGAAGCTATAATAAAAGTTCTCAGGTATGGGTTTGGCAGATGCTTAGAACTCCAAGAAATTTAGTACCTACAATAGATAAGACAGTTTTGTTTTGGGGTGTTCCCCATATTTTTCCTCTAATTTTCTACCCTTAAAAATTAAGCTAAGCTAAGTCAAAACACAAAGAACAATGAAGCACATATGCCTAAAGACATTTTTTATTCTAACCCTAAAAAATAATTTTAGGCATATAAAAATTCACAAAAACAGTAGAGTGTAACTTTCACTCATTCTTCCTGAATATTAGCATCTTGTATAACTACAGTACAATTAAAAAAATAAGAAACCAGTAATTAGCACAATAGTATTAACTGAACAACAGACTTATTTTGGAGTTTGCACAGTTTCCCACTGCAATACTTTTCTCTGTTCCAGAATCTACTCCATGATCCCATGTTGCTTTTATTTGAAGTGTCTCTCCAGTCTAAAACAGTTCCCCATATTTCCTTGTCTTTTACCACCTTAGTGCTTTTAAATGAAAAGCTTTAAGTTATTTTGGAGAATGTGCCTCACTTTGGACTTATCTGATGTTTTCTCCAGACTTGATGGAGATTGTGCCTTATTGGGAAGAATACCAGAAACAGTGTGCCCTTCCCAGTGCCTCAGGCTGGGAGTCCATGGTGTTCTACCTTTTTACTGGTGATGTTTACTTTAATCTCAGTTCAAGTGGTGCCTGACAGCCTTCTCCATTGCAAAGTTATTATTTTCCCCTTTGTACTGAAAAAATATTTGGGAAAGATAAAAAAAAGATTTGGGACGTACTCTGAGATTCGAAATATCCTATTTCTCCTCAAAATTTGCCCACTGATTTTAGGATTCTTTGATGACTCTTAGCTGCTACAGTTATCATTGGATTGTTCTAATGGCGGTTTTCTCTGTCCCTAGTTCTAATGGCGGTTTTCTCTGTCCCTAATTCCTTCTACATTTATCAATCAGAATTCTTCTGTAAGAAAAAAAAGTCCCATCTTACTCTTCAATGTATTTGTTCAATTATTCACATTAGTATGGCCTCATGATATTTATTTCATTTTATGGGTTCTAATAACAATGCTATTGTTATTTAGTTTTGCTACTCCAATTGTTCCAGTTTGAGCCATTGGCACTTGTTTGGGGTAAGCTCAGTGCTTTATCTAGCACCCTGCCCTTTATGCGTGTGCATGTGAGTGCACATATGTGTGCACGTGTGCAGCTACAGTACTTCCTCACTTTCTGGTACCACAAGATACTCCAGGTTCATCTTGTTATTCTCCTACTTCAGTCCTGGAATCAACACTTTCTGCAAAGAGACCTTGTTGCTATGGTTGGAGAATGGTATTTAGACCCCAAAATCTGTATGTACTCATTGCTCCTCTGGTATCATTGCTTCTAGGCCTTTTTAGTGCACAAAACTTCTTAGAACAGAAATCTATGTGTGCATGTACTAGCCCAGCCTATACACACATCTATATTTGTTTACATATCTATGGTATATATCTTAAAAATAATGATTTCATATTGATATCTCTGATTCCAATTCCTTAATTCTGAAGACCTTTCTTAATTATATCCAATATCTCCCCAATGCAAAGGTTAAGAGCTATGAATAAAAAAGGCTCGTGCATTTCAGTGGCTTCTAGCTATTGCCTAGGCCAAAGGTCAGCAAACTATGGCTAACTGCCTGCTTCTAGTGCACAGTAAAGAAAAATGAAGTTTTATTGGCATAGAGCCACATCCACTAATTCAGGTATTGTCTACAGCCACTTTCCATGAAAACAGCAGGGTGAGTGATTGCAACAGAGACTATTTGAGCAACAAAGCTGAAAATATTTTCTATGTGGGCCTTTACAAAAAAAGGCTAGGGCTGTGTTTCAAATTTTATGTGGGAAATAGAAAGGAAAGGATGTGAGTTCAAACCCCATCCTGTTTCTCTCTTCGTTGCAGGGTTTTTGGAAGACTAGACACTGTATGTGTAAACTTCCTAGAGCATGATGATTGCTTAACTAATGGTATCTAGAATTTCTCCTATAAATTGGATGTCTATAATTTAGAATGGAATTTTACACAAAAATAATCTATTTTCAGTTTCAGGGTTTTTTGTGTGTTTTGGGGGGGGGGGATTGTTTGTTTGGTACCAGGGATTGAACCCAGGGGGCGCTTAACCACTGAGCCACATCTCCAGCCCTTTCTAATATTTTATTTAGAGACAGAGTCTCACTAAGTTACTTAGAGCCTCCCTAAGTTGCTAAGGCTGGCTTTGAACTTGTGATTCTCCTGCCTCAGCCTCCTGAGCCACTGGGATTACAGGTGTGTGCCACCAACCCAGCTTATTTTCAGTTTTAATTAGATGATGAATACAGTCCAGAGTCTGTTAGGCTTACAGGGATTTGAATCATGATCCTAAATTCAAATATTCATTCTATTGCTTACTAACTGTGGGACCTTTCAGCCTGTTTTACTCTCCATATAATATCCTCTCAAACCACAAGAAGCTATGTCTATGAGTGCCTTTATGCCATGGTTCCCAACACTGGCCAGAAGACAAAAGTGAACCCAGCTGCATCAAAATTAGAATAGGAATGTGTTAAAATACATGTTCCTGAGACTGGCCCAGGAATTCTGATTGAGGAGGTCTGGAATAAGATCCACAATGAGTATTTTTAGCAAACACTCAAGGTGATTCTGTTGCAGGACCAAGTCTGGGGACCACTGTTACTTAGTAGTAAATGTCACACCACAGACCCCCTCCCTGACACCATGTGAGCCCTGCATCCTCACCACTGTCCTTCACCTTCCTCACTCTATAAATACTTGGCTCATTCAAGGGTGACCGCAGGTTCCATAGGAAACCAAAACCTCTTCCTCTGAGCCACTTCATTGTATCCCCCACAGGGTCCTGTAGGACTCCAGGAGCTAAGTAACTTCCTCTGTGTTCCAGGACAAAACCTCCTTAAACACCTTTCTCCTTTACAAAAGTACACTCTGCAAACCTTCCCTCTTCATCCTGAGTCAGTAAATACTAAACTAACAGCCTGGTGGGATTGTAGAGAGGGAAGAGGAAACAGGGAGAAAACCAGAAACCCTGGAGAAGAAGGGGAAAATTAAAAAGGAGTCCTATCCCCCAGCTCTGCCCCCACAAACCTTGGCACCCCAGGAAGCCAATTCACACTAAGTACAGAGCCTCTAGCCCACAGCTCAAATGCACAGCAGGGTTGCAAGAAGAGGAAGCCCTAGTGGCTGGGACAGAGATTCCAGGAGTCTTTTGGATGTGAGGGGCACATGCCCCAGGAAGTCTAGCACATGCCATGCCTGCAGACACCAAAGCACACACCTGCTTGAAAAGTGAGACTCCTTGCTCACTCTTGTGAGCTAGAAAGGGTAAATATGTCCAGGAGCAAGAAGACAAGGAGCAACTAACTTCCAAAGTAATTTAATCTTTCATCTGTCAAAAGCTTTTTTTTTTAATTGAGGTAAAATCTACAACATAAAATTGACCATTTTAAAATGCACATTCCAGTGGCATTTAGTACATTCACCATGTGTTGCAACCACCACCTGTATCAGGTTCCAAACATTTTCATGATCCCCAAAGAAAACCCTAAACCCATTAAGCATTCACCCTCTCATCTACCAGTAGTGTTTTATTGTCAGAGATTGGGGGATTTTTCTCTAATCAGATTTTATGTGGCCACTGTTGATGCCATTGTGCAAATCAAATGTCACAGGAATATTCTCTCTTCTGTCCAGGTGGGTCCAGCTTTCTGGAAAGACCTATAACGTAACTTTCTCCTGTTCTACCCAGTCCAGTGGGACAGGGCCTAAGCCTTTGACTCACATACCCACTGAATGAGTAGTTTCCTGTGGCCAATAGTCCATGAGAACAAGGACCCCACAGGGGCTCTGGGAGGAATACCCACAGAGCCCCACAGCCTGGGCTCCTCCCTCAGAATGGGTTGAGATAGGGGTTGGCTCTTACCCGCTGCTTCTCTGGATCCACATAGCGAATGCCAAAGTAGTCCTTCTCCAGCAAGCTGTAGTAGTTGCAGATGTGGTCGATAAGAAACTGCCCTTTGGTTTCCCTCTGCAAGGGAAGCACATGTAAGTTTCAGTCACAGCTCACCTACACATTTGTGTCCATAGAAGGAAGGCCTCACTCACCCCAATGGGTCTGTGTTTAGAAAAATGGATTCACTTGTTTCTGGAAGAGGGGCTTCCATACTCTGTTAATCACAACTTCATTGAAAACATGCACATGCGCACACACAATCAAAAGAACACCAAAAAGAGGAGCCAAGGGGATATTCAACAATACCTTGCATAGATGCAAGGCACTCTAAAATGCTCTATTTCATTCTAATATTTGCAAAATATGTTTTATTTATTTTTCAAATGCTGTTTGCAACTCAGAACACTGACTTCACTTCTCAATACTTGTAGAGAACCACAGTCTGCAAACCCTCAGATAGCACATACGAGGCCCTGGATGATTATTCTAATCACTTGTTCCATCCTCACCAGGAACCTGAGGAAGGTCCTCATCTTACATCTGAAGAAACTGAACCACAAAGGGATTCTATGACTTGCCCAAGTCACACAACTTTACAAAACAAGGCAGGATCTCAGCTAGACCAACTGGCTGCAGATTCGAAGCTCCTACCCAGACACTGTCTCCTCAGATTATGCTGAGTCCACTGCCAGTCTAGGCAGTAGTGCAGTGAGAAGTACTGGATACTTCAACCCCACCAGGAATGTTAGGAAACCGGCTTCCTCAAGCCCTAAATCCACCATTTCCATCCATACATCAACACAGAAAGGTACTGTGGAGATCAAGCATCCCAGGACTAGGATCTAAAGACAGGCCCTTGTCATTGGGGTAAACCCTGGTTATTTCTATTTTGGTTTAGATGTTTGTGCTATATGATTTCTAAATTGGTTAGATTATCTTTCCTTCCAAAATTCCTAAAGACATACCAGCAAAATCTGATTAAGATTACATTACAACAAAACCCTCTGAATAGCAAAGACCCATCTAAGCCTCCATCAGGATTCTGATAAGATTAATTCATGCTTCAATCAAAGTTGCTGACAGACCTACAGAATGTTTTAGGGATGGAATGTGGCCTATTGAAAGGAAATTACGAAACTAGAAAGATTAAGTGAGCCATTCTTCTAATCCATTAAAAATAATTTAGAAGATTAGTTTGGCATATGCTACATGGTGATGTCGTCATTAAAAAGTACAATCACCAGCTCAGGGATGGGGTGGAAAAGCCACTCCCTGGCCAAGGATGCACAGCGCTGGGTGAAGCACAAGTTGTGATATGAATGAAGCCTCTGTTTTCCTGCATCACTTTCTTTCTTTTTTTGACAGGGGGTGGGTACTGGGGATTGAACCCAGGGGCACTTAATCACTGAGCCACCTCTCCTCAGCCCTTTTTCTTTGTATTTTATTTAGAGACAGGGTCTCTCAGAGTTGCTTAGGCCCCCACTAAGTTGCTGAGGCTGGGTTTGAATTTGCAATCCTCCTGCCTCAGCCTCCCAAATTGGTGGGATTCCAGGCATGTGCCACTGTGCCCAGCCTGACATCAGTTTCAATTTTAATTTTGCCTGAGTTGAAAGGCCTTTATAAGAAAAACCATCTGATGTGAGTCAAAAGAGACAAATCATCAAAATTGAATTTGGTTTTAAATTTCTGTGATTATTTTGTTACACCAGGAGACTCAAATGACAACCTTTATCCAACAATAGCTGATCACAATGCCCAGAATATAATCAATAGATTTAGTTTCTCTTACACATATACTCTGTAGTCCACTCATCTTAAAGAGACTGAGTATTATCAACTCACTGAACATAACACATTGAGTTCCTCATTTTATGATTGGATTGCAAAGCTCACTGCATTCAGGTGTACCATGAGGAACTCTCCCTACCATATGCAGGATACACAAGATCCATGAGTCAAAGCAATGTGTTGTAATAAAATGAATGGAACAAATCTTAACTGGGCATACAGATACTGCTGTCATTTTGTCCTAAGAAATATGTGGTCCAAAGCATAATAAAGATTTTTTGCTAATGATTAAGCACAATGATCAATATATATACCCCTCAGCAATATGTTCTTAGACTACTCAAGAGCCTTGAGATAAGAAAGATACCACTGCAATGTAGTAACTGGAGTATTTAAGTGTAGCTGAAATAGGGGTCAGTACCTTCCACAAAAGCAGGTCAGGCCAATTCTCATGTGCTATGGTTTGGATATTGTTTGTCCAATACTGTGGTTCATATACTGGGAATCTGGTTCCCAATACAGCTGTATTGAAGTGGTAGGGACTTCAAGAGATGATTAGATCACAGGGTACCTCACCCTGGAATGGATTAGTGTAGTTCTTACAGAACCTGGCTAATTCTTATAGGAGTAGATGGTTGTAAGTGACCTTGGCTCCTCCCCAATCTCTTGCTCCTTTGTTCACATGCGTAGCCCTTTTGCCTGGGGCCAGTACCCTTTCCATTTCTCAGCTCATGTTGTAGCAACCAGATGTGTAACACCTTGCTGTTTATACTTTCCAGCCACCAGAATCATAAGCCATATAAACCTCTTTACTTTATCCATAACCCAATGTTGGGTATTCTGTTATAACAACACAAAATGGATTGACAACCCACAACATGGGATGTAGTCTCTGCTACTCAAAATATGACTGAAATACCAACAAAATTGAAGAGCAGCAGCCTCAGCATTGCCTAGGAGGGAGGTTGTTGGAAACAGACTCTCAGGCACAGCCCAGACCTACTAAACCTGATCTGACTCTTAACAATATCCCTAGGCTATTTATATCCACATTAAAGTTTGAGAAGCATTGGTCAGGAATTTCCTAACATGGGAAAAGTACAAAATTTTACCTGTCCATAGAGATGACTTAGAAAAATAAAAACCCATTTATTTTCCAAAATGATCTGTATCATACAGTTTCATGCCAAGGAAGATGGCAAATAGCCCCCACATTCTACTCTGTTCCACTCATGCCTGGCAAATCTGGATAAGGTTTGTGAGCTACTAAAGTTTCTGTTATTATCATTTCCATGCACTAAGTGCAATTCTTGCACTCAACAAGAGACCACACAAGCGCAATCTCAAGTGTTAGAAAGGCTTGTTCACTGGTCAGGTGTGAAGAGGCACAGCCCAACTATCTGTCCATACATCTCACATCAGGAGAAGAACTGAAGGACAAACTGGAATTCTGACCCAAGAATTTTTCCTGAGCCTCCTAAGGGTAGAGGCATCTTCCCTGCTGTCTAAGCCAGTAGTTAGCACCCTAGATGTTACTGAATTAATAAATGAGGCATTGCTTTTCAGACCTGGATTACCTGGGGTCTGGGAAGAAAAGTGTTTCACAGAAACCCTTCAGTCTGCACAGCACTAATAGTCTCAGGCAAGACAGCAGAGTTCTCTGATTGACTATTCTTTCTATGTAACAGAATTAGCTAACTTTCATGCATTCCTTCGAGGTCTGTGTGGAGAAGTAGTTATCAAAGATTTCAAGTAAAAAGACTTTTTTTAATATCAAAATTTTGTCAGTTTTCCCACAGGATAGCAGCTGCACTTTCAAAACTGAATAAGAGGGGGAAAAATCAAACAGCTTATATAAATTCTTTAGAGCTGTTTCATAAATTGTGTTTTATTCATCTCAACAGCATTTCATACATGTGAAAAATTATAGGATACAAATGTCTAAGTAATAGGGGCTCCTCATACAGGGGTCACTATAATTTGATCATCTGTGACTAAAATCCTTAAGTGCTTAAGTATACATTTTTAATGTTGTCTATAACAGTGACTATACGGTCTCAGAAATGCATGCGCTGGGTTGACTGGGTATGGTGGCACACATCTGTAATCCCAGTGGCTTGGGAGGCTAAGGCAGCAGAATCCAGGTTCAAAGGCAGCTTCAGCAATTTAGGGAAGCCCTAAGCAACTTAGCAAGACCCTGTCTCTAAGCAAAATATAAAAAGGGGCTGGGGAGGTTGCTCAGTGGTTAAGTGCCCCTGGGTTCGATCCCTGGTATCAACAAAAAAGAAAGAAAAGAAATGTGTGAACTGGGTTGAAAGAATTTGTTTACCTAGACATTAAAATGTGCCAATGTCCTTACTGTGTATTGTATACAATGAATTAATATTTTATAAACACTCTACTAAAATAATGTAAACACAATCATAATATTTTAATGTTTTAAAAACCTATCAAGCAAGGTGTGGTCAATGTGTGGTCCATAGACTGTGCTGGAACATGAAGAGTTGTTACTAGTCCTCCATAAGATAAAGTGCAGAAACTAAGAGTAATTTAGTTTTACTATGTTTTCTACAAGTATTGGCCTAAAACAAATGGGAAAACAAAATCTAGAACTGGTTTCTTACACAGAAAGTTTGAGACTGTCTTATCTAAACTCTGACACCATTTTTGGTTTCTTTGGGAGATTTTTATACTCCAGGAACATGAAGGTATGAACAGGGTTGGGAGATTTCTCTACCTTCTCTGCCCATTTTTTTTTTTTTTGCACAATTTTTAGTGTGCATGAATATTCCTGAACTGCCTGTAATAATCCCCCATTCTATCAAGACCCTCTCTCCTAGGCTGGAAAGTGCTAGTCTACTGGATATGGCAGGAAACTTGGCATATTCTATCAGTGTACTACAGGCTCATGGCAAACTAGGCTCCATTTAAAATAAAACAAGCACATGTCTGCACAGAGAAGAACAGGAAGGTTGGTTAATGAAAGGATTCAGCTTTTCTGGCATCACGACACCCAGCAGGGCCTTTCAGCCAGTCTGAGGGTTGGATCCAAGGGGCCAGCATGTCGGTTCAGAGAAAGGCCTCTCTGTAGTCAAAGGTACATGGGGACATCTTCACTCACCTTAGAATTCTGCCAGTTAATCAATTAGCCTTTCCAAATTATTCTGGTAATGGGGCAATTCTTAAGACAAATTCACTTTCAGAGAGTGAAAAGAGCATTTAGTTGTTCTGAATTTCTATCTCCTGGTCCATAAATTAAATCATACCTTACTTAATGGTCTTCTTTGACAAATAGTAGCTGCTCAGTCATTGAAACCATTTTGCTGTTGCCTGTAACATGGTGATGTTTTCTTCAAATGCTGTGGCCCCTGTTCCCTGAAGGCTGAGGGAGCCCAAGTCCCACCAAACACAGATGATGCTCAGCTGTTCTCTCAGAGGGTAGGTTTTTTACTCACGTATAGCCCAAGAAACCTAATTTTTGTAATCACAAACTAGCTGTCTTGTCAGAACATTCCACCTGTCCTCCCCACCAGAGAATGAACTAGAAAAACAAAACAAGCCACTGTGTTTAAGTCTTGTTTCCACCACTCACTAGCTGGGTGGACTTAAGCAAGTCATGAGATGTCTCCGAGACTTAGTTTCCTCTTCTGTAAGTGGGTAGTAATGATAAAAGCCCCCAAATCTCTCTCCAGAGGGTTATTTTAAGGTATTTTGTGCATATTTATTAAATGCCTCTTGTATACCAGGCATTGTGATAGCAATTAGAGACAAATAGTGAGTGAAATGGCAATTTATAAATTCACAGACCTGAAAATCTTGTGATTTGTAAAAAGTGAAAACATGTTGTAAATGGCAAAGTACAATACCACTGTAAGGTGTCTTTATTACTATTAAGAATAATCCTAATTCCAGTGACATTCCTCATAGAAATAGATAAAGCAATCATAAAATTCATCTAGAAAAATAAGAAAAAAATTCCTGCTAAGAATTCCGCTGTCATAAATAAAAAATTAAGAATTTAAAAGTTTTAAAAAAGAATAATCCTAATTTTCCCCCTCACATTCTCACCAACATTTATTGTTACTTGTATTCTTTTCTTTTTTATTGATTTTTAAAAAACAATAAATGATAGCGGAATGCATTACAATTCTTATTACACATATACAGCACAATTTTTCATATCTTTGTTTGTATATAAAGTATGTTGACACCAATTTGTGTCTTCATACATGTACCTAGGATAATTATGTCTATCACATTCCACCATCCTTGCTAATCCCTGCCCCCTCCCTTTCCCTCCCACCCCTCTGCCCTATCTCGAATTCACCTATTCCTCCCATGCTCCCCCTCCCTACCCCACTATGAGTCAACCTTCTTATATCAGAGAAGACATTCGGCATTTGGTTTTTTGAGATTGGCTAACTTCACTTAGCATTATCTTCTCTAACTCCATCCATTTACCTGCAAATGCCATGATTTTATTCTCTTTTATTGCTGAGTAAAATTCCATTGTGTATATTTGCCACATTTTTTTTTATCCATTCATCCACTGATGGGCATCTAGGTTGGTTCCACAGTTTAGCTATTGTAAATTGTTCTGCTGTAAACAGTATGTTGTATGTTGTAGTATGTTGTTTTTAAGTCTTTTGGGTATAGACCGAGGAGAGGGATAGCTGGGTCAAATGGTGGTTCCATTCCCAGATTTCCAAGGAATCTCCATACTGCTTTCCATATGGGCTGCACCAATTTGCAATCCTAATTTTAAATGTTTGTCTCCCATTTTATAAATCCTTTTTGATATAAAGAAGTTGAACAGAGTGGAATTCAGCTTCCAGAATTGGCCTCTATGTGGGATAAAGTGAGCAAGGAACTCAGTTCTTTGCTTGACTCCTCTTGCAACCAATTTCTGATGATGCATTTACTTCACTCCCTGGTTCAAATTTAAAACAACAATAAATTTGTGCTTAAAGAAAAAGTGCAAAGAAATCAATTGCCTACATCATAAATGGCCTGTCTTCAATGAAAAGTATGGGAGATTTCTGTGCCTTATTCCAAAAACTAGAAGCCAAGACATTTTGCTGCCTTTTATCTACAAGGTTAATTGGGGGAGGAGGGAGTTTACCAACTTAAAAATACCTGAAGTATTGCTATAAACCAAAGTTTGGAAGTTGAATAGCTATCTTCAGAATTGATGACATAAACATAATAATAATAATAATTACTTAACACTTGCTGTATACCAGAACTGTGCTACATTCTTTTTATTTAATCCTCTGACTACCCACTGAGGTAATTAATATTCTTCCTATGTCATAGACAAATAAAATGGGCTCAGAAATATCAGGTTTGTTTATAGGATGTCAAACCCACATCCAATACTTATGCCAAAGCTGTTCTAGGAACTCAGCTTGCCTATATGTCTCCATTCTCTATGTGAAGAGAGAAGAAGGAAACAATATGAAGTTTAAGAGCAATGCCAAATTCTCCAGTTACTAGAATTTGAACACTGGCAGGAAGGAACACTGGGTTATCTACCACAAGATGGGACCTTGGAAAGGCGGTTTCATAAAATACAAAGCACAGTATAAAGATATCACTGGTTGACTGCCCAGTATCCACATGCCCCTTTGTCTTTCCTAATGGAACCCCAATTTTGTTCAAGTATGTACATGCACATATGTGTGTGCACATGTATACCCAAGAGTCTCAAGAAACTATGACCCACCCCTGTCTCCATGACTCAAGCTTTATTGGTATAAGGATAATCCTACTACACTTATCTGATTGGTTCATGAACGGACACATGACCCAGTTGAGGCCAGTGAGACTTGAAAAACAATTTACTGAGGTTTCTGGAAAGATTCCTACTTATCTTCAGAAAGAGCTTCAAGAAGAGACTTTCTCTTCCCTCTGCATAACAGACAGAAGCATGAGACCCAGAAGTGCTTCAATCTTCTTGGAACCACATTGAGGATGGGATCTAAATATCCACAAAGAAATGGAACTTGTGTCTTCTGAATTGTCAAGCAAACCTGGGAAGTTTCTAGAATTTCTAGAGATAAATTTCTAGAGATGTTCATGAAATTTCATATCATTCCAACTAGTACAAATTGACTTTTCTACTTGCTGCACCCAAAGTTTTCATTCAGAAGAGAAGGCAATGCCTCAGACCAAGTAGGAGAATTTGGAGAGCAATAGAGCTGGTGTGAATTAGTTACTGAGGTCACCAATTGATGAGTGAGCCAAATTGCTGAGTCCGTCTACATGGTCTATTCAATCAGCACAGTGTTTTGGTGACTGAATGTAAAATCTGGATGTTGGCTGCTGTTGAAAAGTTGGAGGGTCTAGAAGCTGAACCATAATGGTCTGCAGGAGCTGAGCTTTAGCATCTCCTTTCCTGGGAACTGAACATTACTATCTGCTGTTTCCATCCCTCCTGTTGTCTTCCATTTGTTCCATTTCCCTAATTTCCCTGGTCCCTGGAGTATTCAAGTTTACAGCCCCTAAGCTGAGGCAACATAGAAGTCTCAGAAAGGTTTCCATTGAAAGGATTTTCCTTGCAAGCACTCACATCATCCCTGAAGCCAGGCAAAGTCCTCATTAGACAGTTTTGAGACTTCTGAGGCTTCTCACAACATGTTAGAATAAGAGAGGCCTGACATAGATCAGGTACTTGGGAGAGGCTTCCTGGGATGAAGGGAGCAAGCAATGTCTAAAGGAGTCACAAGGACAGAGACAGGATACTGGGTCATTCTAAGATTGATGCTGTACTCCCAGGAGCTCTCTGTGACAAACAGAAGTGGGAGCTGAGAGACCTGGTCCTGGTAATAAAAGTTATGAGGTTCTTGTCCAAAGGGCTCCATTGCTTGGCACCTCATGCCTACAGGAGTTGCTCTGGAGAGGGAGCAGCTTCTATGGGTGCACATCTAGGAAGGACAGATTTGTCTCTGCTAATTTTTCTACCTAGCAAGGAAGAATCCATCGTCATCCAATGCCTAGAAACTCCATGAGGATCCTCTAGCTAATTTCAGGCCCTAAAATGTAACTTCAGTGCTGGTAGGATTATGTCTTCTAGAAACAAATAACTATATTTCTTTGATGAATTAAGTGCATTGATCCATTTGCCTTTATAGACAGATGAACAAAAAATAGTAGTGAGAAACTGATAAAATTAATAGTTTTGCTTCTATTGTGAAGGACAAGCATTTGTTAATTGAAAAAAGATTATGGCTTGATTGAACTACATAAAAATACTCTGTTGATATACTGCTAAAATACTTCAAGTTTGTTTTGCAGATTCACACATTTTATTAAGGTAAGGATCATAGCTTTAACTAAAAATAATCTCTTTAGAAAAAATAGACTTTATATTTAGATTCTAAGCAGTAAGTAGTATAGTGCTTTGTTAATTGTTCTTATAGATAGTGATTGGCATTTGATATTTGGCTGTGCCATATATTTAGAAAATTGCACCATTCCAAGATAGTGAAGAAGTAATGCTTAAGCTGTTTAAATGAGCATAAATATAAATAAAGACAAAAATAGACTTTTCTTGGTTGAATCTATGGTTCTCACACAGAAATTAAGTGGCTTTGATTTGTATTATTCAAATATCATCAGATATATAGAAAGTAAAACAAAGATCTGGGGAAACTAAAGTATGTAATTCTAAATGTACATCTGTTTTAGACTAGTAAACAATAGGTTATGACTAATGTAATTGAAAATAAAGGTAAATTTGATTAAAATCATTTTTGTGCACAATAAATATTCATCCATTATGGAAAAGGTAAGTTAGGGTTATTACTGAAGGACTGACCTGAAAAACAGAAATTAATAACAGAAACAACTATCAAAGTCAACCAATTATGAGAAAAAAATGAACAGGTGCCTGAAACTAAGCACCTAGCCACAGAAATAAAGGCAAAACACAAGCAGCTACCTGTCTGGTAGAGTGGGAACCAAAATGCTTGAAATGAAATCCTTGATAGTCCCTACACACTCTAAGACAGAACGGTATTATGATCTTCACTGCAAGCCTTTTAATAGCATCAAGGCTATGGAAGGTAAAAGGGCCTAAAGGGGTTTGGGGTTAAAGCTCAGTGGTAGAGAGTTTGCCTAGCACATGTGAGGCACTGGGTTCGATCCTCAGCATGGCAAATAAATAAATAAAATAAAGGTATTAAAAACAGAAAAGGGCCCTAAAGGAAAAAAATAAATAAATGGAGCCAGAAGTGAAGCTCTGTGGTAGAGTACTTACCTTACCTAGTGTGCATGAGGCCCTGTGTTTGATTCCGATCAAACATTCCCATGTGTTTGATTAATTAACTTAGTTAATTAAAGAATAAATAAATGATGAAGAAATAAAGCATCTCTGAGAAGGTGGAGCAGCCAGAATAAGTGGGTTACTCATTCTTTGGAGCTTAGATGGTGTCATCTAAAGGAATATAATGGTTGAATAAGACCTGAGGCTTATCGGGGTGGCTTGAGGTGACTTGAGGCCATTAATGTTTGCCTTTTGCTTTGTTTTGTTCTGGATGTTTTCCAGCTCCATTTTCTTTCCTGAGTTCTATCATTTTCTTTTTCTTTCTTTCTTTCTTTCTTTTTTTTTGGTCACCACCTCAAATATTTCCCTTTTTTTGTGGGAAGAACATTTAATACTTACTCTCTTAACAATTTTGATATGTATAATATGCTATTATTAGCTTTATTTACCATGCTGAACAATAGCACTTAAAAGGAAAAACCTTTTCCTCCTGAGAGGTCCTCTTCTCCCCACTCTTCCTAGGTTTTTTTTATTTTGCATTACAATTCTTAATACACCATTATAAAATAATTTATCATATCTCTGATTAGTTCTATCATTTTCACTTTAAAAGATACATTCTGTATCTGCACCAAATCATCGGGTTATTTTTGTTCCAATGGGCAAATTCATATCAATGCTTACAGAATCATATTTGATTTTTCAGCTCTTCCTGGAAATTTTTGCCACAGCTTAGTGCTCAGAGAGTTCTTACTTCTCCATCTTTTCTTCTTACTGTTTCTGGGTTTCATGCCACATCCAATTCTTGAAATCATTCACCTCTGAACAATTTAAAAGTTTTCTAATGTTAATCCTTTCTACAATTTCAACATATTTTTTAAATCTCATACTGAGGAAACTAAGGCTAATAATAAAATAAGCTAGTTAATTTACCCAAGGTCACTGTAGCTAGAAAGTGACAAAGTCAATATCTAAGCCCAGGTCTGCTTGATTTGGTTGTTGCAGCCACATTTTTAAATGGTTAAAAAGAAATTCATCAACTTGAGAAAGAACAGCTATAAAAAAAGAATAAAAAACAAATAAAAACCTACAGCTAACCTTATATTTAATAGTGAAACAAGATGCTTTCCCCTTAAAATTGGGAACAAGGCAAGGATGCACCCCTTACAACTTCTTTTCAATATCATACCAAAAGTTCTAGCTAATGCAATAAGACAAAAAAAAAGACATAAAATATGGACAGATGGAAAGAAAGAAAGAAAATTATCTTTTCTTGCAGATGACATGATTGTCTATACAGAAAATCCCAATCTACCAAAAACAAAAACAAAACAAAACACTCCTTGAACTAATAAGTGATGGTAGCAAGGTTGCAAGAAATAAGTCTAATACACAAATAGGAATTGATTTCCTAAATACCAGCAGTGAACAACTTCAAATTAAAATAAAAAACTCTGATGAGACAAATAAAAGTAATTCTAAATAAATGAAGAAACATTCCTTTATTCATGAATAGGATAGGAAGACTCAATATTGTTAAAATATCAGTTCTTCCCAATAATCTATAAATTCCATGAAAACTCAATCAAATTCCAATTGATAACTCAATGTTTTTGTGGAAAAGCAAAAGATTCAAGAGTACCAATACAATATTGATGAAAAACAAAGCAAGGGGACTGACATTACTTGATTTCAACAATTACTATAATGTTACAGCAACCAAGATAGTAAGGAAAGAATTCATAACAAGATCAGTGGTACAGAACAGAGAGTCTAGAATAGACCTACTTAAATATAGTCAACTGATTTTTGACAAAGAAGTAAAGACAATTTAATGGAAAAAGGATAATATTTTTTTCAATGTTGCTGGAAAAATTGGACAACCACATGCAAAAAAGAATCAAGTCTAGACACAGTCCTTACACCTTTAACAAAAATCAACTCAAGCCTGGATCACAGACATATGTAAAATATAAAATTATAAAATTTCAAGAAGATAACAGGACAAAAACGTGCATAACCTGGAGTTTTGTTTGTTTATTTTAGTACTGGGGATTGAACTCAGGGGCACTCAAACACTGAACCATATCCCAGCCATATTTTGTATTTTATTTAAAGACAGGGTGTCACAGAGTTGCTTAGCACCTCGCTTTTCCTGAGGCTGGTTTTGAACTCTCAATCCTTGTGCCTCAGCCTACTGAGCCACTAGGATTACAGGCGTGCACCACCACACCCAGCTTGTGGTTACTTTTTTGATATAATACAAAAACCACTACTCATAAGTTGAACTTCTTAAATATTTCAATCATTTTCATAGCCAGGTGCAATGGTACATGCCTGTAATTTGAGCTACTCAGGAGACTGAAGTAGGAGGATTACAAGTTTGAGATCAGCCTTGGCAACTATATGAGATCCTGTCTCAAAATTTAAAATTCCATTAAAGGCTGGCAATGTAGTTTACAGGTAAAGCACCAGTGGGTTCAATCCCCAGTATCTAAATAAATAAATAAAACTTTTGCTACATAAAATAAACTGCTAAGAGAATGAAAATGATCAGCCACAGACTATTATATATTATGTGTTAGATGTTTGTAAATTACATATCAGACAAAGGACTTATGTTCAAAATATACAAAGAATTCTTGCTGGGTGTCATGGTACACAACTGTAATAGCACCAAGCTAAGGCAGGAGGATCACAAATTTGAAGCCAGCCTCAGCAACTTAGCAAGGCTATGTGTCAAAATAAAAAATAAAAAGGACTGGGTTAAGCACACCTGGGTTCAATCCCTAGTACCAAAAAAAAAATGTGTATGTGTGTGTATAAATAAAATACATACATACATACATTCACATACGTACAAATACATATCTTAAAAGAACTCTTAAAATTCACCAATCAGAAAGCAAACACCCTAATTTCAAAAAGTGGGCAAAAGATTTGATCAGGCATCTAACCAACAAAGATATACAAATGGCAAATAAGCATATGAAACAATGCTCAACGTCATATGGTATTACAGAATTACAAATCAGACAATAAGATCATATACACATCTATTAGATGACTAATTTCTAAAACAGTATCAATACCAAATGCTGGCGAGGTTGTGAAGCAATTAGAATTCTCGTTCTTTGCTGACAGAAATGTAAACTGGAACAGTCACTTTGGAAGAAGTTCAAAAGTTTCTTACAAAACAGTAAGCATTTGCTAACTATTCTATTCAGCAACTGTACTCCTAAAACAGTAAGCATTTGCTAACTATTCTATTTAGCAATTGTACTCCTTGATATTTACCCAAATGAGTTTTAAAACCTATGTCCCCACCAAAACCTGCAAAAAATGTTTATAGCAGTTTTATTCATAATTGCCGAAACATGGAAGCAGTTAAGATGTCCTTCAATAGGTAAATGGATTAACAACTGATGTATCCATACAAAGGGATAAAAAAGTAAATAGCAATAAAAAGAAATTAGGTGTGACACTAAAAAGAAATGGATTAATCTTAAATGCATATTACTAAGTGAAAGAAGTTAGCCTGAAAAAGTCACATACTGTATAAATATCATTAGCACTTTGGAAAAGGCAAAATTATAGAGGCAATAAAAAGATCAGTTGTTTGTAGGGGAGGGGAATGACTGGATGGAGAACCAGAGATTTTTAGGGCAGTGAAACTATTTTGCATGAAACTCTAACTGTGGAAACATGGCATTTTGTATTTGTCCAAACCTATGGATCTCTACAACACCAAGGGGCACCCTAATATTATGGACTTTAGCTAATCATAATGTATTAATATTGATTCATCAACTGTAATAAATGTACCCCACCAGTGCCAGATCTTAATAATAGGGGAAACAAGATAAAGGGTGTTATGTAGGAACTTTGTGCTTTCTGCTCAATTTTCCTATACACCAACAATTACTCTGAAACATAAAAGCTAACTACTAATAATTAAGTAAGGGATGGAGGGAGAGGAAAATTGAAGAGGGAGGGAAGCAGGGAATGAAGGAAGGATGGATGGACAAAAGGAAGGAAGAAGGGAAGGGAAAGAGTGAAAAAATAATACCAGCAGAGCCTCTTAGAGGACATAAAAATAAACTTTCAACTTAAGAGACTAACCAAAAAAAGTTTTATGAAAATAACATCATTATTCAAAATGAGTGTGCACACAAAGGTGTTTGATTTCATTATCTAAAATTCCAAGGAAGAGTTGGGCAATGTGACACATGCCTGTAATGCCATCGATTCAAGAGGCTAAGATAAGAGGATCACAAGGTCAAGGCCATCTTCAGGAACTTAGTGAGGTCCTAAGTAAGTTAGGGAGACCCTGTCTCAAAATAAAAAAATAAAAAGGGCTCAGATGGAGCTCAGTGGTAAAATGCCCCTGAGTTCAATCCCCAGTACCAAAACTAACCAACTAAATAAATAAAATTCCAAGGGAGGCAAAACATTTTTTAAGTAATTCCTTGGCCATAACTGAGACAATATTTTAGACAAAGCGCTTTCAGAAGCAAGCTGTCTTTATTAATCACGCTTCCCAAATTTAAACACACTTTTTTTTCTTTTGTGGTGCTGGGGATTGCACCCAAGGCCTTGTGCAAGCAAGGCAAGCAGTCTACCAATTGAGCTATATCCAAACACATCTTTATTCAATAATTGCCCCTGAGTGTTAGTCAAGCCTACAATCTACAACAATTGTTTCTCTAACAAGTCCTGTGAAACAGGCCCAACCCCCTGAGCCCGATGACCTCCCTGAGCCACATCAAAGTCACCACCATCAACACCTCTTGTGCTCAGATTCTCAATTGGGAGGCGATGCTCAGGACCTCTTTAATGCCTGGCCATGTGTGTCTTGCCCTGTATTCACATTGCCTCAACTATTCATCTGATTTAATCCACATGAGCTCTGTGAGCTAGCTACTCCCCAATTTTCTAGAACAGGAAGACAAAACCTGAGGTAGCTGAGTAACTTGCCCAAGGCCACATGACAAAAATAGGCAAAACTCAGGTTTGAACTCAGCCCTCTCAGAGTCCAAAGAGAAAAGACAAGGATTAACAGGCATTCTACCCAGAAGTGATGCACGCCACTGTAGCTCACTGCCAAAGGAAGTTATATATCTTGCCTAGTTCAAAGACAGTAAAGGAGCAAAAATCCACTACATGTCCATGAGAATGAGAATGAAATGCTTGTGAACTATCCCAATACCTATCATACAAAGGCTGAGTCTGATACTTGGTTTAATTAGCATAACTAACTTGCTGGATTTGCCTTCTGAAATAATAATTTTCAAATACCCATATAAAATAACAGCATTTTATAATCCTCCTAATTTATCTCTAGAATTTCCATATAACTCTTAGATATTATTTGTATTTTAAGGAATAATTCAGTGAGCTTACAGACCATGATCTAGTTGGAATCACTTGTTGATCATATTTTTAAATGAATTATGAACACAGGGCTCTAAGAAAAATATAGCAACCATCAATTAGAAGCCACCACTCACACACAGAGAGCGAAGAGATGGTTTCTGCTTATGGAATTCTTAACACACCCAGAAGCTTAATAAGGAAGACAGAATTTCTCCTGAAATTGCATACAGGATGGCTTCATTGAGCAAATCAGTGAAAAAAAGAAGTAAACTCTTTGGTCCAGTTAAACATTGAATACCTTCATACGCCTATCTATGTGTGGAGAACCCTCAGTTGTGGAGGGATCACCCAGTTTCTAAGAATAATCTCACAAGGCAGCATTTGGCTCCTCTATGATAGTGAGGCAAAGTACACAGAACAAAAGTGTTTTGTAGAGAAATTCAGAAATTCATTATCACTTACACAGTTAGCTAAGCTCAGGTGAGGTCAGGGGAGTCCCCTCAAGGTAAGCCCATAAGAAAGGAAAACTGAGCAAGGCCAGAGAGATGAATTGAAGAGTTCGTATACACGGAGCCCTAATATAGCCAAAGTCCACATGGTTGAGTCTCTATAAGGCTCAGACACATTTAAAGAGGATCAGGTCAATGGCAAAAAGTATTTGAAAATTACTTCCTTTGCTTCATCATTCGTTATTCAAGATAGCCACATGAATATCCCCTCCTCAGCTCCTCCCAGAAACAATAATAACAACAACAACAACAACAACAAAAACACCTTCAGGCTGTACAAATTTTCGCCAAGCCCACAAGGCCACTGTACCCCAACCTCTATCCTAATATGATGTAGGTTGGTAGCTTCTTTTGCAATAAGAAATCATTTTTCTTCTCCAGAGAAGATGAGGAACAGACTGAGAGTACATGACAAGGGATAACTGGGATACTCACATGAACTTAAAACTACAGGGTAATGCCAAATCAAAGGGAGCTCTGCAAGGGCCCAAAGCATATCATTGCCATATTTGGTGGAACTTGTCTAGGAAGCATGATGAGAAGGTTGAGAAGGGAAGGAGCATAGTGGGCCAATCAGGAAAAGAAGTGATGCCACTAGACGGCTAGGTTAGCCCGGGAATGTCTTCCACTACTTCAGTATATACGTGGTTAAACATGGTCACCAACAGAAATTTGCAATCCAGTATAATTCAGGTTAGTACAACAGGTCATAACCACAATAGAAATAGCAGCCGCAAATTACTGAGTGCTCACCATCAATGAGGGCCTGTGCTTAGGACTGCACAGAGAGTATGTCATTTGCTCTTCCTACGCTCTAGCACCAGCCTGATTTGAATGGATGACCTTCTAGAAATGCACAATTTCCACCCACCTCCATTCCTAATTCTTCCAAGCTATTTGTTTTTCCTCTATCTCAAACTGTACTCCTTTTCCTGGCACACCCCCCCCAAAAAAAAAACATGGCCCACAATTCCACTCTTGAAGCCCTGATATCTCAGTTCAATAGTGTCATTTCAGAAAGTTCCTGCATCTATGGGCAGGCAGTAAGCAGGTCTATAGCCCACATGGTCCTGGAATTCTGAAATAACTCCTCTGTGTGCTGGGGAATTCCCATACACACACCCACACACATAAACACACACACACACACACGTGTATGCACACACACACAGGCACACGTGCACACCAAAATGATTCATCACAAATATTTAAAGACTGGAAGATGTAGGCTGGACTCTCTAACTATCACACCTCCCTCTTTCCTCAAGCGATTAGTCACAAAGGAGGAGAGACATCTTGGTTATATTTACATCTCTTCTGACTACACAGCACCCTAAGCCTAGGGTGTTTTGTTTGTAAGAAACTAAAAATATAGAGAACAATTTATGGGAATTTTAATTGTCATTATCAGCTATTACAAACTCACTTTCTTCTTTGAGCTTCCTCTCCCCTCTTTCACTCTTTGTGGCAAACAGCAGGTTCCTAAAGGAAGGAAAATATCACATCCACTCTACCAGCTCTTCATTCCTGAAGAACATTCTTGACCATCAGTTAGCAATGCATCAACATAGCACCTGATTACACTTTTATAAACACATACAAATGCACAGAGACGCATGCTAAAAACTGTTATAAAAGTAAGGACCCCCTTTATAGATTTACTCCTAAGTATGTGTATTCAAGACACATGTAAAGTGGGGGAGGAGGGTAGAATGAATTATTTTTTACAAAATTTATATTGTTCATATCTGTATATATTTATACACACATATAAACACACACACACATATATATAGACATAGAGAATAAATATTTGAAGGCTAAATGTTGATGGTATGTCTATGGGGAATGAATATTAGGTTACTTTTAGTTTTTTCTTTGCACCCATTTGCATTTTTTAGCTTTTCTATAGACAACAAACATTAGGTTGATTATTAGTATAACATATTTCTTTTTAACTTCACAGGACAATGGCTTACTCTCTGAAGGTAGCATGCAGGCTACATTCTCACAGGCCAATAAAGAAGTCTCTTGAAGACTCACAAACCAGAGTATCAATTGATAGATATGATATGATAATTATCATATTCAGAAGCATCACCTCCTTTGCAACCAGGAGGAAGAGAAGCTGAGTGAAGTGAGAATATCTTTGCTCTTAAAGTCCCATTACTGGTTAAGAGTTCCCAGTTGCTGACAACCTATGGCACCAGGCAAGTTATCAACCATTCTAGGCATCCAAGGGCCCAAGTGTGCAGCAGTGGGCTGGTCTACATGCTGATGAAGGTGCATCCCAGACCCAAGTTCAGGCAATTCTGGGTTTTCACACTGCCTCATTAGCAGAGCCTAATTACCTAATTACTGCCTCATTAGCAGAGCACTGTCCCAGCACTGTTTACTTGCATCTGAGCCCAGATATCTGGGTCCCCTGTAAATTCATAAAGGAACTTTGAAGGGGTAATTTGAGGGTAAAGAGAAATAGTGTTGAAAGTGTCCACCATCCCTCCTCCACATTCATGAATTTGATGAGGGTAGGCCCAGAGCTGGCAGAGGTCTTCAGCTTGACAAGTTTGTTGGCAGCAGGGCAGGGTTGCAGCTTCATTCTTACTTTCTGTCCTGATGAAAATCCTGCAAGATTACTCCATGACAGATTAAATCAAACAGCCACTTGGGTTTCATTTCACAAAGTCAATTTCTTATCTTTTCCAGCAATTTTGTCACATTCCATCACTCTCTCCCCCATCACAAAACACTCAGGAAATGGCTGCAAGAAGCTAATGAAAGACATTGGGGTTAAGAATCATAAAGTGGGTGAAGAGCATTGCTGAAGAACTGCATGCATCATTAGATTTCCTAGAATGTGGAAAATGGTCCTCTGCTTCCTCTGGCTCCAGTTACAGAGCAACTCTCCCTGCTTTTCTCTCTTCCCCACACCTTGTAGTTCTTGTCCTTTAGGTGAAGGGCCTCATGATCTTTCCTCTCCATCTGCATGGCCAACAGTTGGAAGATGAGAAGACGAGAGGGCAGAAGACCTCTCCACGTCGTGGAAGACCAGTCTAGAAGCATGGGTCCAGTGCTCTGGGTGCAGTGCTCTCTCTGCAGCAGTTTACATACACAGGATTTGTACAAACAAGAAGAAATAGCACCTAAAGATTCCCCATGGGCCTCCTGAAAGGAGGAAGGAAAGCTCCCATAGGTAACAAGCTCTGGTGGATTTTAAAGAGCTCAAGAAGAAAGGGAGATGGCTTTTTCTCCTGTGTATGGAGAAGAGATCCTGGTGATAACCCTCCAGATCAGAACCCAACTTTCAACCCATGGTGCTGCTCCCAAATTATATTCTGCCAGCCCCTCAGAAAGTTGGTTCCTCGGACATTGGACAATGAATAGGATGTCAAAGGGGCTCCATTTCATGGTCAGGAAATGTTAACCAGTATTAATGAGGACACACCCCACTGAAGAGTGCAACCAAATTCAGAAATGTTAATTGTATGTATCTGTTGTTCAGGTTGCTGAGTTGTATTTTTTGTTGTTGTTGTTGTTCATTGGTACGTGGTTTGGGTTTTGCTTTATTACCACATTTTCCTCCATTTCATTTTGTCACAGAATACTCCATAAAATGCCCCCTACCACCACAGTTTCACACACACAGTTCCCCTATATAAACAAAGCTTTCCTCTTCACCCATCAAAATTCTGCTATTGATGTGTTAACCTGAGAATAGAGAACTTGCTGCAGGGCCTGCTCCTATATTAAACTAATCATATCCTCAATGACCTCACCCTCTGACTTCACACTGGAAATTGATGAGATACTGTCTTGGTCATCTTCCATATTGGTGTCTTGTTGTCTCTCATATCATTACACACCTCTAGTTTTATCCCTTCTCTCAAGCTTTCCTTTCTCAAGAAAAAACATTGTATCACCAAATTCTTCATTGTGCTTCACAGAATAATAAATTATTCAAAATATTTGTTATGATTTGTATCTGGAATGTCCCCCAAAGTCTCATGTGTTCAGAGGTAAGGCTTTTGGGAAGTGACTGGATTATGAGGACTCTGACCTCATCATTGGATTAATCCATAGGTGGTTAAATGGACTACTGAGAAGTGAGCCTAGTTAGAGGAAGTCGGTCACTCATGAGGAACATGCCCTGGAAGATTTTTATCTGACACACCTCTTCCCCTTTCTCTCTCCCCCTATCTACCATGACCTGAGCAGCTTTCCTTCTCCATGCCCTTCTCCACCATGATGTTCTTCTGCCTCACCTCGTGCCCAAGGAAATAGAGATAGTCAACTATGGCTTCAAATCTCTGAAACCATGAGCCAAAATAAATCTTTCCTCCTCTAAGCTGTTCTGGTCAAGTATTTTGATCACAATGACAAAAAGCTGACTAACACAATCTATTAAGTCATAATGAAGTGTTATTTTTAACCTATCAATTTCCCAAAGCCCAAAACATTCGAAAAATGGCCAACCCAACACAGGTGCAATCATGGAATCACATACTAAGAGAAGTTAAAATTGGATATGGGTGAAAATCTTTTAGATATAATTTATGGAGGAAAGACACAGTAGATCTAGAGAAACAAAACCTCAAGCTCTAAGTTTTCTGGCCTCACTAGTTTTCCAAGTCACAGGAATCCCCACTGGGCCCAAGGACTGGCTAGTGTGACCATATAGTAAATGATGATGAACATGACTCCCTCCAATATCTTGGCACCCAACATACCCCAGAACTTCAGCACAACCCTGCAGGGAAGAAAGTTCAGGAGAAACGGATGACAAATTTTCCAACTATTTTAGTAGGAGACATCAAAATTAGATTGAACTACAGAAGACAGTTGCAAACTCTCTTTCAGCCTGAATTAGTAAACTGATCTACCTTTTTTGTCATGACATTTGGTGTCAGACCCTAAATTTTATTTCTTCCAATCTAACCCCTCAGTGAAAATAGTCCTTTTGCCTCTCAAAGCTAAAACCTCTGTTTTACTTCCTTTCATCACCAGTTACTACAGCAGAATTAAACTATTATCACAGGCAGTCTGAGTCATGGTCCACACAGCAGTACATCAAAGACCTGCCATTAAGGTGCAAGGAAGGTGGTGGGGAGACTAACAGGGAGTCGGCTTGGAAATGGATTTCCCTTGCTAAGCTGGGAAAGAAGAGAGAAGGAAGAGGGTAGGCAGCAGCTCACCCAATCCCTGGTCCTAGAAGTCCACCCAGGAAGCTCACAGAATACTCACAGAGAATTATACACACCTCTATGCTGTCCCTCACATCATTGGTTCTGTGCAGGTCAGAGCACCCTTGGGAGTGCAAAGACTGTCAATCTGCAGACATGGTTCCTCTCCCCCAGACTCCCAGACAGTAGCCCAACTGAGGTGGGCTGCTGAATGAAAAAGTCACAAAGATACTAAAAGCACACAATAAAAACCCCACACAAGAAGGAATCAAATGCTTGCTCCTGATATTACAAGTTATTGGTTACAGAATGGGATTAGCTGCCTTGCACTAGTTCTCTTGTCCTGCATTCTCCTTTCTAGCATTTATTAAACTGGCCTCCCTCCCCATTTAATTAAGCTCTGAATTGCTCTCTGATGATGGTTTTCTACCTTATAATCCAACTTCTACCCTCCCTCAAGGGGAAAAATAAAGAACTCCACTCCATCAACTTTGCCCCATGTTCCTTCAGAAGATGGACCAAACTTTTGTTAAAAAAAAAAATGTGATGCTCTTCATTGCAAACTGTGCACAACACACTATTGTAAACAATCACAACTATCATGTTTTTAAATAAAAGCAGACAGTCGGGGCATATGTTATGATTCAGGCACTGTGATAAGCTATTTACATGTGTTATTTCATTAATACTCACAGTCACTTTGGTAGACAGTGATATTAATATTCCTACCTTACAGGTAGGGAAGCAGAATCTCATACAACATGTAGGAGGGAGACCCGGGATTTGAACTCACTTCTGTGACTCCCCAACACTTCTCTTTTCCACAAAATCACTGGTACTCAAATATTGGTGTACATCTCTGAGAACATTTCTTTTTCAATAAGCTCTTCTCTTTCCCAGCCAACCAGCCTCTCACAGTGTTCCTGAGCACTTGCTGGGCTAAGTGTGAAGCTGGTGAACAGACACTTGCATGCCCACCTCTCAACAGCATCTTCTACTGACAGCTTTCCTACCAGTTGGTAATTACTCCTAATTCTGTTCTCAAGGGACAAAAATCTCCCTAATTTTTAACTAGCTTTTCAGACAGAAACTTACTTTCATGCATGAAAGGACCAAGAAAACCCCAAATGATCTTGCTAAAAGCCACATATGTTCACAGTACACACACCCCCACTGCCAAACACACACACCTCAAAACAGGGCAGAGTAATGAGGCCAGGTCAGGCCAGAGGGATGAATTGCTTAGCAACTGGAAAGGAATATCCCTATACCACAGAGATAATGGTACCTTTTGTTGCCCCTCGGGGTGTTTTGGAATTGACTCTTAGTGACACAGTTCCTCTCTGGAAACCCTCTGAATATTTGGCGCAAGAGCAGAGATCCTCATTATCTCACCTTCCTCTAGGGATAGAATATCACCTGCCCCTTAGAGACTGGGCTTATGAAACCATCAGTTCTTGCCTGTACTTGAGGCTTCAAGCCACTTCCTCTCTTGGGGTTTTAAAAAAGTCATTTTGGGGTATATAAGATGAAGGCTAAATATTGTTATGGATTCAACTTCTTTGTTCTCCCTGTGAAAATATACTCATTTCCATCTTGAACATCCTAATGTGCATCCTAATGTGCAAGTCATCTTCCCTATGTAGGGAGATATTAGCTAGAGAGAAAGGGAGATGAGATCCCATTTATTGAGGCTTGCTGAGTCTATCCATTGCCAGGTGCCTTACCTATAGTATCCTTCCTAGCTATGACAATAGTCCTGTGAGGTAAGATCATTTTACATTTGAGGACACTGAGGCCCAGAGAAAGATTAAGGAATTCCACCAAGATGCAACAGCTGAATTTCAAACTCTGGGGTGATTTCATTACAAAGCCCACCCATGTTTATTCCATCACAGTATGCTATTCCCTACGTGTACCCAGAAATTTCTCAACAGGACAGTAAAATGGTGGGGAAGGCAGTTTGTAATTGTAAATGGGATGATCAGAGCAGCCCTTGTTGGGAGGATGACAGGCAAGCAAAGACTTGAAGGACAGGAAGACTCTGGGCATGGTGATAAAACAGGGAAGAGCATCCAGGGAGAAGAGAAGGTGCTGATGCTGGAGCCAAGTGAGATCGGGGGCAGGTAGATGAGGTCAGAGAGGTGATGGTGGTCAGTCCTGTAGGACCAATGAGAAAGGAGGCCCTGACCTTGCACAAGTCACTTCCTCTGGAGAAGTTCTCTCCCAACTCCTCATCTGTCCTATGATTTAAAGTATTATCTACCAGTTCCTGAGGGAGACCAGAAGTAAAAAAGGGTCCCTAAAATTACCAACTAAATACTCTGCTGGATATCGTCTCATAAACTAGGTTGTCTACTTTTCTAGGGGAGCAGAAAGGTGTTAGCAGGGCCAGGACTACAGACCTCTCTTCATTTAAGATCTTATATGGAAGTAAAAAGTTTGAGACACATTATTTCATGACAGCTGACTATTATATATTATTTTGTCTCATCAAAGAGGGGTAAACATTTTTAAAGTATTTAGGTTTTCACCTCAGTCATTAATCTGTGTCAATTTTTGAGTCTATGCCCAGAAACCCCCAGTGAGCTAAGCTATCCATTCACATTTTATCTCATGTAATTCATTATTCTTCAAAACCTGCACCATTTCTGGAATCAGTATGCACAGAAATGGACTTTTATCAGATAATTCTCAGTATCTAAGGCAGGACTACTCTAGACACTCTTTTTGTTTTTATGTAAAGATTCATATTGATACAACATACATAAGTATAAAAACCATAAACACAGCTCAATGAACTTTTACAAGATGAACAAATCATATATCTACCATTCAGATCAAGCAATAAAACATTACTAACTACTCAAAAACCCATTCCAAACCTTTCAGTTATTACCTACCCAAAAAAGTACACACTACTCTGACTCCTATCATAGGTTTTTGCTTATTTCTATAATTTAAGTGAAAGAAATCCTACAGTGTTCTCTTTATGTCTTCCTTATTCAGTTCAAAATAATTTCTGATATCTGTGTGTGTTTCTGTGTGAGCATTCATTCACTTTATTGCTCTACTGTGTGACCATTGTGTGAGTGCACAGTTTATTTATCCATTCTAGCATTGCATGATTTATAGTTCTTGGCAATTTCAAAGAAAGTTGCTATGAACACAGCCAGAGAACAAACACAAGTATCTCTACAAGGGGTACACCTAGGAGTAGAACTGCTAAGACACCCAGTATGTGTTTGTCTACCTGTGGTAGATACTTCCAGAAAGCTCTTCAAAGTGGTTATACCCATTTACACTCCCACTGACAATGCATAAGAGTCTTCTTGAGTCATTTATTTATTCAATCATTCAACTTTTATTTATTGAACCATGGGGACTAGAGATATTATGATGTTACATACTGTTTTCCTGGGAACTCACGGTCTAAAGGGGGAAGATGGGTATATAAATAACAATAACAAAAAAAAAACTGCAATACAATGTTAGAGTTCTGCTTGAAGCAGGTACAAGGCAATTTGAGATGATGATCACGGAATGATTGCAGCTTACATTTTTAAGCTAAGCAATGCTTCAGGGGAGTCTGAGGCATTGACATCTTAACTAGACCCCAGGTTTTTTTGCTGGATGAAAAAAAATGGGTAGCCACTCTGAGTAAAACTGTGGAGGCGCAAAATGTCTAATGGGTTGAATATTGTGACAAGTATCTTTCTCTTTGACATATTTAATCAAAACAGCTATTGGATAAAGTGAATACCTATCCCACTGCTGTTAAAATAAACAGGCAATCTTCCCTGTGCCAATGTAATGAGGCTACATCAATAAGTTGAGCAATCTTTGTGAGAGACTGAATATGCTAGCTAAGTGATGCTTTCAAAATATTCAGTATCAAAATATGGTAAAAATAAATGGTTGCATTTAGTAGATAGTCTTTAATATTTAGTAGGCTACAAGTAACTAAACCCAATAAGTTGGCATCCCCCTTATATTTCAAAATTAACAGAACATGTTGAATACATCAAAATATAAGTCTATCTTCTGAGGTGTCCAGATAGTAATAACTCTTCCTAAATTATGTAGGCCCCAAATTATTTTCTCTCGTTCTTTATGGCATGGAACTCTAGGGAACCAGCTATCTATTTCTCTTGGTGCCCAAGAAAAATGGAAGATCCTATCAGTGGGGCATGTTGGTGTCCTTACACTCTCCCATCACCTGGTATCCATACACAAAGGAGAAATGTGCAGAAATATAGGACACACCAGGCCTTTAAATGTTCACAATAATATGTTAGCTCTGTCACCTTCGTATCTGGTAGCATATGGATCCACTCGAATACAACAAAAACATCTCCACACTTCAGGCACTTGCCCATCAGAGAATTCAACTGAAAATTACTGTGATCTGCCCTCACTAAAAGCCTACTGAGGCTTGTGGAATTTAACAGGACCATACTGCCTGCCCATTCCTTCCTTCCTTAAATTCTTCCAGTGTGTTGATTTAGATCATCAGAAATACATGAACATAAGTCTCAATATTGTGGCTTCTCACAAAAATGCCTTCACTAATTCCATCTGGGTGACAGGTAATCTCTTAACTCTCAGCAAGGAGCAACCAAAGAAATAACTATTGGAGACTTCTATCTCTCTTGCCAGAATGTGGCCAGACATTGTCCATTATGTTACCCAATGCCTGTATAAAGACTTAGTACTGTAATTTTTCCCAGAAATGATAGCATTATGGTCCTAGCAAGAATAAGCCAGGCACTTCATGCAAAGAACTAGACTCCTTTTTTTCTGGGAGAAAAGATTGCGCTCAAACAAAATAACTACATTCCACACACACACAGAGAAAAAATTGAAAGATAAATCTGTAGAGACAGAAAAGTAGATTCGTGGCTGCCTGGGGCTGGGCGTGGGAAGGGGGAATGACTGCAAATGGTACGAGGTTTCTTTTCTGGGTTATGGAAATGTTCTAAAATTAGATTATAGAGATGGCTGCACAACTCTGCAAATTTACTAAAAAATCATTGAATCATACTCTTAAAATGAATAAATTTAATCATATGTAAATTAGACCTCATAAAGCTGTTTTAAAAGAGTCATTCTGAGATGGATCATAGACATAAATGTGAAAGGCAAAACAATAAGACTTCTGGAAGAAAATATAGGAGAATATTGTCATGCTCTTGGCACAGACAGAATTCTTAAACCAAACACAAAAAGCATTAACCAAATAAATGAAACAATGATAAAGAGGACTTCATTGAAATTAGAATGTCTGTTAGACAAAGGATATAATTAAGATAGTAAAAAGGCAAACTACTGGCTAAGGAGAGAGAGATTTACAATACTTATATCTGACAAAAGACTCATATCCAAAATATATTTTTAAAAATAGTCCTGTAATGCTGGTCACAGTGGTGAGTGCCTGTAATTTTAACCACTAGGGAGGCTGAAGCAGGAAGATTGCAAGATCAAGTTCAACATGGCCAATTTACCAAGATCCTGTTTCAAAATAAGAAGGGCTGGGGATGTAGCTCAACAGTAGAGTGCCCCTGGGTTAAATCCCTAGTACTGTAAGAAAAATTAATTAAATAAAATTTTCCTATGAATAAACAAAAAGACAAAACAATTTAAGAACAGGCAAGAGACCCGAACAGGTGGTTCACGGAAGATAGGTATCCAATTAGCCAATAAATACGTTGGCCAATAGCCAGTATCTCAATTTCTAGTTCTGTCTCTAAGATGTCATTTTGTTTAAAGGTTTTTATTCCATTGTTATATGTACTGATATGTGTATCTACTTGAGTCTCAACAGGAGACAGATGGTCAATTTAGAGTAATTCAAGAAGAGTTTCTTTCAAAGGGACTGTTTATAAGGTATGAGTTAGATGGAGAAGAGCCATCAGAGGAGGTACAGGAACAAAATGAGAAGCATCAGAAGTGTCACCCCACTCACCCAATAGGTGCAAAGGGATGAGGTGAGGTCCTGGAACTTGCTGGAGAGAGCATCTGGAGAAGATGTTTCAGGAAGAATAGTGATCACAGTCCAGGAAGGAAATTGGCCTGAGGCAACCTCACAGGGAGGGAGCCAGAGAGAAAATATTCAGATCTTACACTCTTGTGGCATCCTGCCAGGGCCCAAGTTGTCAAACCTAGCTGGAAACCAAAGGCCCAGGTTATCCTTATATTGATGTCAAATATCTGACATTGGAGCAGAGAAGGCAGAGTGCAGCTCTGGAGGGGTAATCAGAAGAGATCTGGCACGCCACTATAAGCTGCCCGGAATCCTTTTTAAAATACACCAGGAATAAGAAATGAATAATAAATATCATGACCAATAAAACTATGCTCCTGAGACAAAGAAAGGAGATTCTTTGGAGACATTCTATTAGCTTTTCATAAGCAATTTGTGAAGTAGAAAGAAGTGGGGGGAGGTGGTGATTCATTATTATATACCCAACCAAGATAATGTCCTGCATAAGTTGTTTCTATTGATCGGAAATAGAGCTGACTCCTGTCCAAAAGTGAATTAGACATCCTCAGGAAAAAAAATGATATGACTTCTGAGACAGGCTTGTTCCTGCTCAAACTTACTTCAGAGCCAGCATCTGGGCTCTTGGGGAAGGTTATTCTCACAGAAATACAAAGTGAACCTTCCCTTTGAACAGCCTGTAAGGACCTCCCAGCCTCTCATCATGACATCCTTCCTCAGCCGCCCCTCCTACCCCCATGAGCCCACTCTTGTTCTCCCTCACTCACCCTTACTCTGCACTCACAGTTTCCATTAGTGCAGGATCCAAGATGTTGTCTAAATTGATTTTCTTAAAAGGCTTTCAAAGTGTCGATGCCGATGCATTCGTCCCTTTCACAAGCCTCAGTTCCTTTATGGCACAAAGCAAGACCAAGCTGTTCTATGCAAGGGGCTTCTCTGAACCAGAAATAATCTGGTATATTTATGATGTGTTTTTTCTCCTCCTCTAGAATTGAAGGCCCATGTGCTTAAGAACCACAAGGAGGTAAAAATGTAAAGCACTGGGTCTCAAACTTAACAAACATCGGAGTTGTCAGGACTTACTAAAACACAGATTACTGGGCCCCACCCCTGGACTTTTTAATACAGTAGGTCTGGGGTGGAGGAGGGGGTCCTAGAATTTTCATACCTAAAAGTTCCCAGGTAATTAGTTTCCTATTGCTGCTGTAAGAAAAAAATTGCAATTTAGTGGCTTAAAACAACACAAAGTTATTGTCTTATAGTTTTGGAATTCAGAATAAGTCCAAAATGGATCGCACTTGGCTAAAATCAAGGTGCCAACAGGACGGTGTTCCTTCCCCCAGCCTCTAGGGAAGATCTATTTTCTTGATTTTAAGAGCCTGCCTTCCTTGCTTGGCTTGTGACCCACTTCCACCTTCAAAGTCAGCAGAGGTGGCCAACTCTGTCTCCTATCTCATCTCTCAGAAACTGGCTCTTCTGCCTCCTTCCTGCACACTAAAGATCCTGTGATTAACTGGACACAGCCATATAATCCAGGATGATCTCCTGTCTTGCAGTCCATTTATAAGCAACCTTAATTACATGTACTATCTTAGATCCCCAATGCCATGGGTTGACATAATAAAATATAAATAATTTGTATGGGACACAGTCACTAAACATATCTGGGTGTACCATGAGGTTTATAATAGCAGCCAAGACACATAAATCAATGCTAATTCTGAATTTTGTGTTTTTCATTCCTAAAGAATATGACTTTCTTTTTTTTTTTTGGAACCAGGGATTGAACCCAGAGGCACTGAGCCACTGAGCCACAGTCCCAGCCCTTTTTTTTATTTTTTATGTTAAGACAGAATCTCACTAAGTTGCTTAGGGCCTTGCTAAATTGCTAAGACTGGCCTCAAACTTGCAATCCTACTGCCTTGGCCTCGTAGATCATTGGGATTACAGGTCTACTAGAGAATATATGACTTTTTAAATGTGTTGCTTTTAAATAAAGTCTAAAGCTGTGTTTGATTTTGGCTCTTATTTTTTTTTAATTTGGTAAGGAAAGAACATTAAAAGAAAATATTTGTCAGGGGCAATTTTATCAGGCATTAAGATGGGTTCCCAGACTCACAAGTGGGTTATGTGGGAGAGAAGTCCTCCTAGGTTTCATGATCATGAAGGACTGTGAGGTACAGTGGGGATGGCAGAGAAGAAAGATTTAGGAGGCACGCTTCATATTCTTTGTTCACCTTATTTTAACAAGCATCTGTGTCAGCCACCTTAACTCTTTGAGTTTATTGCATTACTGTTGTTATTATTTTTTAAAAACAAATTTTCACCTCTACCAGCTCTTGGAGGCAGTTTTCTTTCCAGGATGAGGAAAAGTAAGATGAACTATGCCACAAAACCCAAGGTAGAGCATGGATTAGAAACCTTGCCTGTTGCCTTCAAGTAAAGATTCATCTGCAGCCTAAGATAGAAATCTATATCCATCCCCTACTTCTCTTTACACAACAGATCGATGTTTGCCAAAAGCAGTTTTCTTGTGGCTCTGTTCCCAAAATCATATGTCCAGCTGGCACTTAGCTTCCTGCAAGATCATGTGCTCTTGTTATCCTATAAACTCTATTGCAGGAAACAGAATTCTAGCAAGCAGATGGGAAAGCCTCATGGAGGATGACAGAAAGAAACTGGGAAAGCTAGTGAAGACGAAAATAAATCTCTACATCATCCTCGACTCCCTCAAAAGGCTGAACAGCCCAAAGCAGACCAGTGGGCTTCATGGATGTGGGCATTTCAAGAAATCAGACACTATAAACAAACACAATTATACTTTTGCCTCCTACTACATTATTCAAATTAATAATATACATATTCCACGGTCATTCCCAAATCCACTCGATGGCAGGCTTTCCCAGTAAATATGGTTCCTCGGCAGCTCACCCTGCTGCATCTGCTGACAGCAAAACTCAAAGGCACCTTTTGGTCTGCAAAGATATGGGTCCTCAGCAGTGCTGAAATGGTCAGCAGAGAATAGTCAAAACAGTTGTCATTTATGGAGGGTGCGCCATGTGCCCTACACTTGACATGTTCTTACTTCGAATCTTCATTATGGTGTTGCAAACCGTCATTACCATCCTTATGTTTCTCAGATGAGGAAACTAAGGTACAGAAAAAAATAAATCATTTGCTCAAGGTGGCACAGCCAGGAGGTAGAAGACAGACTCCTAGTACAGGTTGTCAATCTCCAAAACCTGTACAAACCATGTAACGGGCTAGATTTCAAGAAAGAAAATGGCCCTGCCATTCCCTGATCAGTAAGGTGGCAGCTAGAGTTATTTTTCCTTATCACTGTGAGCTGAGCATTCTTGTCCTCTTCTTTCTAGAGCCAGTGGTTGCCAATGGCAGAATGATTCTTTTTTTCTCCTCTAGTAAAACTAATGTTTCTAAGTATTACAATCCCCTAGAAAATGTTTGATAAGCCTTATCCTAAATCTGAGCAGCTGAAGGATCAACCAACACTAAAATCAGGGGAATTCAAAAGAACAGATTGCATGATGCAAGTCACAAATGCCATACTCTCTGCCCCAACACTGAACATACCTGTAAAACTGTCACAGTTGTACAGGTCCCAGGACCCTCTGAACTCACTTGTACAGTTATAAGTCCCTAATCTGCCTCTTCTGTGACCGCCCCCCAGGAGGCCCAACAGAAGCTTCTCACTCCTCTGTACACTGAGATGATCACTCCAGCCCCTTCCCACTCTTAGGGCCTAAGTGTGCCTCCTGATTGCAATCAGGCAATATTTTCAGACAAAAATAAATACAAGGAGATGACAAGTTCCCCTATATCTGATTATATAACATTTCTTAAGTGTAATCAAAGGTATAACTTTGGTCAATAAATATTTCAAGTTTAGAGTAAAAATTCATTCCTATTACATCAAGCTTCATTTCCCTTCTCCAAATGGCTCTTCAGTTTCCCTCACCCCAATAGGACCCTGGGGTCACGTGGAGGGAAAGAGGGACAGATGGTCACAGAACTCCACTTGGAAAAATTAGGGAGCAACTACAGCCAGAACAGATGTTTGTATCATCACTTAGGCGAGTATCACCAGTGAACAGCTGGGAAGTGTTTTGTGTTGCCAAATCTGATAAAAAGAATTTAAGTTTGGAACAGTGATTAGAGATGATCAGCATGGAGACATAGAAAAACAGCCCTCTTAAAGTTACAGAATCTGCTAAAATCATCACAGTAACAAAGGTGATATTTATGTAATAAATACTCCCAGGTAAGGGAGGCCCCGAGAGGCCAGGGGACTAGTGCTTCAGCAAAGATATAAACAAAAGTTTCCCAAAGCCTCTTCAGGGGACTGTAATTTAAATTATCTGAACTAAAGCATCTATGGGTGAAGAATAAAATCAAAGAAGAAATAAAGCCAATGAAAAAGCATTAATTTATATATTTTGTAAGCCAGATACACTGTAGGTAGAAATAGAGAAATATATCTTCTAACCTCCGAGATTTGTAAAATAACAGAAATCCAACAGTCCCCCTCTTATCAGCAGGGAATGTGTTCCAAGTCCCCCAGTGAAGGCCTGAAACCACAGATAGTACTGAATCTACATATAGATACAGATATAGATCTTGTTTTTTCTATACATTCCTATTTATGCTAAAATTTAAAGTTGAATCTATAAATTAGACACAGTATGAGATTAACAACAATAACAATAAAATAGAACAATTTTGACAATGTACTATAAGATTATGTAAATGTGTTCTCTCCCTGTCCCCCCACTCTCTGTTTCTCTTTCATGTCTTATTGTACTACAAATCTTAGCAATCTAGCAACTTCTCTTTATCTAAATTTCCAGCATCACTTTTCTTGCACCTCAGGGCCCTGATTAAGTAAAATAAAGTCCACTTGAACACAACTACTGCAATACCACAACATATAACCAAGACAACTAATGAGTGGGTAGCACATACAGAGTGGATACATGGGACTGATGATTCATATTTAAGGCATGATGGAACAGGATGGTACAAGATTGCTATTGAACAGTGTTGGGCAAGAGCAATTTCTTGAACCTTAATGGGCATTCAAATCTCTTGAAGAGTTTGTTAAACTGTAGCTTCTGATTGAATAGTCTAAGGAGGGACCAGAGAATGCATTTCTAACAAGTTTTTGGTGATGCTGATGTCCCACACACCAAAAAATTTGAGAAGACTCACAGAAACCCTATTAACTGCTGGCCTAGAGCAGTGAACCTCATACAATATAGAACTTATTAAATCCTCTTCTCTTTCCTACATTTCTACTTCTATGCCATGTGGTTTTCAAAAATTCCAGGTCTCACAGCAAAATGTTCAGCTGAATCTCTTTGCTATGTTACACTATCTCCAATGGAGTTTTCCTTAACAGAAAGCCTGGCCCCACATAGTTCAAGCAGCTGTGTTTCCAGAAAAGAAGAGTAGTTCTTTTATATCCCTCACACAGTAGTATCTCAAAAAGAAGTAGGCCAATTCAGGAATTCAACATGGCTGCATTAATAAAATATATTTAGAGTAATGAAAGGAGGAAGAAAGAAGCCCTCCCACCCTAAAAACAGAACGTTGCATCATGACAGAAAAACAATACCAAAAGTAAATACCAAACAACGTATTTGTTGTACTGCTGCTGTTTCCAAGTAAATAAATAAATGTCTCAATTGGTTTAGTTTTAAAACAAGGAGAGTTATGTACCTGTGGGGTATACAACTCAACAGTTCTACAATATTAATTGTCATAACTATCCACACAAAGAAGTTCTTGTTATTTTCCCTTTTATAGATGTGAATACTAACTCTCAGAAAAATGAAGAAACTGTGTGCAGTTCGCCCAAGTCTATTTTTCTTTGCAACTAATATTCTTTTATTGTCCTCGGCTATTGCTCCAACCAGCACTGATAAACAAGTTTACAGTAGATGAAAGGATGAAGACTACACTCTGTCAGCAGAATAAGTTCTGAAGACTGGAAACCTCTTTTCCCATCTAGCTACTGCTTACTCACCTACGAGAATGTCTCAAACCCATTTGTCTGTGAAAAGATTAACCCAATCATTAAGAGATTTCTGAGGGAAAACATAAACCAATGTGTTCATTATTTAATCTTGCTGGTTTTCACAGGATGTACATGCAGCAATGCCAGGTTAAAACAGAATAATCATCCAGATCAAATCCAAGAGTGATCTGCTAACAAGCTACCTCTCGTCAGAATGAGTGGCCAGAGCTGGAAGCCTACAGCAGATCAGATAACCAAGACAACTAATGAGTGGGTAGCACATACAGAGTGGATACATGGGACTGATGATTCATATTTAAGGCATGATGGAGCAGTATGGTACAAGATTGCTATTGAACAGTGTTGGGCAAGAGCAGTTTCTTGAACCTTAATGGGCATTCAAATCTCTTGAAGAGTTTGTTAAACTGTAGCTTGAAAACTGAAAACTGGTGTCAACATGTTTTCACAACTAAGCAACTTGGCTGAAAAGTAAGGTGTGAGGCTGTGGGGAGAGATCAGGACCAGCAGCTTAAGAGTCTCAGGAGCAAGGTCATCTGTTGAAAGTGAAAGGAGAACTAACTCACAGACAACAGGAAGAATAAGGGAACAGTCAAACCTGTCTGTCAGGTACCCTATTCATAAGCTTTGGGAGAGAGTTGGATTTTCCTTGAAAAGAGAAGGAAACACCAATGAGTGGCATAATCAAAATTTGCATTTTAGAAAGACTATTCTGGAACCTGTGTGCAGGATTGGGTAAGAAGAGGAAGAGTTTGATTCAGCAGTTTACACCATAAAAGATGCATGCATGTGTATTTGAAAGTGTGAGCAAATGATCCAAAGAAAATTCAGAATTTGGAGCTAATTTTAAACCATCTAATCTTGACCTAAATTAGACACAAAGAAGTTAAATTCTTCCAAAGCCAAAGCTAACCACCCACTCATATGCTCCTCCTCTGGCAAGGTCTGCTGCATTGTAGAAAGTGGAGCCAAGTCTTCAGGCCAGAGGGCACCATCTGGAAATGCAACGAGTCATTGGCCTCAATAGGGAAACAGTCACAAACAGCTAAGAATCACCAGACAAATATCTGCCTGAATTGCTTGAAACATTTGCCTGTTCAACAAATATTTGTTGAGTATCCTATATACTGTCACTGAAAATGTAAATAAAGATATTGCAGGCAACATTCCTGCCCTCAAGAAACTCAAAGATAGGCAAAGAACTCATCACACAGTGTGAGAAGGGTGGCAGTAATTGGCCCAGGTACTAAGAGCACAGAAGAGGAGCAGATGATGCACAGGCTGCATCTTATAATCTTCTGACTCAGAATGTGGTCTTTTAACTGAATAACATCCTGTATTATCTGGGAGCTTGCTAAGAAATGCAGAATCTCAGGCTCACCCCAGACCACCCCAATTCTGATTCAGAACCCCTGTTTTAGCAAAGTCTGCAGGTTATTTGTGTGCACATGAAAGCTTGAGGAAACCGGAGTAGAAGATAAGACATAAGAAACAGCAGAAACAAAATGATCATTGTGGGAGAAATGATTGCACAGTCCCAGACTGCAAAGACCTACAGGCTTGAAGCACAGGACAGGCAAGAGATGGTAAAAGGAAAAGTTCTGGAAGTGGGTGAAAGAAGACCAGGTAGAGCCTTTTGAGCCACAATACTGAAACACATCATTGTGGCTGGTGGTGGGAACACCAAGACAACCAGGTGGCTCAGGCCAGCTGCAGGTTGAGGAAGACAAGAGTTATCTGGCATGGACTTGAACACTTGAAAGGAGCTTAGCTGGTTTTATGTAACCAAGAAAACTTCTTTCTAGAGCCACTTTTTTCCCCTGAATGATACTGCTTCCCAACTAAATCTATACCAAAGAGTAAAAAGGAAAGCACTCAGTCCTTTCCCACTGGATCTCAGTCACTGGCATAGACAGGCACACACAGGGTTTCCTAAAGTCACGTCACAACAGGAATTACCAGAAGCATTTGCTCTAAATTCAGATTCGCACTGCAACTTGTGGAGTCAGAATCCCATGGGACTGGTCTGAGGATCAGAGGCTTGGAAAGCAGCCAGAGTGATTCCACACATCAGAATACTTGATGGGGACATGCGGCTCCTATCACTATAAGTGGTTGGCATGTCAGAGTTCCCTTACCTCCCATCACAATAATCCAAGAAGTCACAAGGCAGTGACTTCATTGAATGAAGTCTTTAGAGAGATTGTCCAGGTTGCATATCCCTTAGGGGCAGAAGATAAAAATAGACTTGCTTTGTACCTGATCTAGAAGTGTAGTACATGATATGCTAATTTGATACTCATTATTCGACACCTATTATGTTCAAGTAACTAGTAGATACAGTCCATAAATTTGTACTGTGTGTATGTGTGTATATTGATGACCTTTATACTTTTTATAAAAATGAGTCCAGGAAAAAAAGGTCAAAAAGCATGCTAGACACATCATAGAAGATAAAACTCAAAAGGCCAGTAAGAGTGAAAAGATGATCAACTGATCAATAATCAAGAAACTACTTATTTTAAAACAAGAAAACATTCCCTACCAGCAAGATTGGCAAACATTCTAAAGTTTAAAGTTTGACATTTCCAAGGGTGATGGGAACCAGAGAAACTAGAAACTCTCATAGACTGCTGGTAGAGTGTAAGGAGAACTGCCCCTTTATAAAAATGTGTTACTTTTTGTCACTGTGACAAAATACCTAAGAAAATCAACTTAAAGGAGAAAATATTTATTTTTGGTTCATGGTTTCAGAGGTTTCAGTCCATGATAGACTGATGCCATTAATTGTTTCTGGGCCTATAGTGAGATAGTACCTCATGGTGAAAGGGCCCAGTGGAGAAAAGCTGCTCACCTCACAGTGGCTGGGAAGCAGAGAGAGAGTGAGGAAGGTGTCAGAGACAAGACAGACCCTTCAAGGGCATGCTCCCAGTGACATCCTTCCTCCAACTAGACCTCACCTCCTATAGTTCTATTATCCCCAACAGTACATTCAATTATTAACTCATCAATGGATCCTCATGACCCAATTACTGCCCCCAAAGTCCCACCTCCAGACATTTCTGCTTTGGGGAACAAACATTCAATACATGAGTTCTGGGAGAACATCCCAGATCTAAACCATAACAAAAGTGATGAGGCATTCATTGAGACTAGCAGAGGTAAAGATGGGTTTAATGAGTACTTCCATTCTCAATAGGAAGTCAGAGGAAAAACCAACACACGGGGAGATAGTATAAAAATGTTTATAGTAATATGTCTTAATTATGGAATAAAACCAAACAATGCAAACATCCATCAACAAGAGAATGAAAAAATACATTCATACGTGCATATCACACTCTCACATATTATACATATACTATACTCATGCTGACCTAATTTCTTTTATAAATAAAATACTTAGTCTTTGGTTCATTTAATGATTAACAATAACTTTTATTATTATTTCCACCACTTTACTAAGACATAGAATTGTTGTTTTTACATATCTCTGATTACTATGAAAACCTTGTAAGGTATCATTATTGTCTTACAGTTGGAGAATATAAAGCTAAGCAATGCTCTTAACCTAGACCATACCACTTGAAAATACTGGAGCTCACATTTCTACCCATTAATCAACTCTAAAGCCCAAGTTCTTCCTACCATATTGCAGGGAGTTTCCCCCCAGAAAAATTTCCATCATAAAAGTATGTGTTAAATCCATTACTTCAATACTAATGTAAGTGAAATGACAAATTAATCCCTCTTAACGTGTTGTCCTTGGTGTGAAGCTCTGCTCTTTGCGGAAGCTAAACACACCCACATACATACAACTCCTGTGATAGCAACTAATAATGGCATGACCTCTTTGGGGAAAAAAAAAAGACAGACAATCAAAGCCATTTCTACTTCATCTAGGTGAATTTATTTGTGTTAATCTATAATTGATGAGAATTAACATGAATGAACCATAGCAAATGTTCAGATGAAAAGGAAATCAATGGCTAATACTTCCCTTCATAGTCATGCCACAGAAACAGGCCATCACTACCAGAGCAGGTGGCTCCTTTCAGATCTGTAGCTTCCCACTGAGATGCTTCACCATTGTGTGGGGCTCAGGTATTCTGTGCATTAAAGCTTCCTTTCAGGCTCCTGTCACCAGGAGCTCCTTCTTGATCCCATCTCTTGCTCCTGCTTGGCAACTCAGCCTCATTAATTATTTACTCCATCTTGAGCTTTGATCTTTAATGTCTCCCTCATCCTTTGATCCTTCCTCTCTGCTAACAAACATGTTCCCCATGACATACTTAAAAATGCCCTTTGCTTTCATTCTGAGGTACCTGCAAGCACTGAACTCTTTTTCTTTGCTGTTGCCTTCACCACCCACCTTCTGGGAAAAGCCCCACCACCTGCCTCACTGTCCTACATCCTTGCCAGCCAGCCCCTCATGGTTAAGCCCTGTTTTCTCATTCATAAATTTGGAACAAGCATGCATCTTCCTGGGCCTCCATGAGGCTTCTGCCAAGAAGATGCCAGGTATACAGTGAGAGAGAGCCCATGCTCCTCCACTTCTTAAAATGCTTTTCTTTATCAGACTCCATTCAGCCAAGTATTTTTTTCCTGGTCCAGGACTTTTGTCTCCCATCTGTCATTTATTCAAGACTCTGACTCAGTCCCCTGTTCCAATCCTGACTTCATGCATCTTTCTACCCCGGGGCATCTTCCTTATATCTCTATGATATCCAAATCCCTCTCCTTCTTTCCCTTATTTTACTCTAACTTCCACATGTGAGAGAAAACAGATATGGCCAAGCCATATCCAGGCTTTACCTCTCATCTGCAAGCCCACAAACCCCATCCAAATTCAACTCCCTTCACCATGTCCAACCCTTCTCACCACAGTTTTCCAGGTTCTTAGATGTGAGACTTTGTAACCATCATGAACTTCTCTTCCTCATCACTAAGCCCTGACCAAATCCTGTTTATTATACAACACCAAAGACATCAATCAAGCCCCTTCATCTGATATTAAAACTACCTTTTCCCTAGTCTTGGCCTCAACACCTCTCACTGAGACAACTTCAAAAGATTCCGGCCTACTCTTTTCTTTATTAGAACATTTATAGTTGTACATAGTAGTTGGATTCATTTTGACAAAATCATACATGCCGAGAATTTTATTTCATACCCCTTTCCCCAATTTTCCATCCCCTATTCTCTTTCCTCTACTCTCCTGAGCTTCCTTTCACTCATTCTTTATTTTTTATTGGTTATTTCTATTTTTACATAAAGGTGAAATTCCCTGTGGCATATTTATATATGCACATAATCTGCTTTTGTTAAATTCATTCCACATTTCCACCCCTCTCTCATGCCTCCTCTCTGCCTTATGATCTCTTTCTACTCCAGGCATCTTCCTTATATCTCTATGTTATCCAAACCCCTCTCCTTCTTTCCCTTATTTTACTCTAACTTCCACATGTGAGAGAAAATATTTGACCTCTGATTTTCTGAGACTCTACCTACTCTCTTTCTGCTTCTCTATCTTATTGCTCGTATTTTCCTACAAGCCAATTCAGAGATCTCCCTAAAGTACAGCCCTATTCCAGCCATTGTCCTCTCCTTCCACAGCCCTGGTGTCTGCCAGATTAAACACCAGGATCAATTCCATTTGTTGGAAATTAAGTATTCAGTACCAGCAGCCATAATGAAGGATTTTTATCTGTACATGTAAGTACATAAATATATGTCATATTGTTTAGCTACACAGAGATTACAAAAACAACTCTGCCTAATATTCAGGGTAGCAAATTTTAAGTTCTCATCTGAAATGCTTAGGGCCAGGAATGTTTCAGATTTTTTTAATATTTGCATATATATAAACTTGGGGATGAAACCCAAGTCTAAATAAGGATTCATTTATGTTTCATATACACCTGATACAGAGTCTGAAGGTGATTTTATGCGATTTTCTGTGTGCCTATATTTTGGATTTCAAATTTTCAGATTAGAGATGCTCAATCTATAATACACTGACAGACTGTCTTTACACATACCTTTTTCCCTAAGTTGCTAAAATTATAGCCATGGTAAAAGAAAAAGACTTTTATTTCCACAAACTTGGTTGATTTTTCTTAAAACTTCTTTTATTTCACACAAAGAGCCATTAAACATTCACAAATAATCTCCTTTACCCCAAAGTTTAAAGCTAGAGTTAGCCCACTGGTGGCCCCCATATCCATACCTTTGATGCTTAAAGCCAGTGTTTAAAATGAGATTTTACCTAAAGTCTAAAAAGCTGCCTGTCTTGAAAACTCACCTGGCTAGGTAACACTGGCTCAGGGTACCTATGGCAGGCAGCTGGCTGGGGGAGAATGGCAAATGGCTGCTGCTGTAGCCAGTTACCCTCCCTACTCTGTGGCCACATTCAATCTGTAGCACCTGGTCCTTTTAGATCCCCTATCTGACCCCAATAAGAATTGATGTTTTGACCCCTAGTGCAAACAATGAGGTCTTACGATAATTATATAAAATGACAATGGAACACTTTAACAAGCAAAGCATGTCCTGTAAGCTTACTCTGAGCAACTTCTCAACTGGCGGAGGTGGGGGGATTCCATTGTCCCTTTATGAACTCACAGAAGGAGCATATTTGTTTCAGATTGTGCATTTGTGTAGCCTCTTGAGAGCATCCAACAGCAGGGATGCTTGAGAACATCAGCCACTTTAGACACATGATTTCCTTCACCCAACAAGACTCCCAGCCATAAATGAATATGACAGTGGTGTAATATATTTTCTGTTTTGCAAAATACAAGCAACACCACATGTGCTTCCAAATGTTTGTTATTCCCTTGTGAATAATTTATTTGAGTACATTTCCAGGAATATGAGTTAGGATGACTTGTTCTGTCCTCTAAAATCATCTTTGTTTTCTTAAAAATCTCTAGGACAAAATTTGAATTAATCTCCATTTGTGTTCAATAATTTTCTTCCCTATTTCATTCTGATTTTTTTCCGATATTCTATTTTAAGTTTTTACTTTGTATTTCACATGTGATCATCTCAAACAGCTCTGTGGTTTAACTTTTGTTTTTGTTTTCTTTTTCCTTTATCACTGAGATAAAACATTTGCTGCTTCACTTCCCGGGAGTATCATTTTTTGCTGAACCTATTAAGGTGTCAAAGGTGTCACTTGCCTTGGCCTTCCCTTTTCGCTGATTTGTTGACTCTAATGCCCTTTTGAACTTCCATGATCTTGCAGCTCCCTTATAATTTTGGCTTTCCCAGTTTGGTGCCTGCATCTCATGTTAATTTTTCCATACTCTCATCTCCTGCCCCCATCTGACTTCTAGTCAGAAATTTCCATTTACCTTTCAGGAATGAGCTCTTATCAGAAAAATCACCAACTCATAAAAACGCTTGCCTGCTAGAAGCTAGCATAGCATTCTGTGGAGAAAGAATTCCTAGTTTTCCTAGTTCAATGTGGGGCTTCGCCTTATTCTGGGAGATGTGGGATCTTTCAGAAGGAACTTGTAGCAGCTCCAGGCACAGATGATCTTCAGTAGGCACCTGGCATCCTACTTATTAACTGAACTCTTCACCCGATTCCTTTCCCTAGCTGCATTCCCAAATCTGGTGGTTGAAGAAGACTGGCAGGGTTGGAATTAAAATTCTTCATTTGAGTTCTTTCTATGCTCCTCCCCTCTTGATGTTGAGCCTCTTCCCAGGAGGCTGGTTACCTTATCCAGTGGCTGTAGAGGAGGAGCTGGAGTTGCATTTCAAAGCAGTCTCCTCCTGCATCAACTGCTGCTGCAGCTCTGGTTGTGCCACTAGGCCAAGACCAGCATCTGCCCAGGTCACTGAGTCACCCCTGCACCAAGGAATCCAGGAATCCCTCCAGGGAAGAAATCAAAGAGTGCTGCCAGATGGCAAGCGGCCACCAGGCTAGCCTGATGACCTGGGAGGAATGTGACTGTGTGCCCTTTGTGTGGTTGCCTCCCCACAGTCTGGTTGCCCATGCTTCCAAACTGCCCACTCACATTCCAAGATGTTATGTGTGAACCACAGTTAAGACCGCCACCACACCACAGAAAATGCCACCCACTGCCCCAAGCCCTCTGTAATTTTCAGAACCCAGCAGGTTAAACTCTCAAAACAAAGGTCAGAGATTACTCATCCAAAGCCTGAAGAAATATGTTTGCAAGTTCAGTATAAAATAAATATAAGTTCAATATGAAAGGATTCCTTTTCATTCTTAAAACATTTATTTTAAAATTCACAAAAGCAGAAGAATAAGAAAGCCAACGAGTGCTATCTTAGTGCACTATGTTAATAAAGGACGTAAGTGGAAGTGACCCTTAACTACAACATCAAGATCTGTGTGCTCAGCAATAATAGGGGAAGCAAGAGGTTAGAAGACCTTAAGATCAGAGAAGGAGGAATTGGTCCTTTCCCCAGAACTGTGCTTTGTCCCTCTCATGTCTTCCTCCTGGGAAAAACTTATTAAGGACATATATTAGAAGCCACCCCCTTACTGTTCTGCAAATTCTCCCTGTATCACCTCCTCTCTAAGATAGCAGGGAGTGCCCCATCTGGGACTTCCAGGCTGAAAGATATCCACAGGGAGGCAGAAGACTTCTTCATAAACTTCTTTCCTCAAAGCATGAGGCTTAGCAATTTGCTTTAGCAAATATCGAATTCTTCCAAAACTAGACAGTGAACATTCATTGCTTCTGGCTGGGATTTCCCCATGCCCTGACCACTGGAGTCTCCACCACTGGAGCCTCAGGTGGAGTTTGAGGTCACTTCCAGGATGTTGTGCCATTGGTCTTCATGGGTCTGGCCTGTTCTTGCAGTCAGTGGTGTTAGACTGATCATTTTGTATCCTGGCTCTGTGCCTTCTTGACTGTATAACCTCTGAGCCTTGGTTTCCTCAACTGTGACTGGGGGTAAATGTCCAACATAAAACAAAAGGGTGCATGTGAAGCACTCAGCATCCACCTGGCCCATGGTATGCATGAGCTCAATAGACCTCCACTTAACTGTCCCTTCCTGCTTATCCGGCGTTAGGGCGGTGGGGTTTCTGGATCATGAAGTCATTTAATAAACTTTTAAAAGTAAACTTGTTCATACCTAAGAAGACACCAGCTATGCTAATCAACAGTTCATTCCCAATGTCTACTCTTAAAGACTAGGGATTCTTGTGGTTTCCAGTGGAGAGCATGGGTGGGGATATGTTGTAACAAGATTAGGAATCCAGAGCTTCTCCTTATCCAGAGGGAACTGTTAAGTAACACAGGATGCTAATATCTGAATCCTTATTTAATGCTTCTCATAAAGTGCTTCCTAGTTCTGCAGCCACCTGTGTGGATGTACCCCACAGGGACATTGTTCTATTTCCTCCTAGTCAATATGCAGCATTCATTGTACTTCTGAGTGCAAATTCCCAAGGCCACCCAGGAAAGCCTCTTGTCTTACCTGGTTTGGAAAATGGAGATTCTCATGCAGTCAAGTAACCTGCTTACAAGTTGGTGCTTTTTCAAACTGAGGTCTAAAGCCACTGCAAACAAGGAAGCCAATGGTGCAGAGAGGCTCAGGGGTCCAGACCAAAAAGCTCCCTCTGTCTCACTGGGGAGATCACACCATCCTCCCACATATCTCCAACCCCCAGGAACACTGTCTTTAAGTCATATAATCCTTGGTATAGATTATTTTAGTCTACATAGCTTAACAAGAAGCCATGATGATTTCAATGAAAGAATGTGTTGTGTTGTATTGTTTAGGGACATCAAGCAGTGCAGAATTTTCATAAACATCCATTTCGGTTATTGACAAATTTTTTAAAATGACCTGAATGACCTGAAAGGCTTTAAAATTGAGATTCCTTCATCCATTCTCAGATTCTGATTCAGCAAATCTGGGGAGGAAACTATCTATCTACATTTTTTTAACAACCCTCTGCCCCAGTGACTCTGACGTGGTCCTCAGACCATAATATAAAGAAACTGAATCAGACTATAACACCCGAAAATCTCCAGAACCTTAGAACTTGGCTTCAGACAAAAGTTAAATCCCTTGAAACTAATTATCAGGAAAAGAGAGCCTGCAATACAGACACGTTCAGGAGTCAGATGCAAGGAATTCCTAGTACATCAGTGCCTCTCTGGCAGACAGGCACACACTGACTCCCCTCCCCAAGGTCCTCATCTCACTGATTCCAGCTCATTCTGTCCCACTCCTGCAATCCCTCTCCTAAAATTCTGATCTCAGACACTGAATCTGCACCATCTCTTTGAGATTAAGTAGTTCCAAAAGTAAGAAATGACCATGGAAATCCATGAAAACTGTTTGTCATTCTGTCATACTAGGGGTCAGATCAGAGCTCCTGAAACATAATCAAATAAAGTAATTGACATGCGAAACTATCTGCACAGCAGGAGTTACAAAGGACTCCAGGGGCTTCCCTATATTTAGCTTTTTGTTAAATAAGAACCAAGTGTGTCTGAATTAATCACATAGTTTCCTTTAGTAAAATCTAAGTTAATAAGATTTATTGGGGGAGGGGGTACCTGTGCACTTACAAGGGGTCAGTCTATTAGCAGAGAGGATCTTGCTTCAAGAGGCAATGGAAAGATAAAGTGAATTTTTAAATTCAAAAATAAAAAAATGTTACTGCTCATAAACTTAAACATAAAATGTTCATTTCCTATATGGAAACCAGTTACTTCACAAGATTCATTTAAAGCTCTATTCTGAACCAGACAAAAACACAGTTTTGTTTTTCAATTATGCCCTTCCCAAAATAGCCATGCCATTTAAAGAGATACATTTTTATTCTGTGGCTGAAGTTTTCCAACCTGAACCAAGAGGGAGAAAAATAAAACTAGAGAGCCAGACAGAAAAAGAATAACAATACAGATGGTTTACCTAGGCGCCAGCATCCCTGAAAATAGTCACAACATACCACACTTGAAAAAAAGAAGGATGAGGCAAACAGACAACCCAGAATCTATAGGTGCCCAGGAAATCGCTAACCATTCAGAATACATAGCAACCAAGAAATTGGAAACCTATTTGGATGTTGACCACAGGATACCCTTCTGCAATGGTTCTGTCATGAATTATCAAGAACAAATATCAAAAACTTGGAAATAAGGCAAAAAATATGACTAGATGCCCTTTCGAGGTCACATACAACATTGTCTAACAAAGCTACATAAGGTACACCTGATGTTTTAAGGATGATAACTTCACTAAAGTGAATATTTATTACTCTTTAGGGTCCATACTATAACATTAGATATTAACTTATATAAGAGTGATAAGGTGCAAATAATTTCTGTTCCCCAGAAGAAGTAACCCAAAGTTTACAGTGTTATCATCTCACCATTTTCTCTCCCTGTTGGATCACAGTAAATCTTGTGCTGGCATTACTTTATTTCACTGAATATTATATACTTACCATACTCACCTTTGAACCAGCTTTATCATCTTGTTAGTTCCCTCATTAATGAGCTAGATAAATCTTGGACACATGCACACTATATATTTCTATGACAGTCATACTTTTAGCTTATTGAAAATTTTACATTGAGACTTTCTTTAGCTTCTGACCCATCTAACTCCCTGTCCTATAAACAAGTGCCTATTCAGTTTTCTGCCACTGAAATCTAAACTTGACAATTATTTCCAAAATACTGTGGTTGTCATTACCTCTGACCACAATCACAGTGGTTCCTCTTCCACCCAACACCAAATAGCTCCTCCTATGGGCCCAGCCATCCTCTGACCAGTCTAAGACTCATGGTGTAAAGAGACACACAGACCTGGGTCTGCCAACAGAGGTAGAATACAATGCATAGAAAAGAGACAGGCCTCACTTGCATCTTCCTAGGTCGGGTATACTATTTCATTTTTGCCATGGGGCAAGAAGTTTGTATCAGATTTGCCGTTCTAAAAGAATGATGCCTGGGTAAAGCTAAGTGAATGAAGCAGTGGGTATCCTCAAGAGCACAAAAGGCAGTGTGGGCTAAAACAAAGAGCTGAGGGCATGCGAGGGCATGTGTGGGAAACACACTTAGTTTTGCAGAATTAGCCTCCACACTCAGCCTCACCTCCCACACACTGGCTGTTCTGGTGCTATAAGCAGACTCCCAGTGAGGCTGGAAGTGCCAGTAAAAGGCTAAAATTTTCTGCTAAATTACTATTAAACAGACCAAGAAAAGATATGACTCAAAGAATGCCTTTTGGAGTTTTCCAAAAAAAGAAAGAAGAAAGGGGAGGGGAAAGGGAAGGGGAAGGGGAAAGAAGGGGAGAGAAAGGAAGAGAAGGGAAGATGCATTTTCTAAAGCAAGCCTCCAAGTATGGGGTAGCTTAGTGCATATAGCATTACTTCAAAGAAACTAAATCTGTGAATTCCATATTTTAAATTGTTGAAACACTCACCAACTATTTGGGAAAAATCATTCTTGCCACTCAGAGATGACATCCTGAATGAATCTTGAACATAGCTACTTACGGAGAGACATGGGTTGTTTCCATCTGCCCTTGTGTGTGTCTTAGAAAATAGTGAGTGCTTTCGACACACACGTGGACTTATATGCTCAGGGATGACCAAGGGCACAGCTCCTGAGGTAGGGTGAACAACCTCACCAGGGGCAACCCTTTCTTGTTCTCAGTGTCCTGTGTCCCACAGTGGAAAAGGCCATCAGAAGTTGTTCCTGCCTGAGCTGAGCTGAGCCTCAGTTTAGCCTTCTCCCACCCAATGAATAGCTGCAACAGGTCTCTCTCTGGAGAAAGAAACTCATTGGAGATAGACTTATGCAAATTCTAACCTTTTGTGTAAGTGCTGTACCTCCAGACATATATAAATTATACATAATAATTTATCTTGACTTAAAACTTGAAGAGCATGGAGAAATATGGCTTAGGCCATGAATATCATAAAACATTTAATGTCCATAAACTGACCATATCCATAAGGCTCCAAAGAGGCTTATGATATTAGTTTTCAATTCCTCTTCTTAAGGACATGGTATTAACCCACAACCAGAAGCAAGGGAAGGGCCCTATCATAACTAGATCTAGAACCTCTCCTCTTGGTAAACACATGGAACATTTCTTTCTCAGGTCTGCCCTGTCCTGAGAAGCCAACTTTCGGCTTATGATGGACCAGAGCAGGCATTTCAATATTTGTTGGTTACAGCAACCAGATTATTACAAAACACCAAAGCACCTTCTTCACTAAGGTGACCATTCCACATCCACTGTCTCTTATAGTTAGCTTCTTTCTGAGGAACCAGCACATTGTTAATTTGGAAAGACAGACAAAACCCCTCTTGGAAGAAATTCTTACTTTTTGTTTAATGGGCAGTTGAAAATGGCTCCTCTGTTATGCAGAAACTTCCTTAATATATCTTGACATATATATTATGTTTGACATATATATTATGTTTATTTTATTAGTAGATACAGACAACACATGAAGAGTTATATATGTCTCCATAAGGGCTTCAATTTCCCCTGTGAGCATGAGAAACCATCATAAGGTGATCAGCCAGCAAGTGACAATAGATGTCGGCAAGTAAACAGTACATACAAAACTAGCAGCAGTACATATAAAATATGGAGAAATCAGTAGGAAGACCAGATAGGAGACACTAATCTACAATTTCTGATTTATTTCATTATAATTCAGAACATTGTATTTTTTTTCTCAAACAGGGAATTGCTTTTCAAGATCCATCTCAAGGTCCCAAAACATATACCTCCACCTTAGTGGCAGTATCTCCCTGACACCTGCCATTACAAAAATCAGATAAGGTGGTCTTGGGCATCAGGAAGTTTGTTGTCATAGACTGGCTGCCCAAAAGAGTGCTCTTATCTCTACGAGCAGAAGAGACCAAACCCAACTTCCTTATAGCCACTGGCCACAAACCTGGGTCATTTCTATGGTGAGGCTAGCACTTCACCTGTACTTAATCATTATTCCACCAAACTATCATTTAAATTAATAAAATGCAAAGCTCCTTCTGGAAATGTAAACATAATCCGTCTGTCAGCACTGCATATAACAAGCATGTGGCAGTCCCTAGAGTCAATGACCAAGGAGGGTATTTGCCAGTTCTGGACTTCCCCCAAAGGACCCACAGTTGCTCTTTAGTCTCCTCTGACCTCTGCACTCTCCATATCTGCAGACTTGATTCAATGCATGAACTCTCCACTGGACCATCCCCACGGGGCCATCAACAACTGTCACCTCCCACGCAGTTTTCAACTAACATAGGGCACAGGAAGAATATTAACTAGCAACATCACTATCCAAGAGAAGTGTCCAGTTGAGGAAGAAGATAAAATCCTAGGCTGTCAAAGGCAGCAGAACAGAAAGGAAAATTTGTACACTTTAATATTGACCAGATTTCAATTACAAACTCATTTGTCCATAGGCAATTCATCTTAACTCTCCGAGTCTGTTTTTTGTTTGTTTGTTTGTTTGTTTGTTTGTTTGTTTCTCATATGTAATATGGGACTAGGAACCTGTGCATAACAGAGGAAGGATGAAGATTCCAGATGATATGTGAGGTACCTAATACAGAGTCTGGTACCCAGGGGCCATGATGGTCATTAGGGCTGCTCCCATGTATTCTGATCCTCCTTTCCTTTCTCGTACATGACTTAACTGTGCTTTTTGGCTCCATTTAATGTACATCTTGACCATGTGACTTTTTTAGCCAATCAAGCTTAAAGATTTAGTGAGGGATTTACCGCATTCCATTTCTACTACTATGATGGTTGAAGGATCATGAAAGATGAAACCTCCATCATCTTGGGTCATTATGTAACCATGATGAGAACCTTGCCCCCACAGCCCTTCATGGAATATGAACAAGAAAAGAAATGTATCAAGCCACTGACATTTGGGTGGGTAAAAGTTACTGCAGCATGACTTCTTCCATCATGACTGAAAAAATAAATCCATTGAGTTCTAGACAATGTCAACTCTGCTTTTTTTGTTTCAAAATGCCATCTTTGAAAAGAAGGTGGGAATGCCTGAGAATTCAGAGATTCCAACTGAACCAATCCCAAGATTTATGCCAGGCTAGTTCACCAGGCAAAGATGCTGATACCTTAGTTATTTAGAACAAAAGGAGAAAAAAAATAATAATCCCAGTTCTGGATCTAAACTACACCTCCATAAATTAAGGATTTAGAAGGTCACATTGAGTCTAGTAAGATAAATACACAAAAGAGTTTCTACAGATTAAAAGCTCTAGAGCTCTGGATCCCAGCCAGAGTGATCATAATCCAAGAATTGAGGTCAACAGCCCTAGAAAATAACTCTTAAGTATTCCCAGCCTTTAAAACTCCTCAATGAACCAGAAAACATCTGTTTCCTAATCTAGTGGAAAAAAGCCTCATTACTAAATAGTAGTCAGCACCCCTAAGCATGAAATTCATTGCCATTTTCCTGGGCAAAAACAAACACACACATTAACCCTTCCTCAGTTGTTAAGAGCAAATGCCACCAGTTGTAGATACTACCACAGAAAGAGAGGCATGTTTTATATACAAACAGAGCAGAATGTCTTTCTGTTCTTGACAGTCCCCCCAAATAGCTAGTATGAATTCCAAAGCATTAGCATCTACTTCTTTATAGACATCTGACATAAAAGAAATGAAATATATTGAACTACTGGAAACATAATCCTTTTTCTTAGCCATGAACCTAACGCAATATTGAGGCACAAGTTCCAAAGCCCAACACATGGACATTGAAATCCTGACTTTACCACATGCTAGCTGTGAGATCTTCGGTGCATTGCCCTTTCTGAAACTCAGTTTACTTATATTCAGAATAAGAGTTCCCAGATGCCAGGTATAAGAGCAGCCCACACATTAAACCTTTAAGTCCTTATAATAACCATATGAAAGAAGATTTATATGGCACTTATAGGGAGAAAAGAGGCCCTATACTAGTAAAAAGTAAGGCCAAGCTGGGTATAGTGGCACACACGTGTTAACCCCGGGGCTAGGGAGGCTGAGGCAGGAGGATTTCGAGTTCAAAGCCAGTCTCAGCAACTTAGCAAGGCCCTTAGCAACTCAGTAAAACTCTGTCTCTAAATGAAATATTTTAACAAATGGTCTGGGAATGTGGCTCAGTGGTCAAGCACCTCTTAGTTCAATCCCCAGTATTAAAAAAAAAACAAAAACAATAAAGCCAAGATATAAATTCAGGCTTGTCTGACTCTTCAACCTGAACTCCTATTTGTCAGAGTGTTGAACTCCACTGCCTACCTTTCAGGGTTCTAGAAGTCACAGTATTTAGGGTAAAACTCCCTGTGCTGTCCCTGTCCCAAAGTTGACAAATAACCAGTATTAGCTTCTTCTCCCTCACTTTCCCCTCTTCCGCCCATCTCATTTTATTACCTTTCTCTCTCACCTTTTTCCCAATGGTGTATCTGGTATATTTCTTCTAAATCCAAATTATTCAAGTCTTTTTAAGACTTCAGGGATAAATCTTAATGTTCATATTAATCTTACCACTTAATCTACACCAGGAAAATATGTATAACTTTAGAAGTATATACACAAATACATAAAAATGGGGAAAAAAGTCAATAGTGATTATTATTGGATGGTGGAATCACAGATAATTGTAATTCTTTTTTTTTTTTTTCAGTGTTGGGGACTGAACCCAGGGCCTCAGGCACACTAAGCAAGCTCTCTACCACTGAGCTACATCTTCAACCTAATTGTTGTAATCTTTAAGATTTCTTTTGTACTGTGTCTAATTAAGACTGTATTTCCTTGACAAATAGAAAAAATAAATAAATATTTTTAAAGCCAAGGAAGAATACTACTGGAGTTTTCATTTTTCAACACTTACATTTGTTGGTTCCAAAATAAACAAGGGTAGTTTGGTCACTAAGAATATATATTCCTTTTATTTTTGCTTACTTATAAAATGTTTAAATGCTGCAATTAATGTTCAAAAATCTAGTCTGTACTTAGAGCTGTTGCTCAAAGTTCTTCAACACTGTGCACAGGCAACTGAAACAAGGTGCACCTGAGATGACATGCATTCACTCCACAGCAGGTTGGGACAACCACATACATGGCCACTGGACCTGCTTGCCCAGGAGAGGGGAGTGATCCTCCATCAGAAAGTCAAGTTTTTCTAAGCTCTTTCCATCACCAACAACCTCCTCCCTCAACCTTTCAAAGTGACCAAGTTTGCACAGAAAATCAAACTTAGGTCTGGCCAAGCTTCCATATCACTAGTGGCTGATGATTATCCCAGTTAGTCTCAGAAAATTCAAACCATTCAAACGAGTCTCCTTCTCAAATCTTCCCAAGCACAATAGAAAGCACTGTGCACTCTTTGGAATTTCCTTCAAAACTCATGTCCTTTGGCTCTGCGTTAAGCGAAGTTAGTTCTCATTGTCCCCAAGCAAAGTCAACTCAGTCCAAAAGCTGTGTATACACTACTTTGACCCAAAGTGACCACTTACCAGGTTGCCACTAAATATCAGGTTCTAGAAGCCCTCAGTTTTAACCAAGAAACAGGCTAAAATCCGGCTTTTGCTGTGAGATATTGTTGGGACTAGGATGGCTATACTGCTTATTTTCTAGTGAAGATCCAAGTTGGAGTGAAGAACTGAGAGATCTCCATCTTTCGTAGAAACTGATATGTGTATGTTTGTTTGTTTGTTTGTTTGTTTCTCTCTCATGACTAGATTGCATTTCCTTTTTTGAGTTGCCTTCCAGGAAGCTCACAACCTGAACACATGGTCCACCTGTAGCAATTATGCCACATCCTATAGCCTCCTACTTGCATTCAGCTTTTCCCTGGTCTTGACATTTCATTTAGTTTATATTTACCCTTATTCTTAATTTGCATTATTTCTTAATATTTTAGTATTTTATTCTAGTAGCTACTTGCTACTAAACTCAAGTTCCATATAAAATGTGTTGGATATAAATACATCTAGGAATATAGCTCAGAGATAGAGCACTTGCTTAGCATGTACAGGACCCTGGGTTAAATCTCAGGCACCAAAAAATTTATTAACAAGGCACAGGTGACCTCAGCTGTATCACTGAAGTGTCATCCAGATGATATGGTCCATAAGGGCACCAGAAGAGGCCTCTCCTTTCCCCACCACAGTCTCAGTTGCATAATACTTCACCATTTGAAATACATTCATTTGTCAAAACTAGTTCTCTTTTATGTTCATAAAATAAAGCAAATATACTTAAGAAGGATGCCCAATATTCACCAATGCAAAGATATGTCTACTCATCCATGGCTAAGAATGAGTATGGATTTAGGAAAAGAGACAATAAGAGAAAGGACAATTGAGTTTGATGAAAGATTTAAGGAATATTTGAGGATTAGGAATATTTGCACATTGGAATTGCTTTTCAAAGGCAAGCAAGGTCATAAGATGAAAAGGTTACTTGGCAAAAGGAGTGGGAATGGGCTAAGACTCATTCTACATACGTCACAATCAGATGCAAGCAGCCAGACCAAGCCTACAAGTTTGTGGTGAGGGGCTTGACATGTGTACTAACCTGCATTTCATAGCATTCAAGCCTTCACAAGGAACTCTTTACATATATTGTCTCAATCTTCAAACTAACTCAGCATGCTTCCACTATAATCCTTAATCTATACATATGAAAACTGTTATTCAGAGAGGTCAATAACTTGTCCAAGGATACCCAGTCATTCAGAGCAGAGGGGAGATGAAAAATACAAGTCCTTTCCACCAGGAAATGGCCTAGAAAGTCTAACCATGTGGGGCATGTGGAACAGCCCAGCAAGGACACATGGCCTCAGGCTCAGCTGACAATCGAGTGTGTGACTTTTGATCCCACCATCAGGAGCCAGCAGCTTTCACAGAACACAATCTGCCTCTTGGTACCCCTACCAGATCTATGAGTAAAACTATAACCCACACTTGAAAATAAAATTCTGTCTACTGCAGCAACATCCAGACCCAAGAAAACACCTGCCTACTAGAAAAATCCTTTTCTTGTACTTTACACCAATTGTTCTTCCTTTTCACTGCATATGTGAAAGCATTCCTGGAGCACTTGAGTATGGGGTGCTAAATTTACTGGATTCCAAATGTTCTAATTTATTTATAATCGAGTATATGTGAAATGGGAAGAAAACACAACCAACCCTGAACAGGGATTTATACCTGCCTCCCCCAACACACACTGTCAGCTCCCAAATCCTGCTCACAACAGAAGGGCTTGTTTCTAATTCACCGTGTCCAAGGAGCCCCAGAAGAGAAAGCAGAGCAGCCTCCCTCCCTCCACTGGGGGGCCCTGGGGGTGGACTATGGGCAAAAGCCAGGCTGGATGAATGTCAGCTCAGGGTGAGACCCACTGAGGGAGCAACAAGGGGCCCACAGTCAGCACTGCAGGGATCCAGGCTGTTAAAAAGGCCAGGATTTCAGCAAGTCAGAGGGTGGCCCCAGAATAGGCAGAGAGTTCTAGGGAGGACACGTGTTAACACTGGCACTGGAGACCAGTGGGTAGGTAAGGGCCATAAAATACAGTGTTACCATGGGCCAGGTCAAGACCAAAAGATAGAGTCTCACCATGTCCTGACTGAGTAACCCCAAGCAAATTATTTGTCCTCTCTGTGCCAATCCAAAATAGGGGAGTGAGAGACCTACTTCACAGAATTGCTGATACCAAATTAAGCTATGTCCATGTACAAATATACTTCAGTGAATCCCACTTTTACATATAATTATAATGCACTAATAACAGTAATAGAAGGGGGAGAAGCTGCTCTTCTCTCAGAGAAGAAAGGAGGGGAGAGAAAGGAAAGGCACTGGGGACTGAGAGTGATTAAATTATGTCATGTGCATGTATGAATGTGGCACAATGCATCACACTATTATATATAATTATAATGCACCAAAAAATTAAATTAAGTCTAAAAATAAGTAAATAACATGTATTTAAAAATTATTGCATTATCTGGTATAAATGTGTACTGTTCATTTACAATTCTACCAGAAGTGGCAAATTCTTAGCAATTCAAAGTAAGCACAACCTGGAGATGTGAGGTTTTTCTCTTTTAATTTGAAAACCTAAAAGGCAGTTCTTGAATATGTAGAGGAGTCCAGTTTTAACATTATTTCCCCTGTGACCTTCATACCTTTCTAGTCTTCCCATGGGCATTCCTAAACACACCGTATGAGAGACATTATATCACATAGCTGAAAAACCTCTCTGATGAGGGGCATGCCCACCTCTGCTTCAGTCCCCATTGCTCCCTCTTGTCTTGCCCCTGACCTTCTATTCACCTTTATGCTACCCACCCATCCCTGCCTTTGCAAGTGGGAAGCGAGAAGGATGTGCATCAGCAGACTTCTGGGGTGGCCAGAGCAGCTTTCCAAAGCTTCTCTATCTCTCAGAATAGGAACAATTGCCCAAGGAAATTAAGGAAGGCCTGTGAGACAATCTTCATTCCCCTCACAGAGGGAAACACTGGTTGAAAACAGATTTGATATTCAAGTTTTCACTTTTCTTTGGCTAAAATGCCATTCAAACCTCGAAAGCATCTAGTCTCTGTGAGTTCTCAATTATCTTGGCAGCAGTGGGTGGGCAGTGTGACCAAGAGTTGCTTCTTTGAATTTCTTTCAGCTTTACTGGTCCAGTTGGAAGAACTGAAGGCAGCGCAGAGCCCAGACAGCAACCTTCCTTGCCAATTCCCAGATCTCCTGTAATTTGGGGTCTTGCTCAGCTCACTGCAATGTGGCAGAATAGGTCTTGGGTCTTAATCATATGCAGTATGCTGTTTGAGAGTAGGAGGCTTGCTAAGCCATCATAGGCAGCAAGGAGTTCAGGCAGGGAAACAGCAACCATGAGGGGTTGCACCAGGGGTCTCACTAGATGCTCTCTGTAGCTTGGGGTGATATTCAAAATATTTAACAGGGGAAGGTGGTAAGGCAGTCCTGCCAAATCAGATTGATTGCCCTCCATGAGGACCCTGGTATGCCACACCAACAGCCCCATGGAGAATGTAGTGCTATTATTCACATTTGCAGTTTTGAAAACCTAACACAGAACAAGTGAATGGCCTTCTAAGGTCCCATCCAGCCTTCTGGAAGTTCTGGCCACTGCCTCCAGGAAGACAGAATGAGGCCAGTGAACAGCTGGAAAGTATCTTTTAGAAGAAGGACATCTGGTCTTGTTCCTGGATCACAGAAGTTTCCTGGATGAACTCTGAGGTCATGGAGTTTATTTACAGAAAGGGCCATCTTTCCACTGGGATGATAAGGCTATCACACGAGAGGACAGAACTCCAGAAGTCACAGTAAGGTTCCCTACAGGCTAATGACAGAGCTGGGTCCAGAACCCAGGCCTCTGGTTCACACTCTGGGAATCAACAGCCCACAAATCTGCCCTGCACAGGCCTCTGACTTCTGTGGCATCAGGCACCATTTACTCTCAGCTCAGCTTTGTCTGAAATCAGGAGTTGATATCTCAGTTCCAGGCTCATCTTCATTGATTGAAATTGATAACCAAGTCTAAACTTGATCCAGAAGCTTTCTAGAAAGATCTAAGAATCAGAAGCTGGGCTGGCAGATAAGGCAGGCAGTGGTGATAGGCTAACTCTGGAAACCCGACATATTCCCTAAATGACCAAACCAAGGCCCTCTGCCCCTGGAGAGTATGGAAATATTCTCATTTGAATCTGGGTTGTTCACTTCAGAGAATGCACTAGAGGCACTTTACTGTGTGCATTTCACATCTCAATTTTTTTTTTAAAAAAAGAATAAACTCATAATATGTTTATTCTTCACCTTGAATGTCCCAAAAAGCCTAAGCTGAAATTTAAAGATATTTCCAGAAACACATATAAAGAAAAATAACCAAGCTGGTTACAATCCAACTGACAATTTTTTTAAAGCTTAAGCAAGTAAATTATATGGCAAAGTCTGAAATGTCTGCCCCACCTCCAGGAACACAGGCATGCGCACATGCATGCACCACAGAGAGAGCAGCTTCTCAGACAGCCAGCCACATGCCCACAGCCTCTTTCCTAGATATATTGTGACAGCCACTAAGCTAATGAGATCCCAGCTGTCACCCTCAGTTTTAACATTCGTGTTTCATGTTTTCATTCCAAGACCATTGTCCAAAAGGCAGTTAAGGGCAAAATGCATGCGATCAGCCTTCCTCCTCCTTCTTGGAAAAGCAGAGTCCCACGTGGCAGCCTGAAACAAAGACCCTCGGCTCCCCTGGAAGGGAGGGCTCTAATTCCTAGGAGATGGCAGAGCTGGAGTCTGGATGGCCACCCGAACTGGATATTGATCAGCTGCTGTAGGGGCTGCCTGGCTGCCTGGCTGCCTGCCTGTCCTGGTCAGGAGAAAGAAAATTGTTAAGAAACTCCCTCCCTAGAAAAACACCATGCTGCAATGCCAAAGCAGCAACAGGGACCTCTGAATGCTGGCAATGGTGACATCATTCAAAGCCTGAGCAGTGAGAAAAAGATAGGAGTTTGAATTGGAGGAGGAGATGATCTTTCCAAATGGATAAAATAAAGATGAGGCTTTAATGAACATATTTAATAAGTGCCCCAACATGGAAAATATTATGTATAGTAGCTTTGAACTTAAGCAATCTATGCAAAATTATCTTTAACCCAAGAGTGCTGAGGATGAATCCCCTAAACTATGAGCAATTGTTTACTGCTCATAGCGCTTTATTCTTTTAATATACTTTATCCTTTTAAACAAAGTCAATGGGATTTTTCATAAAGGGGTTTTAAACACTAGAAGAAAATATACTACTTCAGTGATATGTTCAGTTGGGGGACAAGGAGAGAGTAGACGGTATTTTCCATAATACAAGTATTAATTAGAAAACAGTTTTTGAGGCCAAGTGTGGTGGTGTAAGCCTGCAATCCCAGCCACTTAGGAGGCTGAGGCAGGAGGAATGCAAGTTCAAGGCCAGCCTTAGAGATTAATGAGACATTGTCTCAAAATAAAAAAATAAAAGAACTGGGGATATAGCTCAGTGGTAAAATGCCCCTGGGTTCGATCCCCAGTGCGCAAAGAAAGAAAGAAAACAGTTTTTGAACTTTTGAAAGACCAACAAGGAAATGTTAAGCTGCCCCTCTATAACATACACAAGCATACAAATATACATGTCTCTCTCTTTCTTTCTCTCTCTCTTTCTCTCACACACAAACACACACAACACACTCTTACCACTCCTGTTCTTCCTGTTCTTGTACTATTTGAATGAGGAATAATGAAGACCTAAGTTATTGTCTGCAAAACAGTGCAGGGTGACAGCCATAGGATAGTTTAGGCTGTTGCCAAATAGCCCGAGCCAGGGCCTAACTGGAATGCAGGCAAGAACTTTTCAGGAAATGCCCATTGCCAGTTTCTTACAGGGACATCAGGTGGAAGGTATAACCAGGCAAGAAAGTGAAGTCTGAGCTGCCATGGACAGGAGCAGGGAGTCATGTCCACAAACAATTCCACCAAATAGCACTCTAATCAGATTAGGTGCCTTCCTTGCCCCTAATTATGATAAGACTACTTATAAATTATTAATAAATATTAATAATCTAATGATGTAATAATAACTACTAAAGTAATAAGTATCATGAATAATTGATTGTTTAATAATTAATAACTATTATAACTAATGTTTGATAGTTATTAATTATGAGCATTTCTAAATTAGTAATAGCTATCAAGGATCCTCAATGAATTCTTGGTGGTTGGTAATTCCATTTCCTATAAAAACCCCAAGTCCAGGACTCAAATCCCCTTAACAAGCTATCAGTAGGCACTATTGACACTTGCCCCTTTTTCCAGGCCTCTGTGACTTTCCAGAAGCCATGCTCAAGGGGGCAAAATTAACTGTGGCTAATCCTTCAACACTTCTCATCTAGCTATCTTGAACTTTGATGTGATAGACTCTGCATATCAACACACACCATCAATCTCCTCCTTGTTAATATCCAGTAACTAAATTACCTCTCTCCTTGTTAGCTAATTCTTGAGTCATTGAAACCATAAGTTTCTATTTTCCATCTTTTTTGAAGTTCAATTTGATTATTTGTGGGTGGACTCAATTTTTCCAAATTTATTATATTTTTCTCTAAAAAGAAACAGAAAAGTTCTATATCACTTCTTAGAGTAAGAGCTACTTGGATCTTTTGACCTGAGCTTAAGAACACTTGTGAAAAAATTATCATTCCAATTTTACTCACTCTAAATCTTGGATCTTAAGTCTGAATTATCAAAATCTCCAAAACAGCTGCAATATATATTCAAGAAACTAATTTAACACAGAGCAATATAGACATCTGTTTTATTAGTTTATAAGCTACTATGCATAAGAATATTTCTAATCTTTTTTCTAATGGTCCCTCAAAAACATACTGACAAATTCCTGGAATCGTGGGGGAAAGTCTAATGCAGAAATTTACAATACCCAACAGAGGAGCCATTACCCATATATGGCTACTGATCATGTGAAATGTGGCTAGTGGAACTGGGGAGTTAAATATCTTATTTTTATTTACACTTAAAAACAAATGCCTGGCTCAGTTATTAGAAGAAAATGTAAGTATGTATAGAATAACTTAAATATGTGGATCTACTTTATAAAATCTGAATATAGATCAAGTATTCCTGTAAAAACCTAGTGAACTACTGAAGATATAAAATACACATAGGATTTCAAATATATAACATGAAGAAAAAGAATACAAAATCTCCTTAATAATGTTTTAAATTTGATTATGTATTGAAATAATTTTTTATATTTGGTTGAATCAAATATTTTATTAAAATTAATTTCCATCTTTTTATTTTTTAATGGAACTAAAGAAAGTTTTATGTTATATATGTGGCTTATGTTATATTTTTGTTGGGTAGGTCTGCTCTAGCTAGCAATGCAGAGTACACAATTCATAGTAGCAAGCAACAATACATATTATTCATTTATTTTTCCCTTTTTCTTCTTTCCACATTTTTTATTAATACATCATTGTAGTATATAATGATGGGATTATTTGTTACATATTCATACATGCACATAATAATGATTCATTTATTGTCACTATACATTAACACAATCTTCTGTGGCTAAAGTAGTATGATCATGTTTATTATTTTCCCACACTCCTTTAATGCTATCTCTACATATTAAACAAACATATGAACCAAATTGCTGATAGCCATTAACTTAACAAAAGTTAATTTGCCCCCACCAGTAGGCTGAGGTAAATGCCAGTCATTCCCAGCACACCCATACACCCTGGCACCCAAGCTGGAGACAGACATGAGGGACAGCAACAGTACTGCTAAGGGGAACTCAAGAGTACACCCACATTAGTCACCTCCACCAAATACACTGAATTCACAAAGGGAACCATTGAGTGTGATGTATAAAGAAAACACCCCAGTCCCACTGAGGACCTGAAAAGGTCTTTCTCAAGCCTTAATCTTTAATAAGTTAAAGTACAGATAGCAACTAAACTCTATCATAGACCTGATCACCTCTTTATATTTCATCTTGATTTCTACTTACTGAGAAAATTCCCCAGGCTCTTTTTTTCTACCCATCTTATGGGTTGTGGACATCAACTGTATGTTCACTTCTTTCTCTGTAATCCCATTACACAAGATGATGCACCAGAACATCAGACAACCCACCAGCCATCGTTTCAATAGTTTAATGGACTTTTATGCCTGTTTACTCACTTTTACAAACATTTTTAGGGTCCAGATTCTGTTCTAGATTCTAGTTTAATACAATAGAGAACAAGGGAAACAAAGGTCATCAGTACCCATATTGTTTCTGCATCATTTTATGATTTCACAGAACTCTATTATTTTCTGACAGTAACACTGATTAACTTTTTAATTATTCAATGTCTGAAATTTGCAAAAAAATATAAAGGAAAATCCAATGAACAACCATGTACCTCCACATTCCTCCTGAATTCCACATCCTATATATCCCCATCCTTACCCCACTGAACTTGTGTTTATTATTATGTCTGTACATTTCTTTACATTTTACTATATATTCTCATATTCCTAAGCAATATGTAGTTTGGTGTGTTTTAAAAATTGTATATACACAATGTTTTAAATAGGTGTTTTTAAAAATCTAAAAAAGTCAAGATAAGAAAATATCCTTGAATATACTAGACACTTCAACAATTTACCAAGTTTATAGATGGAAAAAATATGCTTTTCTTTTTATTCACTATCCAGGAAACATAAAAAGACCATAAATTTAAATATGACTATACATATGACTATATATGTATAGATACAAAGCATATAGAATTCACAGCAATAATAATAGAGTTCAGTGTATTCCATAATCATTAAAAACTTTGGGTATACTGGAAATCACTTGCATATTTGTTTAAAAAAAACTTTAAATTAGAATTGTAAATGCTATGAAATATATTAAAAAGTTTACAGTGGAAAGTTAGCCTCCTCTGCCATTGCCCCCAAGCCACCCAGTGACCCTCCCCATAGGTGATCAATGTAACTTCTCACATATATATCCAGAAATACTCGACACATAAACAAGCAATCATGTATATACACTTCCCCCTTTTTCTAATACAAATGGCAGCATCTTGCTGTTTTCATTTGATAATACATCACAGATCTGTTCATATTGATGCATATGGAGCTGCCTCATTCTTTCCAATGGCTACATTTGTTGTATAGATGTGCCATGCTTGATTTAGCCTATTGCCATCAATTGAGAGGTAACATCAAATCTCTTAGGAAAAAGACAGTGTTGCTGGTAATAATCCCTGTATACATTTCACAATGTTCAAGAATATTCACAACACATTGCTTGACATGAAACTGAGTCAAAGAGTGAGATAGATGATAGGTAGGTAAGTAAATGAATAAGAAGATAGAGCGAAACAGATAAATACAAAATATTTTGGTGGATGTTACAGAAGTATCCACTACAGAGGTCATACAATTTAACTCCCACCAGCCATGTATGAAAGCATATTTTCCCTACCCTCTTGTCAACATAATGGTGTTCTAAGTGTTCTATTTAGCAAGCTAAGTGATAAATGATATCTTATTGAGGTTTTAATTTATGGTACGTTTTAAATGCTTAACTTCAATTTTAAAAGAACTAAACACAGCTTAAAACAATAAAAACTAGGGATATAAGAAGCCTAATGAAAAAACACCCTGGGTTTGTTAAGAGGAAGGTGCATGGGACTGGGGCAGTAGCTCAGAGGTAGAGTGGTTACCTAACATGTACTAAATCCTGAGTCCAGTCCCCATCACTGCAAAAAAGGAGGGGCGAGGTGCTATAAAATTCAAGGCATAGCACTATCCTATAAAACGGTTTATTAGATTCACATGAGCAGCAAAGACAAACATCTAATTACAATATTGCCCAACATCTTATAATAAACTAATTCAGAATATTGACATAAGGACAAGCACATAATAACTTAGGGTGGGTTCTCCTATAGAGAGAGAACACCTAGCAGCTGTCTGAAATACTACTCAAAATATCAGTACTATAAATGAGAGTCTAATTTATGACATATGGCTTTCCTGTATTTAACTGGCTAAAAAAAAAGTAATAAAGAAAGACAAAGGACAAATTGAGAATAAAAGAAAGTAGTTACTCCCAGCGTATAAGTGTCATGCACCCTTATTGACCCCAAGATTGCCTGTGTACCAGCTCAACAGTGAACTTAGAGCTGAGTCACCTGGATTCTGAACCAGGATGTGGCCACTCACTTGCTGAGTGAACAAAGCCATTTCACTTGATCCCTGTGGCCTCTGGATTCTCTTCTATTAAAATGGAAAGGTTGAAGTGGGTTTTTATTTAAAGTCCCTCCCGGATTAGGGAAGTAGGTCAGTGGAAGAGTACTCACTAGCACATGTGAGACCCTGGGTTCCATCCCGAGCACCGAAAAAAAAAAAAAAAAGTCCTTCCCAATGGACAAATACTACTGATGCTTCTAATAGAAAGGTGGCTTTTCCAAGACTGAATATTTACAGAGGCCTCTACTCACCTTCTTCTAACATGTATTTATGGGATATATGACTATAGTTTGGGGGTGACCAGTAATCACGGAAGCCAAAAACAAACCAGAAATTTTTGTATTTTAAGAAAAAGTGGGCTGAGGTCATAGCTCAGTAGTAGAGCACTTGCCCTGAATGTCTGAGACAATGGTTCAATCCTCAGCACCAGATAAAAATAAATTAAATAAATAAATAAATAAAGGTATTGTGTCCTTCAACAACTATCTATCTCTATCTATAGATAGATATAGATATAGATATATATTTGAAAGAGTATTATAACCTCAGGATCTGTCCAAGGAGTCAACTGATAGGATAGTGTGTTCTATCACATGCTGTGACTCAGAGATGAGGAAATACATTCTGAAATTTGGAATTGATGATTAACTCAATGGGACAAAAAAATTTGCCCAGCTTAAGACCCCCGCAGTAGTATTGGTTATTCACACCTGTTCCCACACTTGTTACAAAGCTGAAGAGGTGGACTCATTAAATGATCTTCTAAGTGTCATCTACAAAGCCTGAGATGGGGTGACTGGTCTGAGGATTTCCAGCAAGAGTGCTATCCATGGGAATGAAAGCAAAGGGATTAAGAAAACAAAATGACACATCTAATGAACTTAAAATCCAGCAAAAGGGAAAAGCTAACAGAAAATATCCAAAGTCAAGATACACTCGTAATGGTAATCTTTACCAAATAGAGAAATCCACAGGCCAAAAGTAAATGAAACATGGGACTTGGAGGGGGGAAAAAACCCAAAGAAACAAAACTGAATACTGAAAACAGGAAGAAAGATGGTCAGTTGGCCAAGCACCACTTTCAATTTATGAATTAACTATCCATTCTTTTAACAAATATTGATTATTCTGAACATTTTGTTATACTCATCTACCTTTCTGCTTCAGGCCATCCTTTCTTCCAGGCCTGTTTATTAGCTGATCCTCACTGAACAGAGAGAAAAGTTAAAACACCTGCCAGGTGATCTTACTCGGTAAGAAACAAAAGATTGTGTGGCATAATGCAAGGGATAGAGAAAATGTTGGAACTGAGTCTTGGGAAGAATCATCATATTCCATTTATTCATTATTTAAGAGCCTGCATGGCTGTGAACCCCATCCAATACTCCTCAGAGCTCTGGCCTTGGACATGGGTTCAGCCTGCCTGCTTGCTTGATCCTGATTTCTCCACCCCATATCCTGAACCCTGCTCCCCCATAACCACCACCACCAACATTCATATGCCTGAAACAGAGTCCATAAGCAGACACCTCTGCTGCTCCAATTCATATGCTCTTGACCTCACCCCTAATTTTGGCCATGTCTGAGTGGACCACAGCATGCAAGCTTCGTGCACTGACTACACCCTCACTTCACCTGGGGCTTCCCCAAGACCACAGAGGCTCTGAGAGATGCCTGGACCTATGTACAAGCACAGCCTATAAGTGCAGGAAAGTTAACATCCCAGGGCCCACCGTCCAACAGGGGAGAGAAGCTGGTGGCAAATGCTGCCCCTGCCTCCTGTCCTTTGGGCTGACAGTTCTGACCTCTCCTCAGATCTCAGCAGAACTGGTTGCTATAGCCCACAGCATGGACCTCAACAAAGTCTCTGTATTGGTCTGCTCAGGCTGCCTTCACAAAATACCATAGACTAGGTGGCTTAAACATCAGAAATTTATTTTCTCATAGTTCTAAATAATGGAATTCCAAGATCAAAGTACTGGCACATTTGGCATCTGGTGAAGGCTCTGCACTGGGCTTGTAAAAGGCCACCTTCTCTCTGTGTCCTCACATACCCTTTCTTCTGTGCATGCACACAGGAGGAAGAGGACAGAGCAAGCTCTCAGTGTCTCTTCTTATAAGGACACCGATGCCATCAGAGCAGGCCCTACTCTTATGGCCTCACTTAATCATACTTACTTAGAGTCTCTATCTCCACATATAGCTGCATTGAAGGCTTCATCATATGAATGGGAGGGGGACATTCAGTTCATGACAACATTCTTATCTTAGTTCTGCTTCCCTCCCTTGGTCTCCTCACTCTTTTATTCCAGCACCTTGGGATCATCTCCCAAATAAATCACCTGTGTATAAGTCTTCTTCTCAAGCTCTGCTTCCAAGACCCCAGCTAAGATGGCATGTTACACACACACATCGCACTTTGATCCCATCTGGCCACAGACTTCTGAGCTCTGCCAGTCCTAGTGCCAATCCCCCTCCCCAGGCTGGTCTTCTGTTCTCAGCCCCCTCCCAATTTAATCTACCCCACTGTCTAGGTTTTAAGTCAGCCATCAAGTTAGTCAACAAATAGACTTTCTAGGTTCCTATTACAGGCCAGGATTCTAAAGCAAAATGCCCACAGCTCTCAGTTCATGGATGTGGGTGACAGGGGCCAAATAGTAGCAAGGTCCCTTGGGTCACGTGACCAATGCCATAAAGATTCATGTTTTCCATTAAAAATTGGGAATCCTTTATTTTCTAAAAATGGGATTTATCTCCTTTTGATTTAATTTTATTTTGTAATTATGTAAAATACTTATATGGTTCTAAAGTCAAGTATATAAAACAAGATACATCAGAAAAGACAAATTTCTATCCCTTCTACCTGGTTTTCCTTTCCCCCATGAGTAACTATTTATTGAGTTGATATATTTCACTTTAAAAATTATATAAACAAAGTGTGTGAAGGCCCAATTCTTAAAGATTAGTGGCTAATTTAAATCTATTCATGGTTTAGTACATGGTTTAGGGCTTCTGTTTGAAATGCCCATACAAATTGCTGGGGATGCAGCAGGAAACAAACACAGACCCTGAGCTCTGGGAGTCAAAGAAGGAGATGACCAGTGACAGAAAACTACCAACCTATGTGGTGGGAACAATAATGGCTCTCCAAAGACATCAACATCTTTATCCCTAGGTCTGAAGAATGGCAAAGGGAAATGAAGGTCACAGATAAAATTAAGGTCTCTTATTAGCTGACCTAGAAATAAGATTATCACTGATCATCCAGGTGGGCCCACAGATCCTTAGATGTGGAATGAGGAGACAGAGGAGTTCAGGGTCAACAAGATATTTGAAGATCTGACTTTGATGATGGAGGAGTAGCACAAACCAAGGAAGGCAACCTTTAGAAGCTGAAAAGGACAAGGAATCTCCCCTACAGCCTTTGAAAGGAGCATAACCCTACTGATACCGAGACTTCCAACCCCCTGAGACCCATTTCAGACTTCTGAGCTCTGAAACTATAAAAGAAATGTGTTACAAGCCACTAAATTTGTAGTAATTTGTTATGTCATTAATAGAGAACTAATACATGGGGTGAAGCCAGGATGCCAGTCTTTGGGGACAAAGAGTATCAGGGAAGGATTCCCAGAGAAAATGACATTTGGCTGAGTCCTAAGAATGAACAAGATTTGTGGTATGGGAGTTCCAAGGCCATGATGTAGTACATGCAAGGAATTTCACCCAAGATGGCTATAGTTAGGCTCCCTCACCAAGACTTCTGGCCAGCTCAAGGTCATAAATACCCTGATTCACTATGTGTACTCAAGGTCATAAATATCTGCTTGTGAGCATGCACCCACTTATGTAACTTGTTGGTACTGTGTCTTCTTTGTTTGGCCTGCACATAATAAAGGCCTATGGAAGTTCAGCAGGGAGTTCCCACCTTTGAATAAAGCATGTCTAGTATCCTAACTGCACCTTGCATCTCCTTTTACCTGCTGGTATCCCAAATCTGTTTCCCAGGGTCTGAGCCCCTACAGGACACAAGGTGTTTACAATGTTAAGATCATCAATTTGTTAGGAAAACTCCCTTTTTCCCCAGCAATTTATCAAGCAATTCTCTTAGGAATTCTATTAGTCAATTACATTTGTTTTACAGATTATAAGTAAGAGAACTGTAAAGATGGAGCAACCTCAAAAATCACGAAGTTCTAAGTTTCATATGAGAACAAGAAATTTATATTGTTTAAACATAAATCTATCTCTGTCTACTTAGCAAATGAGTTCAGGTATGCAAGATATATGTTATATAATATAACATTTCTCAATTTTTGTCTTATAAATCTGGATTTTTGCCTCCCATTCCATTGGGTTGTAAGGAAATTCAAGCACAGTGAATTTTTTATTCAGCTATTCTCGATACATATTGTCCCCTACTTTAGCCATCATTGTACCAAGGTCTTGAGGTCTCTGAAACACCTAAGCATTAGGAAGCCCCTGGGTTCTCAGTCAGGTCACTGGTATTCACTAGCTATAGCTAAGATGCCCATTGTCCCAGGTGGCATCTCAGGTCCAGTGGTTCCAATGTTTCTAAGGCCCCAGTGCTCTGTGACAAGACAGAGGGTCCATGTTCCTAAGTCCATCCTCGATGGGATCACCATGATGCTACTTCAACTTCATGGTCCCACCTCCCTAAAGTATTATTCTCACTGCAACGGCTTCCCAGATTCAGAGAACCTCCCTCCTCTCTCTCCTTTCGGGGTTTCAAAGGCCCTCACCTCTACCCACCTAGAGACATCCCTATCTAGAGTTTCACATTTTACAGAATAGAAGAAATGCAGTCTTGTTGTGGTCTCAGCTGCTTCCCTAGTCAGATCAGAGAAGACAGTAGGTAATATAAGGAAACCATGTGTGTATTAATTAATATGTCAACTGTGTTTCAAAACAAGAGGTAATGATGTTTATTAGTACATAGCTCAAAAGGGAAAAAAACTACCTGAGTATTTATGGCCATAAAGTGACTTTATAAAGTAAGCATTATACCCAAAATAACTATATGATAGTCTCTCAGTATGATCATGTTTGTTTGGGGGTTGGTATGGTCACATAAATATTCTAAACTCGTTAGACTGAGAAAGATGTAAAAATGGCACTGTGATGTTCTGGGGATTCTCTGACAGCAAAGGAAATGAAAGCAATTAAGATCAGAAGGAGCCTAAGAAGCTAATCAACAAGCATCTGGCTCAGATTTTCCTATCCTGCTCAAGAAATTGCTAACCTTAAACACAGAAATATTCAGGATTCCTCACTGGTGATAAACAACAAAGTGGCTTCTCCTGGCTTGAAAAATAAAAATAATAACCTGCTTGCCACTTTGCTTTTGCCAAGGAAAGTCACTCATTTAGAATCAGTGCAATAATGTTTACAAAACATCTCACATCTGGTGGGAGGTTTACCTGCCAACCACCCCATAGAGAAATAAAGTTCTTGTCTGTTGATGGCTAAGGTACCATCAGAATTTGCTCACTTTGATCAGGCAGGACAAGTGGAGGACATGTCATCTGATGCATAGACACCTCTGCCTGGTGTGCTTCTACTCCTCCCAGCCAAGGTGCCATCCCTCTTTATTTCAGGATTCCTGAGCATCTTCTTTGACCCCCAGCATGTCTATTCCAGTGCCCAACTCTAACAAGCACACACCTAACACTGATCATTGTTCACTGGCAACAAAAGCCATCAGACTTTCTCCCATCATGACACTTGCCAAAACTCTTTAAACTTCAGATTGGACCATTCCTATTGTTACTGCTGACAGCAATCTCATAAATTACTCAAGAATTTCTTTATCTGGGCTGGCAAAAAATGGTGCGTTCTGCTCAGAGTCTGCAGTGTCCTGCTCCAAGACCCATCTGCCCACCACCTTCTCTCATGAGCCCAAATCCTCAGTCCTGGCTGCTGGTTAAGGAACTAATGATCTCTCCCAAGTGAGACCAGCTGGATTCTTGCTCTTGCTCTGTCACATTAGAAGGTAAAGGATAAGGAAGATCATCATCACCCCTCTTTGCCCCAAGACCAGATCTTCTCACTCTCCAGAATGCCTGGGTCAGCAATGGTCAGCATTTCTGAGAGAGGAGAGACTCTCACCGAAAACCCCCTGGGACCAATTTGTGTCAGAGAGACAATCTTTTGTCCCTAGAACTTTTTCAGTAGACACCCTGTACCCAGGTCACTTTGAAAACACTTATCCCAATTGCATATTTTTTTAAACTGATCAAAAATTAATGAGGCTCCTTAAAGATAAAACCAATGGCTCCTGCAAAATCTTTTAAGCTGAACTGAGTCTTCTTTGTTGAGTTTATATCCATTACCCATTTGATCTCAACAACAACTTGCAAGGTTGATAGAGCCAGGAAGAGATTAACCACAGGGTACAGATGAGGAAACTGTCCTGTGCCAAGACAACGCAGGAGTCAGAAAGTCCAGGGCAGCTGTGCCCTGACTCCTGTTCCAGTGGTCTGCCCCAAACAGCCTCCCATTCCTGCTGTCCTTCTTCTTCTCTAGTGCAAACATTACATAAATCCTTCTCCAAAGTATGTATTTTTTTAAAGGTTTTGCTTGATTTTTCTGGTTTTCATTTTTTCAAGGTTCTGTGCTTTCTACATTCTCTGTATGCCTGAATTTCTTGAAAAGGGGAAATATGTATACAGATCCAAGCAATAAAAATTATATAAAGCCAGGCTCAGTGGCACACACTTGTAATCCCAGTGGCTTGGGAGGCTGAGGCAGGAGGAAAGCCAGCTCAGAAGCCAGTCTCAGCAAAAGCAAGGCAGTAAGCAACTGAGTGACACTCTGTCTCTAAATAAAATACAAAATAGGGCTGGGAATGTGGCTCAGTGGCCAAGTGCCCCTGAGTTCAATCCTCGGTACCCCCCCCCAAAAAAAAGTTATATATAGTATAGGACCTAACAATGGACCTGCACACAAGTTATGTACCCTGGTAACCAGCTACCTTGGCTGAACTCAAATTGTGTCTTTCAGTTTAAAGTCAATAGACAGAGAGGAAGACAGTTTTAGAAACTATTGTCTTTCTCATCTAATCAACTGAAACTGTATTCAAATTGTTTCTAAGTTTTTGGGTTTTTTTTAATTTGGAAAATCTTAATCATGGACTTCAAACTGAATGACAACAAAACACCCAATTAGGTTCTCTAGACAAATTATAAAGTGCCTGGAAGGACCCATCTACTTTGATTCTTCTAGAACCTTCTATTAGAAGCAGTTATCACTTGGAATTCTGTCATCTCCTTTCATGTCCACCAAAAGCCCTTATTCCTGTAGCAACTGACTTCATCAAAACTCCAAAATGAGGACTGAGAGCATCCAGTCTAAAGGGCAAATGAAAAGGCACATAGTAAGAATTGCTATTGAGACCCTGTTATTCAATCTGGCTGCTGGTGGCCTTCACTATAATTATGGAGGGATCCCTGAGGGAAGCAGAGTTCCTGCTTAGGAAATTACTATGATCAGCAGAGGTGTGGTTGCTTTTTCTGCATTTTATTTCTCTTTGAAATTGCATATGGAAAAGTTTGCATGTGTGTGCATGTACATGTGTGTGCACATGTGTGTGTGTGTATGTGAGTTTCTAATCATGTTCACTCACAGGTAAATCTATATTATTCTTTTGAAATAGCTATAAACTATTCCAGGATGTCAGCATATCATTTTTTCAGTCTAGCCAAACTAGCCATCAGAAAAAATTACATATATATTATACACACACACGTACACTGTATATTTATTAGTCTTTTTTACCAAAAAATGTACAAATTAAATTCTAAAACAAGGAAAAAAATTGCATTTTGGTGGGGGAAAATACTTCAAAAAATATATTATGTTGTTCCTCTGGCAACAAAGACTGCCTATCAATTGGGAAAACTCTTTCACACTTCTCCAAACAGAAAGGCTAGTAAGCTGAGTCCTGTGATCCTGCTGGGCTCCAAGTCCTGGGCCTTGAGTGCATCTTTGTTGGCTACACATTTCTGAGAAAGGAATGCTGAGCATTTACCTAAACAGACTATATTCTACAAAGCCACTCTCTGACAGCCAGGTACCTTAGAGGGACTGTGAAAGAAATGCATAACCCCCTGGGACAGGCAAACAATGAGAGTTTGGAACAATACCAGCAGGTTTGTCATCAAAACAGATCTCTGCCATGTGGAGAGTCAACTGTGATTCTCTGGGAACATTTGAGAATACATCCAACATCTCTACGTACATGAGTATGTGGGTACAAGAAATAAGTAAGGCAGAGATGGTGACTATTTGGGAGAATATTTAAAATGGAAGAATCTGATTACCCCCCAAAATGCTAGTGTTGCTGAAATAAATAAGGAGGGCTGGGAAATTCAAGTTCTGATTGTTGACAAGCTTGACTCCACCTGCCTTTTCCTTCATTATGTATTAATAACTGGTACCCAGACCTGAGTCTGACAGAGGAACAGTAGGACTTAATCTTAACCAGAAAGCTCTTAGTCAACCAAAAGAATTTTGAATTTGTGAATCCTTTGAGAAACCACCAAACAATCTATCATGTCCATATCAGAAAATAAAGCAATAGTGGTACAAAGATTTCTCTCACAAACTGTACAGAAAACAGCAGGTGTTAACCCAAACCAAAATATGTTGCCTGGCCAACTTTAAAGAAGTACATCTCAATCTTGACCTCAGCAGGAAGCCCAGGAGTTCAGACCCTCTTGTCTGGTGGAAACAAACCACCTCCAAAACCATTATTACCACCAGAATTTGTAGAAATTTTACTCTGAGGGCAAAAATTAACAAAACCAGAGCTCTGACTTGATTTCTTAAAAGACCATTAAGTGGATATAAAAGGTTCCTCCAATATACCCATCAGAAGTGCTCCAAAAGAGATCCTCCTGCATTTCATACCTCTAATTTGTTTCAGGAAAAAGAATGCAGGACACCACCTAGCAGCCCATGACATGTACCCTGTTAAATACATGTGTGCCTGAATCGATTACATTTTAACTGACTGACACACAGCTTTGGAAGTGCACAAGCAAGCCTCACATTGCCTTGTTGAGACAGGATGGATTTATTATCCTGCTAGGACCATAGAGTACTGCCATCTTGTCTCTGTCTCTGGAAGCAACTGGGGCTCGTTCCACCCTTTCTTTAGCTTCAGGTGAGCAAATCTCAGAACCAAATGATTCTAGAAGCACCTAGCCACCCAGAGCAGTGGAGAGAGGTGAATAAGTTGGACCAAACCTCAGATTCTGAAAAGTTTCATTCCTTCTCTTTATTAACAATGAAGAATTACTTAGACTTAGGGCCCAGACAAATCAAATCTTGCTGAATTTAGTTCCCAACTCTATAACTGGCTCCACAAATCCCTACTGTCCCAGATTCCTCAGAAAACTTGAAGCTTGGTAAATTGCTCCCATGCTTCAATAGCAGGATTAATAAATTTGTCTGTAGGAACTTTGGGGCAATTAACAGAAAAGAACACCATAGCAATTAATCACACTAAATTTTGCGCCAGCTATGGGGCCAGGGAAGGACAATATGCCACTCACAACAATGGAATCTGGGAGGAGAGAGAAAAGAGGGACAAGGAAGTCTTATTGAGGCTAAAGCCATGACAACAGCAAAGCAGCCACATAGTGGTTGTGACTTTGACTTCCAGATCCACCCAGGCATCCCTGTCAGCATATTGACCAAATTTAATACCTAAACACTCCAACCTGATAAAAGACATCAGCACCAGAAATGCCCAGAGCCAAAAGGCAATAGACACTAAAGCTCACTCAGGCATGGTTCCCGATATGCTCTACAAATGTCCAACAACTAGCAAAGAACTCAAAGGCAGTTAAACTAAAATGTGACAAGATACAGATGCCAACAAGGATGAGCAGTATCACTGGTTGGAGACAATCCATCACCAAGCAAATAAAGCTAACCTAAGTCAGGGAGAGACAAAAGTTAAAACCCCAGTTTCCTCAAAGCAATAGCAGAATCTCATCCCCAAGAGTGGAAGTAGCCATTCACTGCTGACGGTTTACTTCTATTTGAGCAGCTCTAAGAAAACTCAACTGTGCCAAAATCAATCCAACAGGCATTCACTCAGAATCTCCCCATGGTAAAGACACTGCTAAGAAAGTCAGCAGGCTTCTTAGACAATCATTACATGATATATCTATAGGTCAAGGGACCTAAAGATTTCACACCAGATAGGGAGAATTTGAACTTTCACAGGTCAAATTATCAAAGGCAAACCAGAGAGTACAAGGGCCTCAGGGAAGAGCCTGGTGAGAAAAAGGAGTCATATCTTATTCATGAAGCTATCACTGTGGAGGACAAGCTTAAAACCAAATGATGGCACCTTTTCAAAGTCATCCATAAAGATAAAAAATGCCCTCATGGAAAACATGGAATTAAATAATTAATTAAATAAAAGAAACACCATCCTTCTTTACAAAGAGAGATGGGCGGGGGCGGTGTTAAATTGGAGAAGATAAGACTGAATTCAAAACCACGATGGGAATTAGAAACCAGCTATTGTCAGGCGAAGGCTCCATGGTCATACATAATTAAAGCTCATGCAGCCAGTGGCTCCTCATCAATAGGATGTTTCAGAGAACTACAGGGGGAATGAGGAGAGCAGTACCAAGTTAGTTAGAAGGGCCAGAATGATTAATTCTTGGTCCACTAGTTCTCAAATTCATATGCACATTTGAATCCCTGAGAGCTTTGTGAAAGTAGAGATTCCCAACCTGGGGACCTCTGAGGATGGGTCTCTTTAAAGTACAGTTGGTCCCAGATCTTGAAACCACTGAATCTAGCTACAAGGAACTATGAACTATTTTCCCAGGAGAGACTGGCATATATAAAAGACAGAAAAGGAAAATAAGGAGAAGAGGAAGAGAGAGGAAGAAGTAGGGAGGAGAACAGGGAGGAGACATTCTACCACTAAGGACTCAACCCCAGATTCCAGCTGCTCCAAAACTCCAGTCATATTCTCTCTCCATCATACACATCTAGAAAAAAACCAGAGAATATTCCAGATCCCACCCTTACTAAACCCAAACTTCTCATGAGAGAAGAAGCAATGGAACCCCACTCACACTGGACTTAGAGTTGATATGAATTCCAACCCTGACCCTGCCATTTCCTGTATAACTTTAGACAACTCCTCTCAGCCTCAGTTTCCTCAGATCTATCCCAGGAAGTTATTTAAAGATTTAAGTTAAAATATATGTAAATTACCTTCCATAGCGACTTATACAGGGAAGGAGACTAATAAACAATCTTTAGTTCTCATTTAAGGGACTAAGCTGCAACCAGAGAGTAGATTGGGATTTTCAGCCTCAAAAATCCCTTGGCTTGTGGGCTGGGTTTTGTGGCTCAGAGGTAGAGCTCTCGCCTAGCATGTGTGAGGCAGTGGATTCAATCCTCAGCACCACATAAAGTAAAAAAAAAAAAAAAAAAAGACACTGTGTCCACCTATAACTAAAAACCCTTGTCTTGTGACAACTCAGCTCTCCAAGTCTGCTGCATAGCAGTATGTGCCTAGCCTGAGGGAGGTGCAGACCTTTGCCATCCCAGGAAGATCCTCATTGGAAGGTCTGGACTCATGAACAGAAAGCACAGGCTCACCTGGTAGGCTGTAATGTAATGATTTCTGATGTTCAAGATCATGCCTAATGCCTTGCACAGTGCACAAGAATAATGAATTAATGTTTGAGGAACAAATTACCCAAAGAAGTCTTGAAGATAACCTGTTGAGTTGCATTTTAGAGTGATTTTCCTTTCCCTTCACATTCAGAAAAAGTGACGAATAGACAATCTTAAACAAGCTGGAGCATTTCCCCCCATCTGTTTAGTTTCTGACTCTTTAAAACGAATTAAATGCTACTAACAAAACACAGAAGCAAAGAGAAACTAAGAGCAATTCAATGGTCCTGCCTAAATCTAGAGAACAACTGCACACATTGAAGTCTATTCTATAAAGTTCTGATTTGTCTTGGGGACGGGGAGCAGGATACCATCTTCTGCCCCTTAACAGATTAAGAGGTAACTGAGAAGAACAAGCTCAGAGAACTGATCTGGACTTCTGACCAAACAGACACATGTACGGAGAAGGTGAAGCAGGAAAAAAAGAACCATCTGGACTATCGGGAAATTCCTAGTCCCATGAGAAAAACTCAGAACCTGACACACAACTGTACCCAGGTAATATCTGCATAGCCTTGCTCCATTCTCTCATGTCAGTATTCAGCCTCATGCCATGACGCTCATGAGATCACTAGGGAAGGACATGAAATTTCTTGAAATCTGTCACAGTCAAGAGTATGATGGTTTCTAAAGATTAACAAATGTGAGATCAATGGAGTGGGTGGGACACCAGCTCAGGGAAAGTGAAGGCAGGGCAACAAGAGCTGAATGAATGGGACCAAGAGAGCCCAAACCACTCAATGCAAAGGAAGAGAAAGCATCAGTGGGCACTCACACTCATCCTCTGCCTTGCAAAGGGATGAAGGCCAATCATTACAAATTCACTGTGCTCAACATTTTCTTTCTGACCACAACTCTGAAGAAGCCTGGGATATTTATTTTACCAACAAAGATACTTGCATTTTTTTAAGTGGTGACGCATGAAACCCTTGGGATGAAACAGCTGCTGTTTTAATGACTGAATCCAAAACTCTCACCAGGGAGCAAGCAATGGGGTCCTGCACTGAACTTGAAGTTGATCTGGAAGCCAGGTCTGGGCCTGTCATTTTCTAACCATGTAACCTTGGGCAAGTGTCCTAACTCATCTGAGTCCTGGTTTCCTTTAGATCCATCTCAGAGGGTTGTTTTGAAATTAAAAGATGACAATACACTTAAGTTACCTTGTCTAGTGACAACACAGCACACAGGGTCTCATTCATTTTCTCATTCATTTAAAGAATTAGGCTGCCATCAGAAAAGCCGCAGGTAATCATTGTGTTTTGCCTCCTGATTTTTTCCCTAGTACTCTATATCTGAAATGTTAGTAAGTACAATGCAAAAAGTGTTCCATGGTCAAATAAATACAGGAAAAGCTAGGTTCAATAATGTTAAACCAGCTCCCTCACTTATCCAACTTCTCAGACCCATCTATATGCCAATGTGCACTCTGATCTTCAGAGAAAACTCCAGGTAGAGAAATAAAATATGCAGCATTTATCAAACTTCATTCTGAAAGAACTCCTGTTAGGACACACACATTAACATGCCCTGGAAGAATGTTCCCTGGCCCACAGTTTTGGAAATGCTTATCAGAATCAAAGGTCAGTAATGCATGGGAGAGAGTGGCACACCCAGTCACTCAGGTGGGTATGAAATTCCCTGCATGGTGTCTATCCAGATACCACCATGACAGAGGAGACATTTTGGAGTCAGAATTATGATAATGTCACCAGGAAAGGTGGACACCAGTCAAAGGAACGCCACACCTACCAAGCACCAGCTCCTCCTCATTAAGGGCCCACATAGTATTCATCAGGTGCTTTTTATTTCATGAGAACACACTTCTAAATTTACAATCAGGTTGTCAACAGAAAAATCAGATTATCCTTACTGAAAAAAATCACTTTTTGTTTGAATGGATCCATTTGGTAAAATGTGGAAAGCTATGCCATGAGAGGTGACTCCTGTCACAGTAAGAAGGATGGGCTTGGGTTGTTTCAACCTTTTTCGTATAAAATATTTTTTATATTTTGCAATTCACTACCTCAAATGCACATAATTTTCCTATGCATAAAATTTCAAGAGCCTTTACTTAGAGACCATCAGTCATCAGTATTCTTGAAAGCATTCTGCAGTCTTCTTCTTCATGTGCCTTCTGCCACCCACCCTTACCACACTCCCTGGGATCAGGGTGAAACCTCTTATCCACTTTGTTTACAATATTTTCCCTTCTACCTCACTCTGCATTCTGCAAATTTAACCTTCCCAAAACAACCGTCATTCTACTCACCCACCCAAAGACCTGTGATGTTCCCCCACTGATCCCCAAGTCTACAGAATCCTTCTACACCACACCAGTTCAGTCTACCCCCATTTAACTTCTACAGCAGGTTGTGTATCTATTTAGTACATTGTCTTTTAGTAACTTTTGTTACTATTCAATTTTTTTTCTGACTGATACTTAAATGTTTTTATGTCTTTAACTTTCCCCACAACTAGAGCCCAGGTTTCTTCAGGACAGAAAATGCATCCTATGCTTTCTTTGCAATTCACTATCAAGAATAATAATGAAAGGAGGAAAAGGGAGGGAACAGGCTAGTTAGTGACTTGATTGGGAAAGCAATCAAATCCTTCACTCCTTTGAAGGAAAACAGTCATGCTAACTTTAAGGTTCCGAAGACCAGGGGAGCCTCCCTCATAATTATGAGGGAATGCAGGTTGGCCTCCTTCAAGTTCCAGGTTCAATGCTAGCAGAGAAGAAAGCAGAAAAATAAACAGGCAGATGTAACTGTATCAGAGAGCAAGCTGATGAAATCTTACAACCATAAACTCCTACTGAGATTAACAATCTCTGGGCTGAAGTTTTCTTTCCCCCTCAAGGTTGAGAGATTAAGGAGAACTTGTGTTTTTGTGTTTAATCCTTTTATGACAAAAGACAATACCAAAAAAAAAGAAGAAGAAAACTGTGTGCTGTATATGCTTCTACTCAAATACATTATTGTATGAGTACAAATATAAAGAAAAAAAAATCACTGAAAACATTTCCGAAAAATCACTACCACATCCTTCAGAATTGCAAACCTTCAAAAAATAGAAAATACAGCAGAAATCTCTCTTAACTTCCTTTATAGAAGGATGACTATTTTTTGTTACTACCAAGAAGACCAAGTAGAGATCTGAATCTCCCTGAGATACTGTCTCTAACATTTAAACCTGTTCCCCGCTGAATAAATCTACATTCTTTATCTTTTAAAGTGCATACTATTCAATTCCCTCATTTTCAAGTTACCTCAGAATGCAAAGTAAAAAGTTAAGACAAGGAAAAGTCAGAGGTTCTTATGAGATGAGCAAGTAGCAGACTACACTGCAACCCCAACAGAAATCTCTTACCTGCACACCTGTACGACACCTGTTTCTTGGGAACTCTGATGAATCAAACCCCAGGCCCCATTTACTTAAATTTCAAAACTTAAAAAAAAAAAAAGAAAAAGAAAAAGAAGACGTGTCACTTTCAACAATGGTAGAAAGCATAGACGGAAATTGAATTAAATTTTAAAACAAAACATCTCTTTAAAGTCATCCAAGAGTTACCAAGACAACCAGAACCTGAAAGCCAAGTGGGGAAGCATAGAAATCACTCAACACTCTCTCCTCACCACCACCACCACTTAGGCATTTGCTGATTTGTAAATTTCACGGGCAGAGAGGAGAGAAGCAGAGAGAAAACATCTGCTACAGGGCTGATAAAGTAAAGCAGAGCTGTCACCACTGATAAGGAGATAATACTTGGATTTCAGAGTTCACCAAAGAGGAGGAATCCTGGTATACACTCTGATTTTCTAAATGGGACTCTGAAAGGCTATACCTTTTGGGTAAGAGAGGCTGAATTAAGATGATTAAAATCCTGTCTATCAGAAACTAAAGAAAAAAATACCATCTGTGAAAAAGTATATGATTAGTGCCTCCAAATTTTTCACTTACCATGTTCAAATTTCCATTAAAAATTGACAAGCATACTAAGAGACAGGACTAGGAGGGAAAGAAAAATAGACCCTAAAAATAGTTTCACATGTGATCCACATATTAGGGTTATTAAACATAGACTTTAATTGATTAAGGCTAGAGGTGGCAGAGTGCTTACCTAGCATGTGTCAAGCCCTGGGTTCAATCCCCAACACTACAAAACAAAATAATTGATTAACATCTTTAAGAAAATAGATGACAAAGTAAGAATTTCTAGAACTGAAAAATACAATGTAATTTATGCTATAGGTGGATTTATAGCAAAATAGATTCAGTTGAAGAGAGAATTGTTGATATGGAAGATGGTGGTTCAGTAGAAAATTCTCAAAGTGGAATATGGAAATAAAAAGAAAAATTCAAAGAAAACCAAAACAGACTATTTCAATATATGAGAAGGAACTAATATCATATGCTGTAAGCAAGACAGTTACTTTAAAGTAACTAAGCTTCATTTCATAAGACACACTTTAAAGTATTTTACAGATTTGAAAAAAAATTCATAATTGATATTTAAAGGAACTTGCATTTTAATATATTCACAATAATAAGTTTAGCAAGCACTTTGCAGTATACAAATGAGGCCTACTGAAAGAATATAATAGTGTCTGAAATTGGAAAAAGGTAGGTTTACATGCTGATATTATATTACTTGCTGGACATTCTATAGGTCTTACATTTCTTACTGACAAAAAGAAACAATAAAGTCCTAGAAAGCTATTGGGAGGAATAAATGAATTAAGGTACATAAAATACCTAGCAAAAATATATGGACTGAATGTATGTCAGTTCTCCTTCCTCCCCCAAATCTCACTTACCATTCAATGAGTAGCTACAAGTCACCTTAAGTCACCTGTGAATCACACACATGTAATACATCCCTACACTTCACATCTATGTCAAAAATAGATACTGCATTCTTGGACCAACAATAGTGGTATCCTTATCAGTTAAAAGAATATGTTGGATTTCCCCTGACTGGCAAAAAAAAAAAAAAAACACTATCAGAAATATTGAAGAAGTGCTGGTTTGATGAAGAGGGTGAGGATTTTGTTCCAGAATATGGATTTCAGGTGCTAACTGGTCTTCTAGCTAGAGATGTGCAGATGTGCATCAATAATTAGAAATCTAAACCAGGATCCCAGAAGAGATCAAGTGGATAAGAAAAGTCAAAGGAATGGCCAAGGCCATCATGGGAAAATGTAAGGCAGGAATAGAGAGAGGGTCAATATACTAAATATAGCTGGTGCCTTTAGAGGTCAAGGGAAGAAGTCAGTTCCCACAGCTAGTGTGAACATCAGTGCACAACATGGGTCTCTTGGGGCTCACTACCTCGAAAGTACAATCACATCTTACTAACCAGATTCCTATCACATGATTTCATCACAGCCTGAACTTTTCCTTTGTGCCCTTCTCATAACTGTATTTAAGTAATTGTTGATGAAATGATGGGTTCATTGCCTTTCCTCCTTGATTTTATGATCCTTGAGTGTAGAGGCTGTCTCCTTCATGTTCACAACCCCACCCTCAGGACCTAACTAGCAAAGTGTCCTGCAGGTAGTAAGCAATATTTTGATGAATAAAAGAATGAGTAAAAGTCATCTCGATGGTTATAAGCATAGACTCTTGCTACTTATAGTTCAGCAGCAGCAACATCACCCAAGCACATGTAAGAAATGCAGATTCTCAGACTTGGAGCTACTCCCTCACAAGCCACAGGTGATTTGCATGCACATAAAAGCTTGAAAGGTAATGACTTGGTAAGGTACTTTAGAACTAGGCCAAGAGATCCTTCTACTGGGCTGGGGCTGTAGCTAAGTGGCAGAGCACTTGCCTCAAAGGTGTGAGACCCTGGGTTCCATCCTCAGCACCACATAAAAATAAAAAAGTAAATAAATAAAGATACTTTTTTAAAAGAGAGATCCCTCTCCTGAGTGAGTAGAGAGACAGAGGAAAGAAATAATTTTGACTCGGCAGCCTGGGTTCAACCAAAATTAATTGAGAACTAATTTTTTTTCAAAGACAACTAGGAATGTATAATGATTGCTTACCCCTAAGTCAGAAGCTCTCACTGTGACTATGTTTAGAGTTTTAGAAACTTCTGATGCCAAGTTTCCACCTCCCCTCCCCAGAGATTCCAATTTAAAGAGTCTGGATCCCTGCTGGGCCACAGGGATTTGTAAAGCTTCCCAGGTGACTCTAATGTGTAATCAAGGCTGAGAACCACTATCCTAGATAATTCCAGTGCCTGCAGCTGTAGTCTCCTAACTGGGCATGCCTCAGATATAACCAATTTTCTCTCCAGTGTGGGTTAGGCCAATCCCTTGGGCAATAGGTGCCCCACTCAATACAGAACCAGCTCACTGCTGGTCTCACTCAGAACCTGATCATGTTCTGATTCCACTTCTAGAATATGAAGGCTTTGTTTCCAAGCTCCTCAATGAATGCACTTTTCCCAGGCAATTATCAACACCTTCCCACCTCAAGGTTCTATTGCTGATGAAGAAAAGCCTTTTGTCTCATACACTGACTCCACTTGATGAACCTAGAGAGCAAAAGCATTCTGCCCTGCCCTGTACTTCCAGATTCCATCCATGACTCAGTTATTAACTTCTTGGCCCTAAATCTGCAATTCCTTTGCCCTGGGCTTCCCATCTCCGCCTCTGGCTCTCTCAACACCACCCACTTGGGCCTCCTGCTCTATTCAGATGTTGTAAGCCTTGAGCCTTGTTTAGACCTTTCCTTGGAATCATTCACATAATATTTGTTCCACCCCCACCACGGCTCTCAGTTTGACAAAATCCACCAGACTTAACCTCCCCCAAGAGTTCATCCTAAAATACCTAAATGTTTGGACCAAACTTCTTCACCCTGTTCATTTTTTCCATGGACTAAAATCCCTTCTTTCTCCTCTCTTCAGCACAAAAACTACATCCTAAAAAACAAAAACTCTTTGTGAAAAGACTTACATATTTCAGTTTAGAACTATGGATTTGTCACACTTCTTAAGAAAAGTTAAAACCATGCAGCCCATTTTCTTTACCACAATGGCTTAGAGATACCTGACGATAGTGTCCAACCCATAAAACGTTTTCCCAAGCCTGGGCCTATTTCGTGTGTGTGTGTGTGTGTGTGTGTGTGTGTGCGTGCGTGTTTTCTATACCTGAAGTCCGTAATTTTCTTATGGTTTTCCAAGGAGTCTTGAGGCATGATGCTCAATATCACTAGCCATTTGGAAAATTCCATCAAAACTATAAAGAGATAACACTTCATGCCCATTATGATGGTTATAATCAAGAAAAAGGAAAAGAAAGAAAAAGAAGAAATCTATAAGTGTGGGTGAGGATGTGGAACAATTATGCATATTGCCAGTGGGAATGTACAATGGTGCAGCGTTATGGAAAAGAGTATGGTGGTTCCTCAAAAAACTAAACATAGAATTACCATATGACCAGAAATCCCATTTATGGGTATATAGCCCAAGGAATTGATAACAGGTACTTGTAAAGATAATTGTACACTAATAAAATGGCAGCATTATTCATAATAACCAAAAGGTGGAAACAACAAAAATGTACACTGAAGATAGGTAAACAAAATGTGACATATAAGTACAATAGCATATTATTCATTCTCTGAAATTCTGATACAATATGAATGAACATTAAAGGCATTACACCAAATTTTTTTTTTAAAGCCAGAAACAAAAGCACAAATATCATATGATTCCACTTACACAAAGTACCTAAAGTAACAAATTCACAGAGACAAAAAGCAGAATGGAGGGAGGGAGAAATGGAAAATTCTTGTTTAAGAATTAGAGTTTCAGGGGCTGAGGTTGTGGCTCAGCGGTAGACCGCTCGCCTAGCACGTGAGAGGCCCTGGGTTCGATCCTCAGCACCACATAAAAATAAATAAAATAAAGGTATCGTGTCCAACTACAACTGAAAAAAAATTTTTTTAAAAAGAATTAGAGTTTCAGTTTAAGATGATGAAAAATTCTAGCAATGGATGATGATGGTTTTACAAAAATGTGAATGTACTGTCACTGAACACCTACTAAAATATAATGAAAATGGTAAATTCTTTATTATGTAATTTTAAAAAGTGATTGAGTCTGGGGGTATAGCTCAGTGGTAGAGTACTTGCCTAGCATGTGCAAGGCCCAGGCTCAATCTCCAGGACTGCATGAAAGTGGTGAATTTTAGTTTATCTATAATTTAAATAGTCCTATAACCTCAAAATATTATGAGCCTCCACCCTAATAAAAGAAGAAGCTAGGAATGAGGTTGTGGCTCAGTGGTAGGGTGCTCATCTAGCATGTGTGAGACACTGGGTTTGATCCTCAGCACCACATAAAAATAAACAAAAAACAATAAAGGTATTGTGTCCACCTACAACTAAAAATTATTTTTAAAAAGAGAAATCTAAGCCTCAGGTCCATTAATTCTCATTCAGTGAGCTGTCAGGAATATCTGAGAGGCCTCCAGGATTCCCCCACCACCACCCCTCTGCCTCACATGTTTGGTGAACTGATCTTCAAAGTTTGGCTCAAGAGCCAGACCCGGTGGTGCAACACTGTAATCCCAGCAACTCAGGAGGCTAAGGCAGGAGAATTGCAAGTTCAAAGCCAGTCTCAGCAACTTAGCTAGGCCCTACACAATTTAGTGAGACATACTGGGTTGGGGATATGGCTCAGTGGTAAATCACCCTGCGTTCAATCCCTGGTATCAAAAAAGTAAAAAATAAAAAGACTCGGCTCAAACATCACAACCTGGATGAAGCCTCCCCAACTGCTTGAAGCAGACTTAGGCACCTTCTCTTCTGAGCTTCCCAAGGTCCCTGGTGGGCACAGTTCCTACACATTATGTGAATAATTTATTTGCCTGCACTAGAAAGTGATCTCTGGAATGCAGAAACTGTGTGGACAAACTGTGGGTCCGCTGCACATGGTCTCATAATTCACTGAATGGATGACTGAGTAAAATAATAAGCAATTTATTTATTGAAATTATGTGAATGTTACACATCATAAGAAAAACAACACAATGGGAAAATGGGCTGGGCCCCTAATACGAACACATACTTCACAGGAGAGAAATCAAATATGGCCAGTAAACTAAGGAAAACTCTCCAAATAAGTAGTAACTAGGAAAATGCAAGTCAAGTCCACAATGAGACATCATTATAAATGATTCAACTGGCAAAAAAATTAAAGGCTGACAATAATTGTCAGACTGATATGAATTCACAGGATCTTTTACTTGCTGCTAGGAAGCATTTAAATCAATGCATACTGCACCTGTGTTTTTAGCAGCACAATTCGCAGTAGCCAAATTAAGAAACCAGCCTAGGAGTCCATCAATGGATACCATAAAGAAAAATGAAATTATAGCATTTGCAGAAAAATAGATGGAGCAAGAGACCATTGTGTTAAGTGAAATAAGGAAAACTCAGAAGATCAAGGGTTGTATGTTTTCTCTCATATTCAGAAACCAGAGAGGAAAAAGGAAAATAAAAGTGGGGATGGATCTCATTAAAATCAAAATGAGGTCAGTAGAGGAAAGGAACCAAGGGGTGAGAGGCGGGGAGGGAGGAGGAGGTACTAGGGAGTAACACTGGCCAAAAAATATTGTTATGTTATGTGCATGTATGAATATGTAACAATATATCCCATCAGAGTGTACAACTATAATGGACCAATAAAAAAGTGGGAATAAATAAATAAAGGAAAGAACTAATTAATTAATGCAAACTCTCATTATAAAGGACAAGTCTCAGGCTGGGGATGTGGCTCAGTGGTAGGGCCTTGCTTGTGCACATGAGGTAACCCAGCACCACAGGGTATAGATAAAAAGGACAATTCTTTTCCTAAGAGAAATGCTACTTCCAGCAGATTTTTATAAAGCTATCCACACATAGACAAGCCAAACACTACAATAACACCATTAGAAGATCACATAATTAATCACATAACAAGTCCAATACTAAATTTTAAAAATGATAACCGAAGCTTAAATGTCATGTGTAAAACTTCCACTTGTCAAAAATTTCCAGGTTATTTGATCTCAGAATTATTCTCTGTAATGTTCCATAGTAATCCAGCAAAGAAGAGTCTCCAGTCTAATAAGGAAGGCTACGTAAAATCATGTGGGTTTCTTCTTCCTAGCAGAGCATCCCTGAGCTCTTTATGTAACGTACACTGTGGTCACCAAGAGGAGAAGTGTAGTGCTTCCCAAAGGTATTTGACCACAAGAACCCTTTTTTGCACAGAGCACCTTGAGAACCAAAATCCTACCAACAGAGCACACACATAGGAAAGGCTGTTTCAATTTTTAAAAAAGAAGAGTTCATAGAACAATGAAAGGGAAAACCTAACAAATCAAACATAAAGAATACAAACGTGAAGACAGAAAATCACTTGCACTTTGCCGTGCAATCCTCTTTTATGGCTCTTCCCTGTCTCTGTGATTACTGCTGGGTCTCAGCCACCCCCGACAAGGCTTATGCAAGAAGCAGGCATTCATTTGCGGGGAGTTCCTACCGGGTACATTTTTGGAAGTAGCATCCCATCTGTTTGAAAACTTCCAAGAATATTTATTTGCTGGATTCGCTACCAGCTGATTTCAACAAAAACTGGGAAGCATTTTACAACTGTGTGTAACTTACGAAATAATAAAGGACAAAGATTTGTCTCTTTTTAAAGACCTCAACTGGCACTATAATCTATAGGATGGTCAATAGCTTCTATTAAGCATTATTTAGAACACCTGAGAAATAACCAGTAGGACACTCCAAAAAAATCAGATGCCATGCTTTCAGCAATTACATTTCTTTATCACTGACAACAAATACACACAGACAGCCCTCCATATCTTCTGCTTCCGCAACCAGGTATTCAACCAACCTCAGATTGAAAATATTCCCCCCCAAAATTGCATCTGCTTAATTATAGACTTTTTCTAGCTGTCATTCCCTAAATAACATAACTATAACATAGCATTTACATTGTATTAAGTGATATAAGTAATCTAGATATGATTTAAAGTATGTGGGAGGATATGCAGAGTTTATATTCAAATAGGAGAACATTCTATATAAGAAACAATCATCCTTGGATTTTGGCATCCATGGGGGCTCCTGAAATCAAGGGACAACTGTATAGGTCATTAATAGTAGGTGCTACCCTGTTAGGGGATAGGGACAAGTATAATATATGCAGTAATAAGCTAGTCAACAAGAGTTGTAAACATTTTAAAAATTATTATGATAACAATTGTTATATAAAATAAATACATGATATATGGAATAGGAAAGTTTTAAAGCCAAAGCTGCTGAGTATGGACTGTTGCAAGAATAAGACATCTTGAGACAAGTCAATCAGAAGAGAAGAAATGGAGACACTCCAGTTAGGAAGGAGCATAGATGGCCACCAGCAGACCAATCTGAATCAAATAATTCAGGCATGAACACTGAGTCAACATGCTCCCTTGAAAGCCATGGCTGAGAAGATGGCAGAGAAGGTATGGTTCTGGTACATGAGCTGTCCTGGGAGCATCCTCCTGTGACAGACAGCTCCCTGATGATAGCAGAGTCAGAAGCCCTCTGATAGTCTGGTTCTGCAGTGTGGTTTTGAAGTCATTCCCAGGAGCTTAACCCAGAATCTATGTTTTCAATGCTGCCAATGAGACTGTGAGCTACCAACATCATCAAATAAACTCTTGTGTTTAGATGAGCAATTGTGGATTCTAATGTCTGCAACTAAAATCTTGTCTAATACAAATGCAACCTGTGGCATCATGGAAAGTGAAAGAATATGGGTTTTAAAATATGCTAGACATAAAGAACACAAGTGCATGTACTGAGCCTGCATATACCACTATAGGCCTTGGAAAGCATTTCAGAAAAAAACATTGAAGGGATGTGTACATAGTACATCAACTCACTGAAGAATTTATTCAATCCTTCTCACTGAAAGAGAACATTTTTAATGAAGATTTCAGAATTTAACAATAAGTGCTTATTCCTTAAGCGTATATGTTTAAAGCCCACCTTAATAATCAGTATACTCTCCCCTGCCATTGTTTATCAATCTCTTTCTTTGGGGGGAGGGGCAGGGATTGAAATCAGGTGCATTCTACCACTGAGCCATATCCCCAGCCTTATTTTGTATTTTATTCAGAGACAGGGTCTCACTGAGTAGCTTAGGGCCTCACCTTTTGCTGATGCTGGCTTTGAACTCGCAATCCTCTTGCCTCAGCCTCCTGAGGCGCTGGAGTTACCAGCATGGGCCACCATGTGAAGCTTATCAACTCTTTTAAAGCACTTACTTAGATCAAGTGTTCATTATCTGCTTCCATACTAGTTATGGGAAGGATCTTACAGGAGGCATAAACCTATTTCTAAATGCTATCCCTTGACAATGTATAGAATGCAATAAATGGACTGAAGTTTTTCCAAGTCATGAAATTCCCCCAATCAGTTATGGGGAGAGGGGGAAAGCACAGAGGAAAACTCTCTGAGTCTTGTGTAGATATGGGCACTTCACAAATATGTTGCCACTTCTACAAAGGATATGAAATATCAATGATTTAAAAAGTTAAAGTCGCACAGTTACTGAAAGGGAAATGATGCACACTTGGAAAATATTATTTGCACCCTAGTAAAATCAAGCAGTTGTAAAAAGAAACAATCCAAAGAAATGTTCTACCTTGAAGACATATCCGTCTAGACACATGAATAGTGTGGCAATTGTTTTAAATACATAAAATAAAGTCCACTGTTTCAAATACTAACTAAATACATGTCAATGACTTTGCTGCCATGTGTGCTGGAGGACAGCTGTGATTAATTCTGTCCCTAGAGCCTCAGCCAGGGAAAAAAATATCGATGACCAGCTTCGTCTGGGCCTTTCACTAATAAATCCTCTTAGAAAGGACAGCAGACAGACAAACCCAAATCAAAATCCTACAACAGTGAGAGGCTGGGAAATCTGGCACACAGAGAATAAACCTGCAGGATGCTTAGGCTATTTCCTTCCTGGTGTGTAGCATTACATGTACATAGAGTTTATAATTTTGATGTTAAAATAACCTTCATCAGTAATCTGATGTGGAAAATCGGCTGGTTTGCCTTCAACACTAACATCCATCTCATTAGACCTCAGGGTAATTTGTAAATAATTTAACAAGCACATGACTAATTTTCCAGTTCCTCTTTGATCTTTACTCCATGGGAGATCTGTAAACAGTGCATTGCTATTTGCTGCTGCCTAGCATTTAATTACATTAAGCAATTTCATTAAAACTGAGAAAAAAAATAGTTTGGAAGTATTCTAGTTCTTCGGGTCATTAAATTCTGGACAAGAGATGTCGTGTCTCACATCTAAAGCTGGCTTTTCCATCGACCCCCTGGGTTCCCAGTAACAGCCTACACTGATCCCTTGCTCCAGGCACAAACATGCAATACCATCTGGAATCACTGTGAGTTTGCTTTTGGGATCCCCACTACCGAGATGTGACTCTGGTCAAGGAGAGAAGGGCAGAGAAAGAACCAGTGAGCATGAAGTCGTAGAAAAATCATTAGGCAGTGCATTATAAGACCCAAATTCCATCTCCCATTCAGGCATGAATGTGCCTTGTCCTTCACACACATGCCATAGATTGCCTATCTGTAAAAATTAGGAGATTTTAACCAAGGGAATTCAAAATTCCGGTCCAGGTCAATAATTCTTAACACTTCCAAAAAAAAAATTTTAAAAAGAGTTCTTTGCCATATTCTAATATATTAATGTACCTATTGTATGACATATAGGATATACAACATATAATGATATATAATATGTATTAATATATTTAGGTATAATCCTACAGCAAAGAATATCACCTTATATAGCACATTTCTCTGTTGATCAACAATGAATGTTAGTCTATGAATACACTTGGTAAATTCCACCCAGAGGCACAATTTTGAAATTTGAAACCAATGGAACTATAAAAACCTACTGTGCCTACTCCTGATGCCAATGGTCCACCAAGGTTGCCCATTACCAAGCATTTCTCCCAGGCTATACACTAAATAATCACCTAGGACTTAGCCACTAGGGCCTCCACAGCCCCCTCTACATGTGGTGGCCAGCGAGCAATCGAGAAAGATGTACTTTACCAAAGATGACACTCCAAGTTGCCTGGCATTCAGGTGGCCAAACCCTCAGCTTATCTCATTAGCTTACATATTCTTGCAGGTGAACCCACCAGTTTATGACTTTATTTCTAAGCCATGAAAACTCTGCCTTTGCTTAAAGGAACATTAAGTTAGTGTTTCAATTTACACAGACATACACCACTAAGTCCTTTGAGAACAATAATTTAATAACTCTATGCCTGAGTTTAAGCACACAGAGAAGGAAAGTAAATTCTTACATTAACAACGACATCTTGAATCAACATGAAGCCATAGACTATTAATGAATATTCTCCCAAAAGCCACTGTCAGCATGTTTTATCTCAGCTTTTGGTTAGCAGGGATCCTTGTAACACTGCTGGCACAGCAAATAGCATTATTTCCCACCTCACCCCTGCCATTCATCTCCCTTGACATGCTGCTTGTTTTCAGAAGAACAAGGAGGTGAATATTAATGATGTCACCCAAGTTATCATCACTGGGAAGTAAAATATATGCCTACAGTCGCAATCCTGGGGCGGAGGCCTGAGAGCCATTAGCAATGGGTTTTAAGAGGCCACTGAAAAGCCACCTTCCAAAGTGAATCAGTCAGATTTTATTCAGAGCACTTCTCATTTTTCTCTTGTTCCTAAAAACAAAAATTTCACCACCTCCCTCCCTCCCCCCAAATATTATATCCATGGAATAAGAGAGAGCTAACTAACGACTATCTGTATTTTATCTCTACTTGTAAGAAATTGAATTTAATGCAAACCATCTTTTCCTCATCTCAGAAATGTGCTAAAAGGATTCTGAAGACACAGGTGAGATGTAATAAAGATCTCAAGGATGCTGCTGGAGCTGGTGAATTTCAAACACCTCCACAGTGGTTAGACTCTCCACAAACAGATTTAATGCAACCAATTCATACTGAGCACTGACGTTGTGCCAGCCCTAGTCAGTCCTTCAGAATGTAGACATGCTAAAAGAACTCTGTATCAGCCTAGTGGGGGAGAAAGAGAGATTTAACCACATATTACTCTGCTGAATGTGGAGCAATAAAGATGAAAATTAGCACAAGAGAGAGAATAAGTGAGTGCCTTGGGAAAATCTATGATTTCCCTAGACTGTCTACACATCAAAAGGACTTAGGGAGATAAATAAGATTGGGGTTTTGGCAGACAGTGTAGATTCAAAGAGCAGCACCCCCAAAATGATAAAAATTCTACTAAAATGTCTTTAGCCAGCATCTTACCATGGATGAACCATCCATTACAGAAATGTAAGGCTAGCTCAAAATAAATTTTCATTCATTTTTCAATAAACAACAGAGACTAAAATTTTTACCAATTTCTGGCATAATTTCAACCATAATAAAAATAAGTCCTAAGCTATACAATTTTCTATTTGCATTCCTAGTATATATCATATCTGGAGTCACCAAAATGTATACTCTTTGGACTCCTTTTTAAGGAAGCATGATTAATCAGTGAGGCATTTCTACAATTCTATTACAGTTACATAATTTACATACAACTGGATAATTGAGGATACACAAGCATCTCAGGGATATGCTCCCCTCCAACCTAGCTGCAGAGAGAATCCACCATTGCACAGAAAGGGAAGGGTGTAAGTGAAAGTGGTTTGTTTGCACAGCCCCTTCAAAATACCTCGCTCTACACTTCATCCGAAGCTTTCACATGGATCACAGATCCCCATCAAATCAGCCGTCTTTAAGTGCAAACATAACCATCGAGCTACTGAAACTGAGTGAAAACTGATCATCAGTGGAAGGAAACATTCAACCACTTCAAACTATGGATTAGGACACAAGAGATTAAATAAGACAGAAGACAAAAGAAGTCAATGAATCCATAAACAGAATCTCTACGCTTTAAAAAGAGGGATCCCTACTGTTAAAAAAACACCAGATGCAATACTTGCACTTTCCTGATATTTGCATCATGCTTCTCACTTCATTGCACACTCAAAACTCCCTTTCTCCATGAAGATCTCCCTGGCTAATCACAGAAGGCTGCCCACTTGGTGGTGAGGTTCCGAAAGCCAGGTACCTTGTCTCATTCATTGACACACCTCCCTCCCACTCTCCAAACCCAAAGCTGTACCATCAGTACCATCCTCATTAAATATTCAACTAAGTAATTAAAGAATATGCATAGGAATTACTTTAGACATTGTTCATCTTGCACAATGAAGAAAACACTACAAGGAAAAGAGGAAAGACATAAAGTAAGCTTCTAGAGGCTGAGTAAATTAAGTCAGCAAGTCAGCTCCCATTTCTCCCTCAGCTGGAGCTAGGCCTCATAAATAGGGGTGTGTGTGTGTGTGTGTGTGTGTGAGAGAGAGAGAGAGAGAGAGAGAGAGAGAGAGAGAGAGAGAGAGAAAGGTTGGGGGAGAATATGATGGCAGGGGGAAAGGAAGAAATTCTGCCCAGCTGTCTGGCCATCTCTACAATCCTCTCTATAGTCCTGCCATGACCCTTGGCAGAAGCCTGCAGAATTCCATACCAGGGAAGCAGAGGCAGAAGGAAAGAAAAGTATTCCAATTGCTGTATGATAGGACCTTGGTGCCAGGTTTGGGGGCCACTTGAGAGATGGGCATTTAGAAAAATAAGCTATATAAACTCATCACCAACTCACCAAAACCACCTGGATTGTCTTGCTGCCCACACTGATCGAAGGTGCCCTCTCCCTGTGTCTCAGACATTATTTCATTGATCTTAAAATATTATCAAGCTAAACTCGCCATTTTTAAAATAATTACTTTTGGCTCAACCTCGAGTAGCTGTAGAAAATGAGTTTTAATAGCTGCTATTGCCTACAGTTATCTTTAGGGTAGATAATTCACTAATAAACATCTCAATAAAGGTAGCAACCAAGTACAATAAACACTCGGTTGTCATGACTGACATCCAGCCTCCCTAGGTCAAACACTCCCAGTTGGCCGGGTCACTGAGAGGTCAAAGACTGGAGGGCAACCAGACTTCATTCCAATCCTAATAAATGTGATTTACATTGCCTGCCCTAGAAAAAAAAAAAAACAAAACAATTCCCCCAACTCTAAAATACACTAACACCAGCCTACTTTTTCATGTTCTATCATCTTGCTTATATGCTAATTGTGCCTTTTCCCACAGTCATTACGGGAACTTGCCTCTGGTTTGCTCATTCTAGAGCAAAACAGAATTGCAGATCTGTCAAAAGCACCAGACCATTAGCAACAGAGTCCATTTGAAGATAGACAGCCTGGGAGTATTGCAATGGAAAAACAAACAGGCATTTTTCTAACTTCCTCTTGCTGTCCCACATTCTTTAATGGAATAAAACTTGCAATCTATTTGGCACAAGGAAGCCTTAGAGAATGTAGGAAAATTAAATACTAGAAAACAGAATCTTTTTTAGGAAAAAAAATGCCTTTAATGAGCTTCCTATAATTTGCAGACTAGTTGACAGACTGATTAAACAGTTTGTGAATGATCCAGTTTGTTAGCCTTTCTCTCTCTCTCTCTCTCTCTCTCTCTCTCTCTCTCTCTCTCTCTCTCTCTGTCTCTCACCACACTATTCCTTGTTGCCAGTAGCAACCATTTAAAAAGCAAGCATAACAAAGTGAAAAATGTATAAGCCAAATGTGTTGTGCCAGCAGACCCCAAAGTATGTCCTGAGCCCATTGTTTCTTGAGATGCTTCATTTTAAAAATATTCCACAGTCATGACTTTGGTAACCATCATATTTATATTTCATTTTTATAGAATCACAATAAATATTAGCCTATTGGAGGCTCTGTGAAGTAATGCAGGTTCTCTCCCCCACCCCTCCTCCCTCCCTCTCTCTCTCTCTCTCTCTCTCTCTCTCTCTCTCTCTTAAGGAGAGTAGTTTATTTAACCCTGAATCGCCCATGAAATTCTCTTTTTTCATCTAATACCTAGAATGATTCAGGAAATGCTGTTGCACTGAATCTGAACACTGTTAGGATTTAAAGCGCAGGAATTTGAAATTAAAGAAAAAGTTATTAGTTCACTGTTCCACTAAGGGGAGAAGGGGAGGATTGCAATAACACATTGAGCTCTGATCAAGAAAAGATCATAAATGTGATTTGAGATCATATAAAAATGGTGCCTGCTGGGTGTCCTTACTTCCTGGATGCTAACTCCCTGCCGGGGAAGCATGCTGAAGAGCCTCCTCCAGCAAACTAGGACCCTGCAAAGTAATGAATTTTCAGGGGTCATTATATGTGGCCATCAGCCAGCCAGTCAGTCCTCCCTTTGTCTGGCAGAGAGTTGCCACATGCATCACTGAGGCCACAAAGGGGCACTTCAAGTCTGTGATGAGCTGTCAGAGTCACTTGTCTGGAAGGTTCTGTCTCCTCAGTGGCTCCACAAGCTTTACTCAATCCTTGTCCTTCCACACAAACCCTCAAGGGCCAGCAAATGGAAAAGGGGAAGGTTAGCCAGGAAAGGCACCTCCATGGCCTCCTGACCAGGCCCTTGGTAGAAAAGGGATTACATTACACACAGTCAGGAAGTGGTATTTTGAGCTCTTGTCTATTTAGCTGAATATAGTTGCCTGGAAAAGTCACCCTACTTGGACTGAATTAACATGCATTGGTAGCACCAAATTCAGGAGAGTAGGTAACTCTGGGGAGATGAAAAAAGAAAGAACTGGGGAGGGACAGGAATTCACAGAGGGATGCAGAGCTTGTGACTATACACCCATGGGCCCCATAAAGACAGTTTGGTTTATGATCAACAGCATCAGAGGACAATGCTCCATAAGCCTGTGGTGTAGAGGGATGATGTAGCTGGATTAGTCTGTGTAAGTTCACTCTGATGTTCACATAATGACAAAAATCTCCCTTCTAATGACTCATTTTTCAGGACATGTCCCCACCTCGAAGTGACAACTGTATTTGTTAATGGGCTCCTTCCCAAGCTGGATAGCAATCCATGGTGTTTGGTGTTTGTTATTATCTATTTGTATGTGTATTTGTAAAACACATGATCTAAGTTATGATTTAAAAATGTATATGCCACACATCTTGGATCCCCAAGGAAATAAGTCCCATAAACACCAAGAGTAAATCATTGCTCCCATAAGTCACCCCAGGACCATTCAGTCTTAAATTATTTAATGCTATAAACAGAGGTTGATTTGATTAAAGTATCTTCCCAATAGAACCTAAAACTGACAGAAACCAGAGCATTTTACACAAAGGTTAAAACTATACCATGAGGACTGCTTGATACAGATGATGAAGCACATACAACTCAATCATTAAAAAATTTCATTCATAAAAAAATGTTATTAGTCAGAAAAAAATGTTTCATCTCATTGGGCTATAAACATGGCATAGGTTTAGGTTTTTTTCCCAAAATGTGGGCCCACATATATCACATCACCCCCTTCCCCATGATTATAGTAGTGCAGGAAGAAGGGCCCTTCCACACCCAACCCTCCTTTCTGCCCATTTTCCTTCAGGGTAAGGGCAGAGCAGTCACAGGAATGTAAAATTGTAGCTCCCCCCCCCCGCCTTTTTTTTCCCTTGGTTGCTGCTGCTTATCTTCCTAGACCTATCTGGCCACTGAGGCCTCTGGGGAACAGGTGGCCGAGCTCTCAACATTAATCCATTCCTTGGAGGGTCCACCAGGGTCTCCTCTTCACTCAGTTCCAAGATCCAGCTATGTCCACCTCACCATCCCTACCTCCTTAGCCTCTAATGCCCAATTCTCAGGGATGCCCTGGACCCATGAGCAGCTCTTCTGATGGGGTGCTGCAGTTCAGTTCAAGTTCAGCCACCTTTCAGGTCACAGCCTCCTCTTTATCCTCCCTCATTCCCTTCTCTAGCCAGGGAGCACTGAGGTGGGACAGTAAGTCCAGTAATCAAGAAATATCCTACAGTAAAATGGAACATTGGACTCCATTCTTGCAGACATCCTCCCAGATTTATAAGGGATCCTTCTAGAGCACCTCCCTTGACTTTGGGGAAGAGTACCAGCCATCTTTTCCTGTCTCCTTGACTCGTAGACACCTTCTCATCCCGGCCATCTTCTTAACCAGCTAGTTGATGGTTAAATAGGCTGTTTTGTTTGTTTGTTATAACTTCAGGATTTCTCAGAATCTTGAAGATAAAAATGTGACTTGTGAATTTAGGAGACAGGGATAAGGCAAAGATTCTCAAACTTATTATTCACAGAACACTTATGAACATCTCAAGGAACAGACTTTGGGAAATGTAGATCTTACTCAATGCTGTCAATTTTTTCATGGCCAGCTTGAGCTCTTCCCCTCCAAAATTTTCTAGAATCCCTATAGCCCAACCTTCCCATCACATCCCACCCAGGCCACTCCTCCTACTGCCTGTCAGCATTAACTATCCCAAAGGTATTTCAGTATAACTCTTCTTGGATGTTAACCTTATCTCTTAGGGACTCCAAAAAACAATCTCTACTCCCTTTTCCCTTGTTCCAATAGGAACCTGGAAAAACTAAACCATTTTCCTAGCCTCCTTAGGGGAAGAGTCCATGTGATAACTATGCCAACAATAAAATGGTCATGACAGTCAATTAGGGGTGTTGGCAAAGTCTGCAGCTGCCCCCTTCTTCTTGCCTTCCATTAACATGTAAGAGTGGGAAAATGGACAAAATAGATGTGTTCAATCAATCTCATTTCTCAATAGAATGTGTTCAAGAGGTATTGTTCTTTTCAATTATTTGCATTAATGAAATGGAGCAAAATATTCTGAAATAGTAGATATTCAGAAAAATCACATGAAGTTTTTCCATATGTATTTTTCTTCTAACATTAGAATGAGAATGTGCATGATATCCCTGGAATTTATGTCAATTTTAATTTTTTAATTTTTTTGCTAATTACTCAGATTTGATCATTAAACACTGCATAAATGTATCAAATTATCACACTATACCACATAAATGTTCAGATGTTATATCAATTAAAAATGTTAAAACTTGAACAGAAGTTTTTAAAAATCAAAAGATGTAGTTCAGGAGAGAATCTGAAGTGTTTCCCCAACTAACCCCCAATGCCATATTCTGGACCGCACCATCTGAGATCTTTCTCAGAACTTTGCAAGTTTTGCTTTCTTTCTTAAAAATTATTTTCTTTATACTATATGTTTCTTTTGGAATATTTTTAAACTAGTTACCATCTCTTTAAATTGTGATATGTTATATCTGTCTTTTGTTTATGAATTTATGTGATAATTGTATGTGCAGATATATACATACATGATCTTTACAAAACTATATATATATCACTCTATATACACAGTTCCATATCCTACTGCCGCAGTCTGGCTGGGCACAAAATAACTGAGCCACCACAAAACCTTGTAGATTCAAACAGCAACTCTTTATTCCCAACTCTCACCGACACTCTACACACACTACCTGGGAATACACTCCCTCCACCGGGCTCTGCGTACCAATACTCTCAGAACCCCGCGAGAACTCAACTGGGAACTCCAAAGAGTGGGTGCCTGAGGCAGCAGGATACGCCCTAATCCTGGAGCTGCCCTATTCCCAGCAGGGTCACCTTTCAAACCAAAATGCCATGTGTCATTCCTACTTGGCTATGGCTCTCAGCATCTCCCCCCTTCTGATTAATTAAACAACAAGCAATGTGGCTTAGGGACTATGCCTGTTAGGTTGTCCAATTCAACATATGGTCCTTACCCGTCATCGGATGAGCTGACCTCTAGGCGTCAGCCTCCTGTCTTAGGTTGGTACCACTGCAATTGGATCATACCTGTCACTGACTACCGGTCCAGCATACAGCCATACTTGTGGATAGGCCTATGCACCAGTGGGGGAGTGAGGTTCTTTGCCTCACCTCTGTTGGCCCCAAAATTTGGCCTTTGCACCAGTGGGGGGGGGTGATGTTCTTTGCCTCACCTCTGTTGGCCCCCAAATTTGGCCTTGGTCCGGTAGAGGCAGTGTGTTCCCGGGAAGTGTGGGTAGATGTGTACGGCAAGCATCTTTTCTGAAACAAAAGTCATGGTGGTGAACTTAGTATTTACTGTGGGGGAAAAGTTATTTGAAAACTTTTGTATGTGGCCACCATAAATAAACATAGATATATCCAACTAAAAACTAAAGGCAAGGTCACACAAATGATTTCACAAAGGACATTTGTGATAATCATTTATTATTAAGTCTGAGTATTTATTACTATTACTTAAAATGTCCTGCTTCAATTAAGGGAAAAAATTAAAATGCTTGAATTTCAGCAAGCATGTCTGCTTTTTTCAAGCCATGAATCGTGATTGAATAAACTGGTGTCTTATAAGCATGAGACCTCCCTATACTGGCATAATGAATTATTTTATGCCATGTTCCCATGTATGGTATATATTGTACAATGAGTAATCTGAAACTATAAATAGAAGTTCATTAGATTAGACAAGGGGAATAAAAGGAAGGGAGAATGAGAATAGGAAACCAATAGAATGAATTGGACATAACTTTCCTATGTTCATATATGAATATGACCAGTGTAACTCCAAATCACATACAATTGCAGGAATGGGATGCTAATTACAATAAGTCATACTCCATGTATGTGTAATACATCAAAATACACTCTACTGTCATGGATATCTAAAAAGACAAATTTTTAAATTTCTAAATTTAAATAAAATTTTAAAATAAATAAATGAAATTATAATTGATACATGAACTTTTTAAATGGTAAAGCCATGATTTCACAGCATAAATTCCCATTTAAATAAGTTGGTTTATATCACTGAAAGAACAATATTAAATAAGTATTTGCATAGATAATATGAGACTACTGCATAATTTGTGAAAATAACAGAGCAATGACTGTAGTTTGGGAAGCTGATGAAATACAAGTCAAACTCATCAACTGTTCTTTATCAAGAACTCTGGTCTTGACTGTCTCAGTCTCACTTGTGGGATAAGAATCCTATTTCCAAACCAATTTGGTTACCTCAAACAAGATAAAATGTGCAAAATGCTCCAATATTAAGAATCATCAAAGAGTGTTTGTTAAAATACACATTCCTAGACACCATCTCAGATCCACTGAAAACAGAGAATCTGCATTTGAGGCAGATGCCCTGGCTACTCCTGTGATTAGAGGAATTTGGGACAGAATGACAGACAGCACATCTCTGTAACTTCCCTGTGAGATCAGAAAAGCTGATAGTTGAGGAGAGAGGATATTTAGGGAAAATTGGGTGTTTCCTTGATGTTTACTACTTTAAAGCTGACTATTATGAATGAAGACTGTCTCCCCAGGGTCTCTAGTACACAGGGTTTTGTAAGACTAAAAATAAACAAATCACCACACGCTTATAAAATGCCTTAGTAATGCCCAAGTTCAGTACAAGCTTGAGGGAATCATGCATGTTACTCTATTTGTATTTCAATTCACATCCCAAAAGATGTGAACTAAAAATTGTTCAGCTGGATAATGAAATTATAACCATAACATTTTTTTTTATTTATGAGCACCTGAGCCCATAGGATCTCAGGCAAATTAGCATTGTAAAAGCAAATGTACAAAATGAAATAGAAGTGAATTTCCTGAGAAGTGAGATATTTGATTAAATTCCAAAATGTGACTGAAATCTAGGAATCAAAACATTTTGCACAACCTCCCAAATTTTAGTTAAATTTTTCAAAGTCATTCTGAAGTATTTGAACTTTTTTGTGCTAAGGGCTTGGTATAGAAAAGACATTTGCTACTTACCAAATATCCATGGGCTCCTCCACCTTCTCCAGCCCCCTTGCAGTTGGTGGAGCCATGTGGTCAAGTGGTAGCAGTGGTGTCTGAGCAGGAGGACTAGGTCATAACTGCATCTAGACATTTATGAGCTTCCAGTCCTCTCTGCTACTCTTCTGAAGGACTCTTGGTGGCTTTGATGATGAAGGCACAAGATTGAAATAGCCAGTGCAGTTTAATGACTTCATAAAGGACAACCACCCTCAAGAGTTGCCCAGCTGCATCAGATTTTAAAGGACCAAGAATGGAGCATTTGGGGTACTGAGACTTGTCAGAGCATAAACTAGCCAATCCTGACTAATACTATTGGAAGTACTTGATTTCTCTGATTACTAAATCTGAATTCACAAGAGCAAAAGGAATTCATTCAATGCCTGCTGAAATGGTACCTACTACTGAAAACAGATATCTTGATGGTACTCTCCATGGGATTCACTATACCTGGGAAAATGAAGCTCAGAATTGTCCCATCCCACCTCACCCCCAGTGATAGAGCTCACCAATGGAAAGACTACAATTTCATGTCCCTAAAACCTCCTGGGTATTACCTACAAATTTCTTGACAACCATATAGGACCAAACTTAACACACACAAATCCAACTGAGAAGCATTTTTAGGCAATGATCTCAAGTTCCATGATGGAAGATATTAGACCAAAGTTTTTCAGGTTTAATGTACTTCTGCTTCCCATCATATCGCTTACCATTCTGACAAAGGAAACAGGGAGCAGTCAACGAATAGTTCATGTGTTCCCCTGCCTTTCTCAGTCACAAGCCATGTGGGGCTATTTAAATTTACATTTAAATTAATTAAAGTTAAATAAAATTAAAATACGGTTTCTCTACTGTCATGTATATCTAAAAAGAACAAATAAAGAAAAAAATTAAATAATTTCTCAGCTGGACTCAGTGGTACACGCCTCTAATCCCAGCGGCTTGGGAGGCTGAGGCAGGAAGATGTCAAGTTCAAAGCCAGCCTCAGCAATGGCAAAGTGCTAAACAACTCAGTGAAACCCTGTCTGTATATAAAATAGAAAATTGGACTGGGGATGTGGCTTAGTGGTTGAGTGCCCCTTAATTCAATCCCCCATACCCCCCCCCAAAAAATATAATTTCTCAGTTGCACTAGTCACATTTCAAACATTCTATAGGCGTGTGTCTAGTGACTACCATGTTGGACAATGCAAAATATTTCCTTTATCGTGCAAAGTTTACTCTTCAGTGCTGGCCTGGAATATCCCCTCAATATCTTTCCTCCAAGACACCCTCCAAAAACATAATAGAAGCAAAAGCTGTGTTATTTGTCAAGTGAACAACTCCTAGACACGACTCCCATATCTCTCTCCCAGTTGATATTATCATTAATATTAATGCCATAAAACTGAGAAAAGCAACACTTGAGGGAAATACCCATGAGAACAAGAATGGCTTTACCATAGGATCTACCATATTAGCTCTTCAGACTATTATAGGATTTTATGTATTGCTGGATAATTTTATATGCACAATGTGCATGCTCCCTCTAACTTAGCAATATCCTTGCAGATTGACTAAGTCTTTGGCTTTGTCACTAAAAGGCAAAAAAAAAAAAAAAAAAAAAAAATCTTCCAGCAACTTGAAAAGTTGGTAAAGCTGATGATTGATCATGACTGCCCCTGACACTAACCCCATAAGGACACCAAAGCAAACTCGGCTTAGAAAGTGCCATGGGATCGTCTATGTAAACAAAAGTTCTGAGTGAGAACACTGTTCCAGATGACACTAGAATACACCTGACAGCAGATGCTTTTCCCTTGAGGGTAGACCAGCTGCAAACTCACCGTGCTGACAGTAAGAGGAAAATTCCCAGAAGATTGGTTCTTTTAAACTGAGGAACAGTGAAGGATGTAGTGTAGGGGAAAAAAAAAAAAACTTCATCCGAACAAGAGAACTGATGTGAGGGCCTCAAAGAGCTTTCAGCATTTTTGACTCTCAACTGAAAATAACTAATGTGTAAAAATACTGATAAAGAAAAGTCTCTTCGGAAACAAGCAGGACCCCAAAATAGAATGTATTAATAGGTTGCAGCTTTCCACACCTGCCTACCTGTGTGGTACATTTACGATACTGAAGTGTCTAGTAAAATTATCCAGCAATACATAAAATCCTATAATGAGATATCACCAAAATCCGAAATGCTTGTAACACCAAATGCTGGTTACAATGTGGAGTAACAGGAACTCTCATCCATGATTGGTAGGAATATAAAATGGTTTGGCAGTTTCTTACAAAGTTAAATATAGCTTTACCATATATTTGAGCAATAATGCTCATAAAAAATTAGTGTTCATTAGTATTTACCCAAATAAATTGAAAACTTATGTCCCCACAGCTCTAAAACCCACACAGGAATGTCTACAGAAATTTGATTCATAATCGCCAAAACTTGGTTGCAGAAAAGATGTCCACAGTAGGCTGCACACTGTGGTAGAACCAGGCAATGGAATGTTATTCATCAGTAAAAAGAAATATGCTATGGAGCCATGAAAAAAAACATAAAGGAACCTTAAATTTAGATTGCTAAGTGAAAAAAGCTCATCTGAAAGGCAGCATTCTGTATGGTCTAACTATCATATCTGCAAAAGGCAAAACTATGGAAATAGTAAAAAGATCAGTGTTCATAGGGGTTAAAAAGGAAGGATGAGTAGGTACAGCCCCCAAAAAAATTTAGGACAGTGAAACTATTCTGTGTGATACTACAATTGAGGATATATGACCTTATGCATTTGTCAACACCATAGATGTGTAAGACATCAAGAGTGAATCCCAACGTAAAATGTGACCTTGAGTTAATAACGTATCAACAGTGGTTCATAGATGCAAACAAATGTGCCAATGAAAGCTGTTAATAATTTGGGAGGGGGGGATACCAAAGAGGGGAAAAATGGGAACTTTTTGTACTTTCTGCATAATTTTTCTTTAATCCTAAAACTGCCTTAGAAAGCAGTAAATTTTTATGGGAATCTAAAATATATTTTTTATTTTATAAACATTACATTAAAACATTTATCAAATAAATATTTCCTATGGCTTTAAATATTCTTCAAGAACTATACATTTAATGGTTTTATAAAAATCAATCACTAGCTACATCACATTTTTAAATAAAAGACCTATTGTTGAGTATTTAGATAATTTCCCAAAACCTTAATTTTGTTACAAATTCTTTAACAAACTTATTATAAACATGGCATTCATCCTTCCAGAATAAAATGAATAAGTATTAAATTATATTGCCAATGTGATGTTTTAAAGGCTCTTAATAAGTTTTATCAGATTGCTTGGCAAAAAGGCTGTACCCATTGGACCTTCATCTCACTGACAATGAATGTCATCACTGATAATTTTTCCAACTGGCTTATGGCAACAGAGGCCTTCATTAGAAAACATGTGTACATTCTTCCAGGTTTGTTTATCCTTCAAGTTGTTATATTTTTAATGAAAATAACTTCAATTTTCATACAATCAAAAAAAGTCATCAATTTTTAAAAATAATCCTGAAAGTCCACTTCCTACTCTAGCATAGTGCAGGGCCATCAGCCAGAGTACAGAGCATAGGCTGGTGCAAACACACACACACACACACACACACACACACACACACTCAGACATGCTCACACACACAAGACAGTATTGGAGTGTGGTCATATGAGAACCATTGGCCTATTGAAGGTAAAGCTCTTCAATCTCTTACAGAGCTTTTTCTTCTCTCCATCTCTAGTATTATAAACTAAACCCTTGGCAGGGTGGGGGCAGCCAGTGCGTGTTTACTGAGTGACTGAGTCTATTAATTAGTCAAAGCAGTTGCTAAAAAGGTTGTAGAATTGATAGATTCTTTGGACTCCAACAAAATGCAAATATCTAGAGAACACAATTTTAGTTTGGAGGAGAGAATGGTGGTGAATAGAGGTTAGCTTCTCTTCTAGTGTTTTATGGCTTTCAGTTCAATGCTTTATAATCACCTCTCAATTAATTATCATCTATCAGTTAATTATTAGGCATGCTATTGGGAGAGATCACTAAAGAAAGAACTAAAATTCCTCACCTAAAATGACCAGTGCTATTTTTTAAGTATTTTTAAAATTTGCTTAATATAAGTGAAACATACCCAAATTAAAGTTATCAAAAACAAGCTAGTTTATTTGGATGTTTATCAAACAATGTTAAGAGACAATAAAGAATTATTTTCTATAATTGTTTTTCTAGATATTATGATACAACAGAGATTTTTTTTTGAAAATCCTATTTTAAAACCACACTTCTTTACATATCACAGGAATTGATAAATATTTGTTGAAATGAGGAAAGATAAATATCTTGAGGACAAGGTAAGCCCCTTTGTTATACACATAGGATACCCCATTAATTTTTTAGAGAGCATAGCTGCATACTGAAATTTTTATAAATATGAAATGCTCTTTCATGGGAGTATTATAATACATTCAGGTTATAGAGCCTATCTGCCAAGTCAGCATATATAACTTACAATTTCTTACAGATATTAAGCACACACATTTTTCTTCAGAAAAAAAAATGATGCAAATGTGTTGAAAATTACATTATTCAAAATAATGCATTTTAAACTGATCACTAATATTAAAATATTACAGCAAATACCCACCACAAAAACTCATATCTGTTCTTTCTGAGTAATAATGTGATTGCCTGTCACAAGCAGCAAGGCAACCACATCTCCTGTATGTTCTTGGGAGGAATTTCTTCATATTGTTAGTGAGGTTTCATTTTTCATGTCTGCAGCCAGAGCCGACATCCAGAGATGCATCTGATTAAGTGACTCCATGCACTTGAGTAGGGAGGGGAAAGGAAATGCAATTCTATATTTAATAATCCTTTTTCTCTATAATGTATTTACCTCCTCTTTCCCACCGCAACTCTAAATGAGGCACAATTTAAATCAAGCACCAAAATTTTTACTTATGGAAGCAATGTCTCTCAAGTGCCTAAATCATTAACTTATTTTATTTACCTATTTATGTACCTTGTTCTGAAAAGTATTTAAAAACCAAAGATATTAACTGTTTCTAGGTAAAGACTTGGGATGGATCAAAAGACTGGGCAATGTCAAACAGGGCCACTTGGACTTCAGTTTCAAAAGGAAATTGTATCCTTGGCAATAAATACTTATCAGTCTCCACTCTGCACTGGGTATTGTGCCAGGAGCTGGGGATACAATGATGAATACAACAGAGAAGTTTCCTGGCCTGGGTGGAGCCTACATTCTAAAACTGAATTCCAAACCTGGCGTGAATGCACTCACCTATAGTTTCATTTCTCAAGAGACTGAGACAGGAGGATCATTTTAGCTCAGGGATTTAAGATCAGCATGGCAAAGTAGCAAGATAAATAAATAAATAAAGATGGATTACATTTTCACAGTGAAGGTAATGAGGCAGGCTGCCTAGCAAAGCCAGAGTCTAGTTTGGAAAAAAAAGATTTTTCTGAGACTTGATATCTGCCTCTGAATATATGAATATCCATTATGTTATAAAAGAAAAGAGGTATGTGTTGCAAATGTCAGAAAGACACTGAGAGGGGCCCAATAGAAGAAAGAGTTTTTTTATAAAAAGACCTGTCAAAGAATGCAATAGGTAGATCACAGGAAGTGTTCCAGAAAAGACAGGAAGTACATCCAGGACAAAACCAGGAAGCCGGCTGTGGTGGGCTAACAGATGCACAGGGACAGGAAAGGTTGTCTGCAATTTTATGATTCAGAAGAGTTCAAATCAAACCATACAAATGCCTGGAACATCTCAGCCCTCATAATTTTTGCCTTAATGAGAACTTTTAATGATCATATAATGATATAATAGAACATCATTTCCTTGGCCCCCTGCCATTTAGAGTCAGAGAGAAACAGTAAACACTGGTTTCTGAATACAGTGCTGGATGCTGGGGAACTGCATGGCTTCAAAATGTCAACTGTCTCTCTGAAAAGGGACAAACTCTGGTCTTGGAAATAAAGGCACACTGTAGAAATCACCAAAGTAAACTCATCATGAGGGCAAAGTTAGGTCAATATGACCAGTGTTGGCAGCAAAAGACCACCAGACTAACAGAGTCCTCTCCTAAACCCCAAAACCTATTAATATGTTGAGACAGCACTCCCATGATAGTGTATTTTATATGGTACAGTTACTATACTACATTATATGGCACAATTGACCTTCAAGTTAGCCAAAGGCATCAAATGTAATATAGCCCTTAAAAACAGAGAGCTTTCTCCAGCGGTCAGCAAAAGGGAATTCAGAGAGATTCAAAGCATAAGTGATACCTGCCAGCTTGAAATTGAAAGGGACCAGGTATGACAAGGTGTGCGGTGATCTCCATAATTAAAGTGACTTCTGGCTAACAGCTAGTAAGAATATGGGAACTTTTATTCTATGAACACAAAAAACTGGATTCTACCGCCAATCTCAGTGACCTTGGAAACAAACTCTCCCCTCCCCCACCAAAAAGGCCCAGCCTGGTCATCACCTTAAGTGCAGCCTCTTGATACCTGAGCAGAGGACCTAGCCAAAGCGGCTCAGACTTCCCGTCTACAAGGCTAATAGATAAGTGTGGATTTGAGACACTAATGTATGGCCATTCATTATGCAATAGCCAAAAAAGTACAGAAACCAAGTAGTGATGATGAAGCACTGTAAATCAGACCTAAGGGTCAGGATGGCCAACACTCTAGGGCCAGACCTCCACCAGCTAAGTGGACCAGATGAGACTAATCCGGAAAAAGCAGAGGAGAACAATGCCCCCATTGGCTTAGTGGAAATCATGGACAGAAAAGGCTCAACTAATTCAAGCAAGAAGGAAAAGGAGGAACCATGGCTCACTGAGACCCTGTGTAATAACACTAGCTGGAACTTGTATCTCAGGAGAGGGACTGCCCTGCAACTGGTGATAATCACAGCAGTATGGTCAGGGGAGGAAAGAAAAAGATATTCTCTCAAGATCCTGCTGAAATTTGGGGTACACATTGGGCACTGATGATACCCACATCTACCCAGCCCCTTTAGGGTTTGGGCTGCCCCATGGTGATGGCCCTTAGAGAGGAAGAGGAGCTGCCCTTGCCAGCTCCCTCTCTAAGGCCAGGCCAATGTTTATCTCCTAAGCTTGAAGTGCACACAAAAGCAGAGCACCATCAGGGATTAATGGACATTCTGTTGGCCTTGGCATTCTAAAACCTCTCATCACCCAATGGCACATCTTACACCTCTTAATGGGTCTTCCTACATTTGCTCCTGTTTCCTTAAAGTCTACTCTCAACACATAAAGTGAGTGATCTTCCTAAAACACACATAACCTGACCATGTCATTCTCTACCAAAACCTTCCAAGGCTTCCAAAGTTCTTCAAGTGACCTATAAGACCCTCAGGGCTCTCCTACCACCATCTTTCTGAGCTTCCCTCCTAACCTTCTGCTCCTACTCCAAGTTCCTCAAACACCCAACCTTCCTTCTGCCTCAAGACCTTTACACTTGTTCTCTTTCTGGAATGTTCTTTTCCCAGATATCCACTTTGTCTCTCCCCATCACTTCCTTCAGGCCTCTGTTGAAATAGCACCTTATCAGAGAAGGCTTCCTTCTTGATAGAGGAAAACCTCTATCAAGTGTTTGCTTATGTCGGCCTCTCTCCACTAGAATATAAGCTCCATGGGTTTTCTTGTTCACTTCTAGACCCCAAGATCTTTTCACAGAAGATAAATGGTAAATGAATGAATGAGTGACTAGAAATCTTCAGGGAGATGTTGAGAAGTCAGATTGGGTCAGCTAGTTTCAAACAATAAGCAATACTAGGTTCAGCATGACCAAAATAGTAGGAGTCCAGAGTTTCTGCAAGAAGCTCAAAGATAAATTTTATTCATTCTTTTCATATATCTACTCTGTGCCAGGTGTTCTAGTAGGTGAACTATCAGGAGTTCTTCCACGACTGGGGTGTAGCTCAGTGATAGAGTCTTTGTCTGGTATGCATAAGGCCCTGAATTCAATCCCCAATAACACAAAAAAATAAACAATAAAAATTTAAAAAGAAGTTCTTCCACATGAGAGAAGAGCTCTCCTTTTATAATATAATAATGCACCACTGAAGGAATAGGCTATGATGATTCACATAGAAGCAATGGAATGATCTAAAATATCCATTCCACTGGGAAATCCTGTAAAATATAGCATAAAATCATAAACGGGAGAAAGCTCAGAGCTGCCAAGGCTGCCTTCTCTCTTGCTTTTTCCAACCTACTAATTTTCTTACTTGTTTATCTTCTTTGAGCTCCTCAACTTAGAGTTGAGTCCACAAGGAGGAACTTCCCCTTCCAGTCAAATCATAAAGTGCTGAAAAAGGACACTGAAGACTGCATGTGCCCCGGTTGGTGACTCAGGAGTGCTCTAAGGTTAGCCAAGTGCTGAGGCCACCAGATCAGCAGCTGGGGCCCTTCTGTCTACTAAGGGGAGGACTTACAGATGGACGGGGGCAAGGGTACTAGCTGAGCAGAGGGGCAATAGGACAGGTGGCTGAGGGAGCTAGAGAAACAGGAGTGCCACCAAGGTCCTCCTAACAAAGTGATCAGATTTCTACCTCATGACTCTACAGCTGCCAAGCACACCTGGTCTCCCTTTCAGCACATGAACTGTGTTTTCAAAAAGGTCAGCTTCCAAATCATCAAAAAGTCATCTCATCCATTCCTGGTGCTGTCTGAGCCCTTCATGAAGAATGTTTACAAACACTATCCTCCTTTCTATATAGAAATTCCATCGAGAGCTAGCTAAATGTTTAAATTCCTTCTTATGATGTAAGAAGAAAGTGTTGCGGGCTGGGGATGTGGCTCAAGCGGTAGCGCGCTCCCCTGGCATGCGTGCGGCCCAGGTTCGATCCTCAACACCACATACAAACAAAGATATTGTGTCCGCCAAAAACTAAAAAATAAATATTAAAATTTTTTAAAAAAAAAAGAAGAAAGTGTTGCAACCTAAAAGTTTAGTTCTCCTGCATCATGGTTATATAGATTTAGTCGAAGATTCTCCATCGACCACAGATGAAGGCCACAGAAGACCTCATGGAGAGCCACAAGGACCTCTACCCAGAAACCTCATTTTGGAACAGACAGACATCTGCTATAGGATTGCAAAGGGGAAGATGGAGTCCAACAACAACAACTTGGGCAAACTACTCCAACTGGTAGTGAATGCCCACTGCACAGCTCAGCCTATGGACAGCTGAGTGCTAGTCAGATATGAACTCTTGAGAGGCAGCAAGAAGAACCCTTATTCCCAGACAAATCAGTGAATGGTCCAGGCTTACTGTATTCTCAAACACCAAAAGTCTCAAAAACCCAAAGTCCAAAAGCTTCTAAACATGGTAGACATTGCATGGAAGAGTTTACCATTTGTTTTAGTTTGGATATGAGGTGTCCTCCAAAAGCTCCTGTGTTAATGCAGAAGATGAAATGATTAAAATACAAGAGCCATAACCTAATCAGTCCATCCTGATTTGAATGGAGCAGTAACTACAGGAAAGTGGGGCGTGGCTGGTGAAGGTAGGTCACTGAGGGCTCACCCTTGAGGATTACATCTTGACCCCTGGACTTCTCTTTCTTGCTCTCTGCTCCCAGGCTCCCATGAACTGAGTGGTTTCCTCTGTTATGCCCTCTGGCTGTGATGCTCCACCTCACTTCTGACCCAGAGCAATAGAACTGACTGACCACGTGAACCTCTGAAACAGTGATTCCAAATAAACCTTTCTTCCTCTAAGTTAGTTTTGTCAGGTATTTTCATCACAGCAACAAAAAAATCCAACTAACACACTAGTTACCAAAAACAAAAAACTATAGCAAGCAAAGCAATTGGCAATGACCAGAACTAGAAATGACAAAATGTCCATCGACAGTTTTTTAAAAATTGAATAATAATATATTCATGAAATTGACTCTCATGAAACAGTGAGAATTTTTTAAATGGCAGCTACAAGCACCAAAATGGACGAATCTCAGTAACATAATGTTGAGCATAAGAAGCTAAAACAGAAGACAAAAGAGTATATCCCTCCTGATGCCTTTTATGTAAAAATTTTGTTGTCCAAAATACATTGGAGCAGCTAACCTACAGCATTAGAAGGCAGGACAGTGGTCACCCTCAGGGAGCAGTGATGCTAGAATGCTCATGGGGACTTCTGGGGTGCCAGGCATGTTGTGCCCCCAGGGTGCTCACTTTATAAAAGTATATTTTGCTGCACACTTATGAATATATGCCTTTATGTATGCTTACTATACTTTATAAATCAGTTCACAGATTGTTCTTCTGTTTTTAACAAACATGTTGAGTTTATTTACACTGGTTTACAAATCCCCATAGGATTGACCCCACCATATTTCTGACCTCATCTCCCACTACTCTTCTGCTTGGTGACTTGAATCCTCCTATTCTTCACTCATGCTGGTCACCAATCCCCCTCAGGGCCTTTACACTGGCTATTCCTTCTGCTTAGAATGATCTCCCCTTAGACCACAGGACCTGAATTCTTCCACTTTCACATTTTTATTCTAATGCGGGGATTGACAAACTACAGCCCCTGCACAAGCCCAGAATATCCTCTATTTCTGCAAATAAAGTTTTATAGAAACACAGCTACACTCATTCCTTTAATGTCTACAGCTGCCTCTGAGGTTTTTTTTTTAATGATTTTTTTTAAGAGAGAGTGAGAGAGGGAGAGAGACAGAGAGAATTTTAATATTTATTTTTTAGTTATCGGCGTTACAACATCTTTGTTTTGTATATGGTGCTGAGGATCGAACCCGGGCCACACGCATGCCAGGCGAGCACGCTACCGCTTGAGCCACATCCCCAGCCCTGAGGTTTTTTATTTGTTTATCTGTTTGTGGTACTAGGGATGGACCCAGAGCTTTGCACATGTTTGGCAAGTGCTTTCCCACTGACCTACACACCCCAACAACTACTTTTGAACTATAAGAGTTGAGCAATGGGCCAGCCAAGTTTAAAACGTGTACTACCTGGCCTTTTACAGAAAAAGGTTGCCACCCCTGCTCTAGAGTCACCTTCCCAGGGAGCTCTTTCTTGATCACCTCATTTAAAGCTGGAATCAATCCCATGCCCTTCCTCCTCTACCTCTCCACCTGATCCCCTCTCCTACTTTTTATCCAAATCACCTGCCAGCAACTGGCATACTCTATATTTTATTTATTTTTTATTTTTTGTCTCCCCTCAGCAGAACATAAGCTCCATGAGGCCAGGGATTTCTGTGTGTTTCATTGTCTAATTATAGCCCCAGAACCTCAAGCAATCCCTAACTCAGGGCAGATATGTGATATATACGTACTGAATCAAAGATAGCACCAGATTTAAAACAATGTTCCAGGTAATGCACTGACCAGGTTTACAATCTTGAGCTCATTTACCTTCTTTGCTTCATTTAAGAGATTATTTTTCCAGAATGGGCTAGATCTAAGTTAAAATGAAATCCTTGGCAGGCTTGATTTATCTTAAATGTTCAGCAGATTAGGGTCAGCAGCTATAGCCATGGACAAGAAGATTCAATTCGAGCTGATGACTCTTAAGAGCAAGAATGGGAGGAAAGAGAAAGGGTGCTGTCATTAAGCTTATCTACTTTAAGCCAAAATAATTCTCAAAGCTGAATAACTGTTGTCAAAAAACAATCACTCCCCAGGAGCAGCTCATGTGACTGTTTAGTCATGTGGTCCTCATACTGGGAAAAGCAGGGAGAAGAGGACACAGAAATCATTTGGGTTTCTTGGCACACTTCCAGAGTTATTTTCCAATCCCTCAGTAAATTTTCATTTTTCCTATCACAGCAAAACAGTCCAAGGATGAAATCTCTCAGTATTGCTTCTTACCACTATATGTGAATCCATCTCAAAACAAAGAGTTTAATTAACACACATATTTCCAGGATCTGGGCTCTGCCTATCTGTTCATTCTTTGAGGACATAAAGAAACTGGAAAACACACTCATTCTCCATGCTGTAGGCTTGGGATACAGTGTCTTCATAAAAACACTATGACCTAAGAAACATTCACAACCTAGGTTGTGAATAACAGGATGATATCTGTTACTGACTTTTAAAAGCAAATTTCTTTAAATCTTCATATTTCTTATGGATTTTACGATAAGTAAAGATGGTAGCAGGTGGCTACCACATGAAGTCCTGAGCAGTGGTTTGGTCATGGTCCCCCAGCCCTACAGATGGAAACGTGCAAGCATGAAAGATGCCCCATAGACATGAGGCTGCCTGTGGAAACGAGGTCTCCAGAGATAGCCTCATTCTCTTCTCCTGTTCAAACATTAACCCTCAAAAACACCATTCAGCCACTAAGGGGAAAACAACTAAAGTCTAGATGTAAGTGAAAGCCATCAGGGAAACGCAAATCCAAACTGCAGTGTCAATCCACTTCCCCGTCCAAACCCACTAGGATGGCTACAATCAAAAGGGCAGATAATAACAAGAGTCACTGATAGGGACATGGAGACATCTCAATGCCCACATGTATCCCATGGGAATGGTGCAGTCACTTTGGGAAACGGTCTGGAATTTCCTCATAAAGTTAAACACAGGACTACCACAGGACCCAGCAATTCTATTCCTAGGTAAATGAAAACCTATGTCCACACAAAAACTTTTACACAGAGTAGCATTATTCTTATTAGTGAAAAAGGGAAACACTTTGACTATCCATCAACCAAAGAATTGATAAACAGTGGTATGGCCATACGATGGAATATTATTAGACAATAAAAAGAAATGAAGTACAGATAATTGCTGCCAGGGAAAAATTTGAAACATTTCTTCCATTATGCTAAATGGAAGAAACCAGTCACAAATACCAATTGCTACATGATTCCATTTACATGAAATGTCCAGAAAAGGCAAATCTATTGGGACATAAAGTACAATAGTGGTTGCCTAGGGCTGGAGGAAATTCTAGGGGTTGGAGGGAGTGACAACAGGTATGGTCTTCTTTTGGGGGTGATGAAATGCTCTAAAATTGACTATGGTGGCCGATGCACAAATCTGTGAATACAGTAAAAACCATGAAATTATACATTTTAAAAGGTGAATTGTGGGGTATGTATATTATATCCCAATAGAAACTGTAATAAGATCACACTCAGAGCCTGGACAGCACTAATCCTCTTTAGGAAGATGCACTTGGCCCCTCAAAAGTTTTTGCCCTGGGCTGGGCTAACTCACCAAGCTAAGCTAAGTGTTGGGCCCAGATTCTATCACATTTTCCTCTTTTCCTGCTTAGTGACTTGCTTGGAGATGACCAATAAACAGAATCTGAGGCATTTTACAAAATATAACATGCTGTGTAAATTCACACTTGGAGGCTTAACTGATACCCCCATAGCTGAGGAGGAGGGAAAGCACCAAGGCTCAGGGAGGACTCACAGAAGCAGGGGTTTCCTGAGACCATGGTGCCCATTAGGCCTCATTTTTCTCCACTTCAGCTCTCCTGGTAGGAAAATGGAACAAAGTAAGTGCTCTCTGGGCACCCAGAATGGTGAAAATGGCTTCCAGGTATTTTGCAAAATATGATCTCATAAAAATAAAAATACTCACAAGCACCAAGGAGCCATTTGGAAAGCCAGGAAAGAGCACCAAAAAGGCAAAACATGTGGCTGATTTCAGGGTTGTTTTTCTCCCCTGCTCCTTAACAAAAATAATAATAATAATAATAATTATAACCAAACAGCTGCTGATCCTCTTGGCTTTAATTTCAGCAATTTTCAGTTAGAATTCAGTGCAAAGAAGCATTTCTGCCTCAGCACCTAAATTATTCACAACTGCTCAAAATATCCACCAGGAACTTGGGTCAGGGATAATCCTACTCCACAGCGCTGTGTTAATGGGGCCATGTTCGTGTCTCCATCTAAATCCCCGAGGAGCAAGGGCCTTGCCTGCTCCCAACTGCCCAACACTCACCTGCTTCCTTTGTAGGGCTCCTCTCTGAAGTTACTGCTCAAAGCTGATATCTCTAGGGATTGCACCTTGATTTGTTTGTTAAATGTTAAAGTCTCAGACAGACCCAAGTTAAAAGCTCAGCCAGCCACTAACTAGCCACGTAACTCCACACAGGATCTTCAACATCTCTGTGGTTCATTTTCTTCACCTACAAAGTAAGGATGTTAATTTCCACTTCCAAGGACTGCTTTTGAGGATTAAATGAGATGAAAGGTATTTAGCACAGGAACTGACACATCCTAAGCACACAACAATGGTATTTATCACTATTATGGTGATGGTTACTACTAGGTGAAGTGTAGGAATTTATTTATTCTTTCAGCTAACCAATATTTTTACTGAGCTCAATGTTCCAGGCACTGGGGACGTTCCAGACACTAGGATACAGCAGCATCCCTGTCTTCAGAGAGTGGCCAGTCTATGGGGAAGAGAGACTATACACAGGCCCACAAAGAAATGAGCAACTTAATAACATCCATAAATGCTCTGAAAAAGTAGCAAGAAAGAATGTAATGGGAGTGGCTGGGACAGTCACTTTCAAGGAAAGATTCACACAGCATTTGTGGTGGACATTAAAATTTTGCTTACTGAATGATCAACTCATTCATTACAAACCTTCTTAAAGCCCTTCTGCAAAAATGGCCAAGGGCCTGCTGTGGCCATATATAAAGCCATACCACCAGAGCAGATCTCCAGGTCTCCCTTTCTACTCTCTTCCTCGTGGAGGCCAGGCCTCCTTTCCTCTTGCCCCTGTCTTTGGGAGTCCTCCGAGAAAGTCACTATTCCTTGGGAGGAATCTCTGTCTTTCAACATCTCTGACTGTTCTTCACACTTCACTGAGAACAGAATTTTAAACAGGACCCTTGGGAGGAAAGGTCCTCTTTGAAGACATCCAAAGTCTGCAAGACAGAGGCAGGCAGAGAAAGGAAAGGGCCTGGGAGTTTCTTCATTTATTCCAGTCATGCTGCAAAGGAGAGAAATAAAATGACAGGATAGAGGAAGCAGTAAAGACATTCCCCAAAGCTAGGATGTGATTATTAACCATCCAGCACAAATAGAGCTCACCAAAGAGAATGTAGGAGCTCAGGAAAAGGAAAACATGTGGGCACCATCATTTCTGGAGGTATTCAGTCCTGAGTTTTTAAAGCCAATACATTTTACCTCTAACTCTACAAGTGTTAATGGAGCTAGTCTACAAAACATTTCTCCAGATCATTTTGGCCTATACAAACTACACCTCAATGGGGCTATTATTACTCCACAATAAACAGTGGTCAAGATTGTTTTCTGAAAGGAAAAAGAATATTCTGGGAAACTTTACCCCCAAAACATCATAGGGGCCTCTATACCTGAGAACAGATATATGAGGATGACTTATTTTTCGTTGGGTAATCTTTTTTATTATTCCATTTTTTTTACTAAGTGTTTTTATAATTATTATGAAAAACAAAAGATATAATCTCCAGAATAAATGACAGAGAGAAAAACTGATTTGAGAGGTGATGTCTATCTATCAAGAATTAGAAGTTTTAGGAGTGATTTTCCTCTCTCTAAATCATTATGCTACTTATTTTCAGATCCAAAGTGAACACATAGCAACCTTGACTACGTTCCCGTGGACACACCTTATCGGGAAGTAGAAAGGACTGTGAAAATAGAATGCCAGATACTGGCATCCCAGAGCTGTCACTTTCCAGGTTAGGTGGATCCCCTCCCTTCTCTGGATTTCAAGTGCTCTCTGAGAAAGATGTGGTTGTTCAATGAATCACCTAAAATCCTCCCCAACTTTCTAAGTCTTCTCTGAGAATAAAGGCACTTGTATGTACTTCAAACTCTCTTATGGTTTTACAACTCCAAAAGTAACACATTCACCAAAGGTTCAAATGACAAATGACACTGTTAAAAGGCTGACATTTGGTGCCCAATATGGTAGCCACCAACATATGGAGTTACTTAAATTTTAATGAATTAAAATTAAATAACATTAAAAACTCAGTTCCTGAGTCACACTGGTATAGTGCTCATCTGCCACATGAGACCAGCGTTTACCAAACTAGATGGTACAGGTATTGAACATTTTATGGTCACAAAAGTTCTATTGGAAAAACTGGTCTAACATGCATAAAGAGCCCTTTTTTACTCCTCACCACTCTGTCTGACACACTTCCTGGAGTCTTTACAATTATTTATATTAGGCCCTCTCTGACTATGCTCAAGATCACCCTAATAGGTTAATGGGGTGAGTTGTCATGATAAGGTCTTCCAATTTCCCAATCTGTAATTAAGAAAGATTTGCTTCCATGAGTGCACTGAAGGCCACAGGTCATGGGATCATCACCACTTCCAAAAGCACATAGAAGTTTAAAACCTTTGCTGAGATCTCACTAACTCCAGTGTCCCTTAGGTGGTGCTTTTACAAAAAGCACTAAGGCATTCAAAGCCTGAGAAGGAACACTTAACAAATCTTACTGTAGCTCTAGAAGTGTGAGTCAAGCTCCTGCAAAACAATTCGTCAGATCATTTTGACCCACACAAACCATGCCTCAATGAGGTTTTCTTAATCATTCCCTAATAAACAGTGGTCAATATTATTCTCTAAACTCCAGCTTTCCATTTCACTACCTGCCTAAGCAGGTAATTACCAACACCCTACTGCATGGGACTCTGCCAATTTATAAAATTATAGTGCATTCCTCTCAGTTCCCCTCAAATGCCATGTCTTTACCATGCTTAACCTTTTAGTAGAATGTCCTTCCCTCCCTAACTGCACCCCTTCTCAACATATTCTTCAATTTACTGGCCAATTTATTTCTTTAAAATTCATCTCAGATGTTATTTCCTCCAGAAAGTCATCCTGGCCATTCCCAAGCTACATTAGGGGCCCCCCTCACTGATCCAGTATTTCAGTTTTTCTACACTGTAGATACTTTAAGAGTGAAATCTGGCAGAGATGGGATATGTGTGACTTGTCTTGAAATAACACTTTGGAGCAAGGTAAAATTTTTGCTGAGATATTTGCAAGAAAAAAAAAGAGCAAAGTTCTTAAAGATGCTCTCACTCATATTTTAAATGTGAGAAAATGTCAGTGATCCATTTCAAGGAATTCCCTTTTAAGAAGTGATAACTTTGGAGGAAAGTGACTAGAGATTAAAGGAGGGATATGCCTTTCCCCACGCTACATTTGACTTCACTATCGGCCCCTCAGTGAGCTCCAATAGCATTCTGGTGTTCTTCTTTCACAATAGTACCACCTCAAATCTATTTACATGTCTCTACCAGACTAGTATTCTACTAGTATTCTCTATAAGGCTAGCAAGGATTATATTCTTATTTATCTTCTGTACCTCTGGTACCCAGAACAGTCCCCAACAGAGGCCTTTTCAACTCCTGGCAACCACTGTTCAACACTTATTTCTTGGAGTCTCTACAATCATTTACATCAGGCCCTCTCTGGCTATGCTCAGAATCATCCTTACAGGCTAATGGCTTTCCGCGGTTAGGCCTCCCAATTTCCTGATCTGTAATTTAAAAAGACTTGCTTCATTGGTGCATTCACTGAAAGTCACAGGTCACTAGACTATCATCAGTCTCAACAGCATATAGAAATTTAAAAACTTAATTAAGAACTCACAAACCTCAATGTCCCTTAGAGATAATGTTTGTTTATGGGATGGATGGAAAATGGATGGTTGATGGATGGATGGATGGGCGGGCAGGTGGGTGAATGGATGAATTAGTAGGTGAGTAGACAGATGGGTGGAGAAGTGAATGAGTGAAAAGTGAATGGATGGATGGATGGTAAAAAAAAAAAAAAAAAAACACTCTTTTAGAGTTCAATTCTGCCTTCAGTCTGGAATCTCCTAAAGGGTAAAGACCTTAAATCTCAAAATCAATTCCTCTTTCCCTCTCTCTCTCCCGACTCCCGAACCCACCACCCCAATTTCCAGTAACTCCAAGAAAGTGTTTTATATATGGTTCTGAGCATAGCCAGAGAGGGCCTGATGTAAAATTTAACAACTGCTCAATACCACAAGGAAGAGAAAGGCTGGCTGGCATTTCCTACTCAGTGAATGTACTAAAGAAAGCCTGGAGAAAGGAAGAAAGAAATCTTTAATAACATATATTGGCTAAGAGCATTAAAAGCCTCCCTTTCTCTAATGGAAGTACAATTTGGAGATAAACCTGAACCACCTTCCTTTCTGTGGCATATGATTAGAATCTGCTTTGTTCTTCTAATTTGCTATTCTCAAATTACCACACTGCTGCTGGCTCTGCAAACCCAGGCTTCATGGCTGCCCTTGAATTTCTGCATAACTCTTCCTTTCTCCCCCCCTCCCCGCCCCCGCCTGGCCCCGTTTTAATCAGCACTGAACCAAAAAAGGGCCAACTACACCTGGTGGAGAACCTATGTCTCCAAACCTGAAAGTTAAGGGTGTCATTCAAGGTGCCCCCCACCCCAGGTGTCAGGATGACCTTCAGCAGATATACATTTCCCTTGAGATTTGGGAACACAGGAGGTGAAGTTATTCTTGACAAGGCTCCAGGTGGTATGAGAGAACCTGAATGTTTCTTCCACCCCTGACTCCAGAGATTTCATTACTCTTCTGCCTAAGCCTTCAAAACAAAGAGAGTCTAATAAGGCTTTAGCTAGAGCCAATAAATATTTTGTTCTCATGTTTTTCTAAAGGCTCTTGAAATATCATGGTCTGAGATTGCTAAGAGCTCAACTTGCAATCTTCACACTACAAGAGAAATTTCCTTAGAGGGTAAATAGGAAATGCTATTGACATTATCCTTAATTTATTTCTCTTTGCAGTATCTTGGGAGTTAATTCTAAATTTTGAACTATAAGCAATATTTATACCATGCCAAATGATCAAAGGAAACTAATTATCTAGTTAAGTTAGATGACAAACTATTCATATGTATGTGTGGTTGTGTGTGTGTGTGTGCGTGCGTGTGTGTGTGTGTGTGTGCGTGCGTGTGTGTGTGTGGTGTGTGGTAGGTTGACTACAATTTTCATTTGACTATACCTTCAGCCACAGAAGAAGTACTTTCTTTACTAAAGAAAGCAGATAAGGAAAGAATTTAAACTGTGTCCTTGGATGACCGTCCTAAAACATCAATTTGCTTTCTTTACCCAGAAATGTGAACAATGTATGGTTTCCCTCTTGTGCTATTAAAAAAAAGTTGTTAGCAAGAAAGAATTACATTACTTTGACTATGGAGGAAGATTCAAAAACAAAATAATGGTAGTATTCAGTATAGTTGGAGCAAACCTAAAACTCAAGACATAATACCCTATCCTAACCTTGCCAAGTAGGAGATCTCATACCTTTCTGTATTTCGATTTAGTCGACCAGCTAATACACATTATTACTGTACTACTTGAGGATATAAATATAAGTTGAAGTAAAGACAAAGATTGATACTAAACAAAGAACCAATAAATACCCAACATCACCATAACATTGTAATACGCCTATATAAGACACAAATCACAATGACTAGCATGAATTTCAAAACAATGGGCAATAATAGGTGCATATAACAGCCAAAAATAAAAACATTAGTTAGAATACATCAAGGAAGAATTATTAGATAACTTGTTAATTAGGGTTTTCTCCCCTCTTCTATTAATAAAGCTAATTAGTTACTGGGTTTTTTTAAGACTGCTTAATTTTATTAAGCAACATCCATGAGTAAATGATATTGTGTTTGAATTTTCTGTTTGAATGTGAAGATTCAGGTTCTGTCAATCTTGACCTCCTAGGACCTTTCAACAACAAATTATACTTCAGAGGTAAAACAAACCAAATACTGATATATTAATATGTTAATTGCTTTCTCCTGCTACAGAATACTCATATTTCACACCTTCCCAAAACTATAGATGCCGCAGTCTGGCTGCAGCAAAATAGCAGGGGGGTGACGAGCAACTTGTGTACATTGATACAGCAGGAGTGGGAGCCCCTGATGAATCCAAATTTAAAAAGTTTAGAGTAAAAAGGGTTATTTTAAGTTTATCTTTGGGGGATATCCCTCCTACCGCACTTCCCCAACCAATGGGAACTCTCCATGAGTCCCGTAGCAGGCCAAGGTGGACAGCATATAGATACATTTAGATAAACTATATTGTACATCTAAGATTCAGGTCATTATATTACTAATAATAGATTATTTCTGTGAGCAATTTTACAGAACTTGAATTATTTTAATCATTTTTTTAATAAACCCCCTGGAAACCAAGTAGAAAACAACTTTTGCCATAGGAGATAACTGAGACATAAATAAATATTAAATAAGTAATAAATTATTGCAGTATAATTTGCAAAGCTATTCTTCATAGTTTTGTTGACAGAATTTTAAAATGTATTATCTACTTAATGTTCATGACACCATCTCAGGAAGCAACTTGCCTACAGTAGAAATCCTATGCTTTGAGACTCGGAATTTGAAATCTGAGAGAGATATTTTCCATTTGCTAGTTCAAGATAGGACATGAGGATTAAGGACAGAAAAACACATTTTACTGAAAACTATGGTTTGGCTCCCCTATTTGCAGAAGAAAATGGGGACCACCTCTTGATCTTATTCAGATCTGAGCTGACTAATGAAGAGAAAGCAATCAAGTGCTCTTAGAAAGAATTCCATAGCTCACAATCCATTGATTTAATCTACCAGAATGCTCCAAGAAAAAATGTAGACAAAACAGGAAGACCAGTCATGGCGGTTTCATCATTAGTGATTTCTGCCAACACTTTAAAGAGACCCTAAGAACTCCCTGACTGTGCCTCCAGATCTTTGTGTCCAGCAACTTTTATTCCTTAGACCCAACTGTCTACTGGGAGTTCTCCATTCACATACCCCACAGCCACTTCAAAGTCAACATATAAAAATGGACCTCATTATCCTCTCTCCTAACCTGCTTCTATGTTAGTCTTATGTCCTCAGGGCCAGCTTCATGGGATGTGACATGTACCTTTGCCCAGGGACCCATATTTAGAAGGCCATTACTTGGCTTAATGGTTTTCTGTTACCATCTTAAAATATTTAATAATTTTTGAACAAGAAACCCTACATTTTCATTTTGTACTGGCCCATAAAAATGATGTGACTGATCTTAACTCTCCTGGAACAGCATCAACATTACCTCTGTCATTGAAACCCACTATCTGGTATTCATCCTAGCTGCTCCCCTTCTCCATTCCCACATCCAGTCATACTGGTTTATACCCAGGGTAAGCAAGATATAAAAGGACAAGTGGAAGTCAAAATTCATCTATCTCAGAGATACTGATGGCCCAGCCTGATACAGATGCTTCCTCTTGATTTTCCACCTGCATACACCTGTCTACACCTGTCATTTTGTACTTGAATTACTATCTTGTCTATCTTTCCCCAAATGACTGTGAGCCTCTCAATGTCTGATTTTATTTTCTTTTGTATCTTTAGTTGCTAGTTCCATGCTGGCATATAGAAGATATTTAACAAATGTTTATTTAATGAGATTGATGTGGTTTCAAAAACCTTTAATTCACTTTTGAAAAATGTAATGGTTTAATATATACAAATGCCCTTCCTTTTAGAATAAACACCTTTTTTCTTTTCTAAAGTGACCCTCTCCTTTCCATCCCATTTTCAGGGAAAGTTACCAGTACAAACAGCTCCAAAGATCATGTTACAACATGAACTCATTTTATATTGTCTTCCTGGGTTGCTGTCCCTCAGGGTCACATCTGAAAGTAAAAACAGCTGGGTCCCATATGCCTCTGGGGACCACCAGTCACTGCTGGCTTATACACGATATTTATGCCAAGATATTTTCAGAGTTCCTTGGCAATGCCACCAAGAGTCCAGGATACAGGAGAACAAGAGTAGAAAGTGTGGCCCAGAGGAACAGGAAAGCTGTCACTAACTCAAGGCCCCTATTGGCTCTCACCAACATTCAATACTCATCAGATTTTCCATCACAGGAAATCCTGTTTGAAAAGCCATCTCTTGATTTGACTTAGGCAGGGTATCATAAGGAATCATTCCATGCCCAGCAACTAATCAGCACTTTGGTCCAAATCAACATGGATTTCTTTATGCATTCATTCAAACACTCTCTGAACATCTAACTCAGAGAAACGTGCCAGGTGAGGCACCATAGAGAGAAATAAAATGGAACAGTCCCCACACTCAAGGAAACAGTTTTATCATGAGACTGATAATTCCACCAATGCCCTACTGTTCCAAGTGTGGTCCACAGACCAGAGGCACAAGCATTACCTGGAAGCATGTTAGAAATGGCTTTCCAAGAACCCCTGCATCAGAATCTACATTTGAACAAGAGCACAGAAGATTCTCAGAAACATCAGAGACTGAGAAGCCCTCCCAGGGCTCAACACTGAATCTCATTAGCCTGAATCAAGTTCAAATCAAACCCCAGCTGCAAAATCTATCCTGGTGGCTCCTGACCATAATCCTGTTGTTTTTTCCCATCTCAAATTCCACATCTGGTTCTCCACTACTTCATGGGAGGAGAAATTTGAAATTCCTCATCACACAAAGTGGCACTAAAAAAATCCTGTTATCTACCCAATGTCTATCACTTTTGCCTTATAAATCTCATATTAGATTCTCCACAAGATAAATTCTTATATTTTCATTCCTGCAATATTTTTCAGTTTTCCCGAATATGTCTAGTCAGAAAAAGAAGTAACAATTTAGAAATCAAGTCACTGAAGAATCTAATTCAAGCAGTTTACATTTTAAACACAAGCATAGTTTTCCATAATCAAAAGAAGGGTCTCAAAATAAAATGTGGCTTCATCTAATTATTAGGGCTGAAAAAAGTCAAAATGCAGCTGGAGAGCATCTTGGGAAATGTTCTACACAAAGGATTCTGGTCTTATTCTTCAATTCCTAACATTGCAATATGCATACATGCACACATATGCACACACAAATTCATGTGAACACTCTTACAAGCAATACATGCACCCACAGAGAATTACAGAGAATTATTACAGAGAATTCCAAATATACATGTATACATACCCAATGTACATATTTCAGAAACCTCTAATTTGTGACCATGAGGGCCCAAAATGAACAGGAATTCTATTTTGTTTTATTTAGGACTTTTTAATTTTTTTTTCAGGAAGCTCAGGAAATCACCAGTCACCTATAGCAGCAATTGTTAAACTCCTTTACACAATTGAAGGTCTATAAATTTTTTGTGTATATGGGTTGTATATGTCAATATTTCCTAAGACTTTTTAAAATATTCAATTAGTAATTTAAAAATAACAGTAATCTACACATCAATATAAATAGCATAAGTTATAAAACACAAAACAAATTAAAAAATAATTTAGTGAGAAAAGTAGCATTGTTCTACATTTTTGCAAACATCTTAAGGTCTAACTCAACAGAGAGATGGATTCTCATCATGCTTCTCCTGTCACTCTGCTGTGATATCACACCTCACGTAGCCTCGAAACATGTACACTTGGACAAAAGGTACACTGTACACAGGTGAGAGAATGGAAATGGGGAACGACAATCATCTTAAGAGTGACAAGACAATTTAATAGGGAAAGAATCATTTTTTTCAACAAATAATGCTAGCACAACTTGATATCCACATTAAAAAGAATAAAGTTGAACCCCTATATTATACAATATGCAAAAATTAACTCAAAATGGATCAAAGATAAGGAGTGACAGTTAACATGTGCAGGTTTATTCTGGGGTGATAAAAATGTCTGGAATTAGATGGTAGTGATGGTTGTATAACCTTGTGAATATAACAAAATCCACTGAATTGTACACATTCAAATGGTAAGTTTTAAACTACATGTCAAATCAAAAATGGGTCAAAGTCCTAAATGTAAGAGAGAAACCATGAAACTGAAGGAAACATACATAAATATTCATGACCTTGGCTTAGACAATAGTTTCCTAGCTATGTCATCAAAATCATAAGAAATAAAAGTATATATGTGTTATATATACATATGTCTGTGTATATAGATATATGATTTCATCAAAATCAAAAACTTTTTTGTATCACCAAAAAAGGAAGCACACAGCCCAAATAATGGGAAAGAAAATTTGCAAATCAATGAATAGAGAAAGGGATTTATATCCAGAATACATAAAGAACTCAATAATGAAGAATAACCCAATTTAAAAATGAGCAGAGGATCTGAATACACAGTTGTTCAAAGATATATACATGGCTAATAATCACATGAAAAGCTACTCAACATCATTAGCTATCAGGAAAATGCAAATGGCATCAGAGAAATCAAAATCACAATGAGATACCACTCAGAAACCACTTAGGATGTTTATAGTCCAACAGACAGATAATAACAAATTCTGGAAAGAATATGCAAAAATTTCAACTCTCACACACTGCTGGTGGAAACGTAAAGTGGTTCAGCTCTTTTGGAAAGCAGTTCAGTAGTTATTCAAACATTAAACGTAGAGTTACTACATGCCCCAATAATTTCACTTCTAGGTACATACCCAGGAGAAATGAAACATGTCTACAGGAATATTCATAACAACATTACTCATGATAGCCAGAAAGTGGAAACAACCCAAATGTTCATCACTGATGAATGAATAAACAAATTATGATATATCCACACTATGAACTAATACTGGACAAGAAAAAAGAACAAAATATTGATCCAGGCTACAACATATATGAACCTGGAAAACATTGTACTGCAAAAGTCCAGACACAAAAGACCACATATTGCATGATTCCATTTTTATCAAATGTCCTGAATAGACAAATATATAGAGGCAAGAAATAGATTAGTGGTTGCCTAGGGCAGGGAGGTTTAAAGGGAAATTGAGAATGTCTGATAAAGGGCATGAATTTTGCATGCTCTAAAATTGATTGTGGTGATGGTTGCACAACTTAGTTAATATATTAAATTGCATACTTTAAGTGGGTTATTAAATGGAAATGTGAATTATATCTCAATAAAACTTATTGGGAAAAGGCATACAATACCTTAGTAACATTTGAAAATAGTTTGAACCCCATAGACCCCCACAGAAAGATCTCAGGGCCTTCCAGAGGTCTCCAAGCCACACTTTGACAACTAACCAAACAAAGTATCTAGAGTAGGTATTATGGGTTATCTTCCTAGGAAGAATTTCCCCCTTTCTCCTACCAAAGACAGTCCTGACTTTTAGGTATTCATTCTCCCTGATGCAGAACAACACCTGGAGGGAAAGGTGATCCTACCCTGAATCCCAGGGTGAGCTGAGGCCACTTTGAACTAAGAGCACATTCCTTTCCCCTGGTCACAGTCACTGGTTCAGGCGAGAGCATATGACCTGAGAAGTCTGATCATACTGACTGCAGAATTTCTGCCTGGAATAGTGAGTTGGACACGGCTTCTCTCTTCTCCTGAAAGTGGGTGTTCTATGAAAAACTGAGAACTGGCACTACTATAACCATTTCAATATCAGTCCAAGAATGAAGCCATTGCAAAAGGTAGAAATAGGCAAGGGAGCCCCAGGGAAACCGTCTCAATCCTTGAATTAAGTCCTTAAATCAGGTCTCCTGAATATATGAGGCAGTAAATGTTGTTAATATTATGTCAGTTAATTAGAATTTGTTGCCTGTAGTTAAAGCATCCGGCTGATATGCCATCCAAATGATGTGGAGGTAGCAATATCACATTCTCCCTGTAGTCAATGCACTCTGCCTTTGCCTTGAGGGTATCAAGGGATTGAGATCCTAGCAGATCTTTGGAATTAAGTATATACTTAATTAAGTATATACTGCATTTTTCAGTATATACTTAATATAAAGAAATGCCGTATGTTATCTAGGCCTAAAACCATTAGTGCTGGACCACAGTATTCAAAAAACTATTTCTCCTTTCTGTTCCTTTTCTGTCTGGTTCTCAGTAGATTCTGCATGGAATTCTAGATAAGCTTGGTAGAGAAAAGTGTTGGGTTATCCTTACTAGCAGAAATGATGTGGTCGTCAACTGAACCTAGCTTGGATTTCACCACAGGATAATCATGGGCCTTGGTTTGAAGCAAGTCACTGGGCCTCCTATTCTCCATCTATAAAACGAGCATAATAATTCCTCACTTATTCTCCACTGTATTGTTGAAAAATGTATGTACAAACATGTTGTAAATGTTAAAACATTGACTAAATGCAGAGTACTATTATAATCAGTTTGGTTGGTGGGGGTAAGGGTAGCTTCTTATCTGTTGGAATGGTAATTGGATGATCACATGCCAACATATAATTTGGTGGGCCAACTGCATTGCTCTGGGCTTAGATGAGACAGAACATCGTGGTGAAGGGCATAGCAGAGTGCAGCTGTTCTGTTCATGGTGGCAGGGTAGGGATGGGGGTGCTTCGTGCAAGATGAACCCTTCCAGGGCACACTCCCAGTTATTCACCTTCCCGAGTCATGTCCCACCTGCCTACAGTCCACTCAAACTAGGTGGATTGATGAGGTTACAGCTCTCAAGACCTAATCATTTCACCTCAGAATATTCCTGCATTAAACAGGAGCTTTCGGAGAACACCTAATGTCCAAATCATAACATGTATCTTTACATAGTTAAGATAGCACTCACAATTTTTTCAGTTTTTACTAAAAAAAAAGTACTAACTAAACACTGGACACATATTCTTCCATTCAATCCCGTCATAAATCCATGAGATCTGTGCCATTGTCATCATCACTCTATAAATGAGGAAACTGAGGCCCAAACAGTTAAAGTGACTTGCCCAGAGTCACCTGGCTACACAACAGCACAGCCACAGCTCAAAACCAAGCAAGCAGTGCTCTAAAATATAAGCCTTCCACCACCCTGCCACCTGCCACCTCAACAAGCATAAAGCTTGCTCTCTGTAGAGAGCTGCACCTGCTCTAGACAAGCCACCTTTCAGTGGCCCAGAACATACAGCTCAGTAAGGACTGAGCTGATATTTAACAGCACAAACCCACAAAGGATTATCTAATGATTTTTATTGTTTTGGAACTGGATCATACAAATATTTTCTAAAATAAGCCAGAGCTTAGAAAACATTTTATTAAACTCTCCTGAAGGATTTCTTGAAATAATAATTACAATCCAATTTCATGGGTTCTGAAAGACACCAAAACTTGATCAGCCAACAGCTAGCTGTTCCTCCCCAACACACACACACACTCCTCTGTTCCTTCCATAATGGCAAAGCTCATCTCCCATTATAAAGATGGACATATTCCTAGATGCTTTTGTAGCTAGGGCATGAGAATGTGATCCAGTCCTGGCCAGCGGAATCTGATGGTAGGACTGAAGGGTTCTCCAGGAGAGGTATGCCTCTGTGATAAAAAGAAACGCATGAGGGAGTGCCTCCTCCGGGTGTTGGGTGTAGTAGTGTCCAACATCCAGAATTGCAGCCACCTTATAATCAGGGAGGCTATAATGACATAGCAGTCATGCTGAAGATGGCAAAGTGGAAAGATGGAAAGCACCTGGGCCTATGCAGCATGGAGAACAGCCCTGAAGCTGTCTCATCTCTGGACTTCTCGCTAGGTAAGATAATAAGTGTCCTTAATATTTAAGCCACTTTAACTTAGCTACTCTCTTACTTGCAACTAAAAGCATCCTAACTCTCAAGTCCCAAGAGGCATTGCCACGGAGAAAAAAGAGTTCTGGAATTTGCATCAAATGACCTGGGTTTCTACCTGGAATAGTGAGTTGAACATGGCTCACTATTAATTGGCCCAGGTGACCCAAATTGCTTAATCACTCTGAATCTCATTTTCCATATCTGCAAGATGGAGATAACATGCAATAACACAGTAACATCAATAAAATGAAGATAATGTGGGATAATTATGAAAATCACCTGAGATAATGTGAATGTAACCACTCGGTTGATAGCCCTGTTTTGCTCAAATGCAATTTTCCTATGTAATAATTAAACCAGAGACTTTTAAAACTGTTGTCATTCTTCTAACCCAACTCCTTTAATTTACAAATAAGAAATGACTCACTCAATGTCACACAACTGGTTGCTAACATAATTAAATCACACATTTGATTCCAAGCCAATGCTATCATGCTATCCTTGTGTTGAAAGCTAAATTAAATATTGTGTAGGTTAGCTCTTATTCATTTAATGAACACATAAAATAATACAGACACTACTCCAGGTATTAGGGACTCCATGGTGAACAACATCAACAACAAAAATGTCCCTACCCTTGTGAATTTAATAGACTAGAAAGGAAATTATTCAATCTGTACCTTTATTTACTGAGTTCTTATTATGTGAAAAGCACTATGCTGGGACTGCTGTTCAAATGCAAACACAAATTCAAAACATGTCATCCATGTTCACCAGGTTTTGCTAAAGATGAATAATGTAAAAAAGTCTAAATTTTACTCAATTGATATTAGTATTAAAAATGGCAAGTTTATTAGAAAGAGTTGTGAATATCTGTGCCAGTTTCTGAAAAATGGATAAAGGATGGCTAGGACTCTGCTGTAATTAAAGCAGCAAGATTGAATGAAAAAAGAGGGGTAGGGCTAAACCTACATCCTCCTACAATATCTGAACCTCAAGGTTTGGCTCAAATGGAAAAAGCCAATAGGGAGCATTCAGCGACTCCTTCCCTTCCTTGAGCCTCTATCCAGTGCTCCCCTTTTACTCCAAATTTATTTGGAATTCCTTTTCCATTTTACTTAAATATTTACATGTAAATGAGATGATGGGACAGCATCCTATACAACTGATGAGACAGAGATAGTGACTTCCAAATTTCCTACTGGAACTAGCCACGAGGGTGCTGAGACTAAGCTGTTAGTTTGTGTATTTGAAAGTTTTCTTTTCAAATACAATAAAATTATCACTTGGGAAAGAAATATTTAAAATCTGTTGTTTTGCAACATCTTTTCATTTAAAAAAAACTAGTAAATGCAAATATCCTGCGGTAGAGGGAAGTAGCAAGTAGAATACTCGCCTTCTGCCTTTTGTGGAAAGTACACTGAGAGGACAAAACCTTTTCATGTGTTCCTCTTTATATCACACCCTGTAATCAAAGCACAGCCAGGCAAGTCCCCCTTAGCTTCTAGCTTCATCTTTTAATGCACAGGGATAATTTGAGGTGCCACAATCTTAAATATAAAAATATAGTGTGGCATAGATTTCTTGAAGGCAAACACCAAATCTCCTGAGAGCAGAAATGACCCCCAGAGGCCTTTGGATTGTGGTGTTCAATCAGCTCTGGGCTACCAGCTTTCCTATCAGACTCTGGGTACGTTAAATTTGCAAACTGGCAGGGAGGATCACTTCGACCTCACTAATCATGAGTCTCGACTGGCCTTTCACTGGTGCAAACCCCATACCTTGGGTGTATTGACTTCAGTGTCTGGAAGTGTCACTGAAAGTTGGGCAATTTAACTATGGGGTAATATGTCAAAAATATACATGAGCTTTGGATCCAAACAATTTTGGGGTTTGAATGCCAGAAACTCAAGCCTCTTTTTAGAGATGTAGTCTTGGACAAGTCACTTAAAATCTCAGTGTCTCTGTTTTTTTTATCCATAAGATGGAAACCATACCTATCTAAAGGTTGTAGTAAAGACTAGATCTAATAAGTGCAAAGGGCTGTCACGTGCAAGATACTCAAAACTGGTACCTAGAGTTTTTACGTGGTCCCAAACAACAATCTGGAAGATTTCTACCATGTCCTGAATTCATCTCCAGAGCAGCCACCTTCCAGCACCTTGCCAAGGGAACCTATTTGAGTAGATGTCTTTCTTTCAACCTGGGGTACTCACTTACAAGGAAGGCAGACTGATCCTTGGAAGGATCTTTCCAAGGATTCCTGACCTGAGTTTCTCCACTTGTTCTGGGCTCCACAGATAGCACCTGAACCTTGGAGAGAACAGGGGTCAGATAGGCACCAGGTGTGAGAGCTCCTAACTCAGGCAGACAGGTATGGGCTATGGTGGGAGGGTGTGCCTCTCTGTGATAGTCCATACAGTCCTTTAACTTTTTGTTCCCTGGAAGGGAGAGGGAAGGAAGGGAAAGGAAGGAGAAAAGAATGGAAGGAAGAAACACAAGTGGATTTTCCCAAAATAAGTGCTGATGCCTCTAAGTATTTTTGATTTGTTTTTTAAATACTATTGTTCTCTAAACAAACTGGGATAAACCTAGATGATACCTGGAAGCAAAATTTTAATTCTTGTTTGGAATACTCTAAGAAGTATTATGTCCAAAATCATCAAAATAAAAAGGTTTAATTCATTTTGATTGGTTAAATAATATCACCATCTGGGGACAGGAGAGGCAGAAAAAAATGTGTCATGATTTTTTTAATCAATGTCAAAATCAACATTTTGGAATACAAAATTTAACCTGTTTGACATCAGTTGGGCTATAAAAATTAAAACTTTCCAAATTGTTATTAGGCTAAGAAACTTGATTGCTTCCTAGAACTATAGAAAACAAATGCTTGTCCTTTGGGGGCTACTTATCTATTCTAAGGAAGGAAGAGTTGGTCTTAAAGGAGAGAAAGAAAAAACAAATGTCAATTCCATCTTATTCAGAGAAAGTAGAGGGCTGAGAGACTGGGAGAGACCACAACAGCCTCACAGTCTACTGTTGGCCCCTTTATTATCTGCACATTCATTATGACTTAAGTCACCCATACATCCACTTTAGCACTTCAAGCAAAACATGCAAACCTCTCTCTGGATCACAAGACAGTACATGCCAAACATTTCTGCACAACCATGGTGGCAGCAGAAAAACTGCCTAGCCTGCTAATCCTTTTATTATTAAGTTTAGCAGTGGTGCTTAGCTCAGAATGAAATTTCAAGATTCTTCAGAAAATTCAACCAGAGCCTACTTTCCTGCGAGATCATAGGGCATCACATCTCTGTCTTGAAACCTGTCTGGCTATGAGCTTACAGATGAATTGCACTGTCCTAGTGCCATAAACTCCATATATATATAAAGGTTTAATTCGTTTTGATTGGTTAAATGATGACACCATCTGGGGACGTTAGATTTTTTTTCTAATAGGTAGGGAAAGACCTTTCATTCATATATGGTTAACACACAGTCTAGAGAGGATTCCTGCCACTGGGAGACGCTGCCCCATTCACCTCTCACAGGCATGGTCCTGGAACCTAAAGACTCAAGACTGGTAGGTGAGAAGAGGAAATCCCAGAAATAATTAAAAATTTTTGAAGTCAGAAGCTAATAGTACCGAGCCCCTGACACGACCTTTCCAGATTGTGTGCTCCTAGTGGGGCATCTTTGGGATCAGGGAAAGAGGCACAGACTTGCCTATATATATACACGCATCGCAAATGCACACACACGTGTGCATGCACACACACACACTCGCAGTTCACACTAGATCTGCAAGCCCAAAGGCACTTACTACCCAAGGAAAGGGATGCCAGCAAAGATGTATTTGCCAAAGCAACAGCGCATTCTCTACATTGGGCAATAGTGAATGTCCGTCAAGATTCCAAAGGACTCTTTTTTCCAGGACCCGGTTCTCTGCAGGATTCCCCATTGCTGGCATCACAAATCCTTATCCTTTCTCCGAAAAGCTCGGATTTCACGTGTTCCTCTCGAGGTAGCTCCAGTTCAACCCTGTGCGCATCGCACTTCTCAAAGCTGGAGCCCAAGGCTACCCAATCTTTCTCACTCTGGGGAAACTTCGACATTGCCCCACACAGAGAAGTAAAGACCACTGGCAGAGGGGCAGGAGGGAGCCGGAAGAGGGTCCCTAGACTGAGGGCACCTTTGGAGCCTGGGCGCGGGAGAGAGAAATGAGTGAACCCGGACTGGTGCATGCCTTATCCACGTGGAGAAAGGGAGGAAACAAGAGTGGGCGACAGGCAAGTGTCCCTCTCAGCTCGCGGGGCTCCCACTTCCTGGTGAAGCAGGGTCAGAAGGGGCCAGGGGCCCCCGGAGGTAATTTTACCCAGCTCCCCCAACCTGGGGACAGCGAGACAGGAGTGCAAGGTGCATGTCAGGTAAGGGGCCCGGGCGCAGATAAGGTGCGCCTGGAGCCTGCGGAGGACCATGCCCTCATGGCTGGCATTTAAAGACCCCAGCCTCGGAGGGCAAACGAGGAGAAATCTGGCTTTCTAGCCGGACTCCTGAGCTCGGGTGGGTTTCCTACCCGCGCACGCCCACCCTCAGAGCACCCCTTCAGCCCTGCTCCCGGGAGGAGTACCCCGCGCCCTGCACCCTCTCCGGGTGCTTCCCTCACCTGGATGTGGCAGGAGATCTCCGAGTCGTCCAGCAGCCGGATGGTGCATTTCATCTCCTGGTTGAGCGATTTGATGCTGGAGCTCCGAAAGTGGATCATTTTCATGGTCCTCCTGCCTCTCCGCACACAGTGGCAGGAAGCGAACATGCACCGCAGCAACCGGGAGCGAGCGAGAGGCTAGGGCCGGCGCGGCGCGGCGCTCACCGGCGCGGACACACACACTGGCTCACGCAGCGTCCGGGACACCAGGGCGCGGCTCAGCCGGGGGACAGCGGCAGCGTCGGATGCCTGCGGCCACACATGCTGGGCAGCCTGGGCTTGGCGGGCGGGTCCCTCTCTCCTCCCTCCTCCCTCCTCCTCCCTCCCCCTCCCTCTCCTCGGCCTCGCCCGCTTCTTTCCCCGCCTCCTCCTGTCGCGCGCGCTAGTGCGCCTCCCTTCGCCAGGGCTGGATCGCAAAGGATGCACAGAGCCCGCGACCCCCAGCGGGCGCGCTACGCACTCACTCCCACGCGCACCGAGCCGCTGGAGGCGAAGGCGGAGGGACAGCTGTTTTGGGTGGCCCAGGAGCCCTAGCAGTGGCCTGCTCCGCCGCCGCTGCGTCAGGCTGGGCCCCAAGCATTCCTCGGCCTCTCCGCCGCCTCCTTTGCTGGCAGCTATTGATCTGGCTCCTGGTAGTGGTTTGTCCCAGTCCGGAGGGCCACCCTAGGCGCCCGACAGCACCCCGCACTGCTCCGCCCTAGAAACCTGGCCGCGAGCAAAAGGCGAAGAAGGATCCTGACCCACTCCCGCAAGGGGGATTCCACTGCGGGAAAGGATTGTTGAGTAGATGGAGAGCCCCCAAAGAGTGACAGGAGGCAAGCTACTCCAGAAATACCGCTAATAGTAACAATGTCTGTTCCTCATGGGGATTTTTTTAAACCGTTGGTTTACTTTATATTAACTGGGAGTCAATCCCCTTCTTTAAGAAATTTAGAGATTTCCTCAAGCAATTTCTTGTTTATACCTCCCAACGTCTCAGTATAATGTGTGGTTGTACATTAAACCCTGACAAGAAGGATCCCTATCCTGCTCTTCTCCCTTTAGAGAATCTCCTTCACCTCCAGTTGCCCAGGAATGTAATGGCAAAGGAGATGTGTCTCATCCCGTTTTACACCAATCTCTGCGTGCGGGGAACCCTATGATCTCTTGGGAAATTGCTATCATTCCCAGAGGAACACAAGCCCCTGTGTGATGTTCCCTAGGCCCAATTGGGTGACCAACTGTAGCCTTTAAGGCAGCTATATGGAGCTTAGAGGTGGAGACTTGGATAATAGAATAGAAACTGATGGGAACCCTCTTGCCCTGCTGCCCTTTCTTGAACATAAAGGAATGTTTGTTAGAGGAAGGACTTGCCCAGCTCTTTCAAGGTTTGCCACACCTGCCAGGAGCCCCCTCATCCAAAGGTGTGTCAGGTCCTGTGGAGAAGGCAAGGTCCAGGAATTTTACCTACCACGGTACTGTGTAATAGGCCACAAATGCTGTAGGACACCTGGTGGGGTTGACTGTGGCTAGGTGCTTGCATTGCCTATGGACTTCTCCCTCTACCTGCTCCTGTTTCCTCCCCTCCTTCATCATAATAAACATCCCACAGGCTAGTGTCTGCTTCTGGATTCACCAAACTGCAACAATTTGTCCAGATAGGAAGATAGAGTATGTTTATTATAACATTTGATAGCTGGATTTTGACTTTTAAATACTTGGAAATAGTACATGAGCCATCTTATATACTCTTCTCCTGGGGCTTCGAAAATTAGGGCAGAACCTAAAGGAGAAGTCAGGGTCTAGCAAGATATTGATTTGATTCTTGGCCCAGCTACTGCCCACTCTGTGGATCTTGGAAAGTCTCATCATTTCTTTTCTCAATGCCAAAGGGGAATACAGCTGCCTCCCCTCTCACAGGTGAGAAGCTGGGATGAGACAAGGCCAGTGGAGCACAGGTTACTATTTGTAACCTGCAAAGCCACATATGTATATATGAAGTGTCAGTGATGATAGCCACTCTAGTTTGAAAACTGCAACTATGTTTGAATCATCTCTCCCAACCCAAAAAGTAGGTAGCCAAGAAATCAAAGAAAAGTCACCACCCAACATAATCCATGATTTTCCTCCAAGTCCACACACTTATTCATCTTATTATAGTGATCATTAGGCTCCAAATTACTATCTCATATTTCAAAGAAGAAAAAAAGGCCCAAAAAGGACAGTATGTAGAAAGACAAAACAAAGATCATCCAATGTGGTTCTGCAAGAAACAGAGTTTGAGGATATGAGAAGAATCTGAGATTGGGTATCTGCCCTATTTAGGAATAAAGGCTCAGATTTCAAGTAGTATAAAAATATGGGCTCTGGAACCCCTTAGCATGTGTCAGGGGGAAAACAGCTAAGTACATTACCTTTTACCTGAATTGAAGTACCCACTGAAGACAAGTCTTTGGGAAATCAAGTGTCCAAAATCTTGTCCTATGGGAAATCATTGTCCAAAATAATAATAATAATAATAATAATAATAATATAATTAAGAAGAAGAAAAAGAAGAAAGAGGAACTAAAAATGAACTCACAAGAATGAGTTTAAACCTGAACTACTTAAAGAAAATCAAGGATACTCTCAGAGTCCTAAATATTCAGCTCAAGACTAAAAGAAGCTGTATTCTTTCTTGTGTTAGCTTTGCACTGCCATGGCCAACTGCCTTAGTCTGGCTGGGCACAAATAACCGGGAGGTCACGAGCCACTTGTAGATTCAAGCAGGAATGAACTTTATTCCAGAACCCAATGGGAACTCCAAGAGAACTCAACAGGAACTCAATGGGAACTCCGCGAGAACTCAAAAGTAGCAGGCACCTGAGGCAGCAAGAACCTCCCCATTGCCAGACAGCAGAGGTCTACATATACAACTGAACACACAGCTCGTCCCAACCCAGAATCATCCAGTTACAGCAATCAGTCATCATCCCAAAAATTATGCACAGCTTAACCCAATTATCACCATCCCAATAGCTCGCCGGGGTTACCTCCCAACCACTCCTTCTGGCAAAATGCCAGGCACCATCCTGACTTGCTTGTGGCTCTCAACAGCCAACATCCCTACATACCTGACAAGAAACAGGGGAAGAAACGTTTATTTTGGACTACAGTTTTAGAGGTTCGGTTCATGGTTTACCAACTCCATTGCTCTGGGTCCTGAGGTGAAACAGAACATCATGGTAGAAGAGGTGGCAGAGGAAAGTATCTCAAACATGGCAACCAGAAAGGAGTGGAGAGGGGGGAGGTCAAGGGATAATATAATCCCCAAGGGTACACCCTCATTGACATACTTCCTCCAGCCTCCTCCTCCCTGCCTACAGTTACCCACATTAATCCATTCAAATTATCAATCCATCAAATGGATTCATCCACTAATTACATTATAGCTCTCATAATCTAATCATTTCACCTCCGAAATGCTTTGTCTCACACATGGGTTTTATGGGGGCATCTCATATCCTAAGCATTTCTATAACAGAGCTGAAAGAAATTTTTATTAATTGAAATACAAGACTAAAACAACAAAAAAAACAAACTTAAAACTTCATCTACAAGTTGCCAAATTATAAAGTCAATTTAATCATCAGCCTCATCAGATTTCATAAGTGAAAGACTTAGCATCAGAAAAGAGTGGGACTCTGGAAATAAGAATAGAACTATAAAAGAGAATTTGGATGATTCTTAGTAACTCAAGCCCAAGCACTTCTTGAGAGCAATAGCAGACCTTCTTACCTTATGTAATGAGGTGTTCCTGCCTTGTTTGAAGACCCTATCACACTAGAAGCAGTTACCTTGATAAGAGAAGCCAACCTTCTTCTCCCTCTCCTATCACCGATGTCTACTTCACTCTTAATACTTGAATCATATCCAGGAACTCCCTGGGAGGCTAATTACAAAGTCAACCCTAGGAAGAAAAATAACTACAAGATTCTCCTAATTTAAATTGAGGACTGTGTGTTTGTATGAACCTGTTAATTCAGTGTACTCTTCAGTGACTTTGGTTTCAATGTACCATCTAAACTGATTGACTTTTGAACTCAGTTAAATAAAAATATGAAAGGAAGAATCTCTTGGTATGTGTGCAGGAAATTATCCAAATAATCACAGAGAAGGAAGCATTGAAATGGATTTTCTCGAGTAGCCCACTTGTATCTCTTTAATCATGTCCCCCACACCAAGGCTTTTAGAGAATCATTCTAAGAAAAGAGGTGAAAGACCTCTACAATGAAGACTACAGAATATTAAAGAAAGAAATTGAAGAAGACCTTAGAAAAATGGAAATATCTCCCATATTCTTGGGTAGGCAGAATTAATATTATCAAAATGGCCATACTACCAAAAGCATTGTATGGATTTAATGCAATTATTATTAAAATTCCAATGACATTCTTCATAAAAATAGAAAAAACAATCATGAAATAAATTTGGAAAAATAAGATGCCCATAAGAACTAAAGAAATCCTTAGCAAGAAAAGTAATGCAGGAAGCATCACATTACTAGGCCTTAAATTATACTACAGAGCTATAGTAGTGAAACTGGCATGGTATTAGAACCAAAACAGACATGAAGACCAATGGAACAGAAGGAGAGACAGAGACATACCCACATAAATACAGTTATTTCATACTAGATAAGGCTCCTTAAACATACATTGGAGAAAGGACAGTCTTTTCAACAAATGGTGCTGGGAAAATTGGAAATCCATATGTAGCAGATTAAAATTGAACTCCTGTCCCTCAACCTGCACAAAACTCAACTCAAAGTGGATCAAGGACAAAGGCATTAGACCAGAAACCCTGGGCCTAACAGAAGAAAAAGTAGGTCCAACTCTCCATTATGTAGGCTCAGGAACTGACTTCCTCAATAAGACTCCTAAAGTGTAAGAAGGAAAATCAAGAATCAATAAATGGGATGGTATCAAACTAAAAAGCTTCATCATAACAGAGGAAACAATCAAGAATGTGAAGAGAAAGCCTACAGAATGGGAGAAAATCTTTGCCACCTGCACCTCAGATAGAGCACTAATCTCCAGGATATACATAGAACTCAAAAAGCTTAACACAAAAAAAATAAATAAATAATAACCCATTCAATAAATGTGCAAAGGAACTGAACAGACACTTCACAGAAGAAATACAAATTGTCAACAAATACATGAAAAAAATGTTCAATATTTCTAGCAATAGAGAAGTGCAAATTAAAACTACACTGAGATTCTATCTTACTCCAGCCAGAATGGCAAATATCAAGAATATAAGTAACAGTAAATGATGGCAAGGATGTGAGGGAAAAGGTCCACTCATACATTGCTGGTAGGATGGCAAATTGGTGCAAACACTATGGAAAGCACTATGGAGACTCCTTAGAAAACTTGGAATGGATAATCATTCACCCCAACTAGCCCATTCCTCAGCTTATACCCAAAGAACTTTAAATCACCATACTACAATGTTTATGGCAGCTCAATTCACAATAGCTAAACTATGGAACCAATCTAGGTGCCCTTCAACAGATGAATGGATAAAGAAAATGTAGCATATATACACAATGGAATATTACTCCACCTTAAAGAAGAATGAAATTATGGCATTTGCTGATAAATGGATGGAACTTGAGACTATTATTCTAAATGAAATAAGCCAGTCTCAAAAAACCAAAAGCCAAATGTTCTCTCTGATATGCCAATGCTAACATATAATAAGGGGGGCGGGGAAGGTAGAGAAGTTCACTGGATTAGACAAAGGGGAATGAAGGGAAGGGAGGGGAAATGGGAATAGGAAAGACAATAGAATGAATTGGACTTAACTTTCCTTTGCTCATACATGAATACACAACCAGTGTAACTTCACATTATGTACAGCCACAAAAATGGGATCCTAATTGGAATGGGTTGTACTCCATGTATGTATATGTCACATACACTCTACTGTCATGTATATCTAAAAACAACAAGTGAAAAATTTTTAAACAAAAAAGAGAATCATTGAAGGAAGCACTGCCATCCCGCCATCGTTGAAAGGCATCACCATGGCAATGCTGTGAAAGACACTGCAGTTGATTTAAATGGGGATGATCGGAGCCTGGGTCTTCAGGGGCCAAAGAGTGCTGCTTAAACTTCTTGTGCCAAGGAGGACAAGGGTAGAGTCAGGAACAGTGAAACCCAAGTGGACTTTGGAGTGATGTGACCTCCAGGAATGTTGTTGGTGGCTGATCTGTAGGACAGAACAGTTATAGCTCTAGTGAACAAACGCCTGACTAAATCCACCCCTCTATTCTCAGATCTAGGCTTGTTCACACAGATGATCAGAGACATCTGAATAATGAAAACGTGGGTTCATTTGAGACATGAGAACATCAACCATGCCAGTGACTGCAATGTCCAGTTCTTAACAAAAGTAGTGGCTCATGTTCAGTGATTATTACTGCCATTCCTTATCAAAAATGTTCCCAACTCATGCGTAACAATACTTTGGTGAGCCACAGATGTATAAAAAGTGGCCTGGCCACAAAAGATTGATGGTTGTAAATGTCATAGATTGATCTTTAAAAATAAACATTTTTACAGCCATTAAAAATTGCTAATTGAGGGACTGGGGCTGTAGCTCAATGGTAGAGCATTTGCCTGGCACGTGTGAGGCACTGGATTTGATCCTTAGCACCACATAAAATTAAATTGATAAACAAAGGTCTTATGTACATCTACAACTAAAAAAAATATTTTTTTTAAATTGCTAATTGAAAAATATCAGGCTACGGACATGGCTCAGTGTTAGAACATTCACCTGGAATGCATGAAGCCCTGGGTTAGATTCCCAGCACCACAAAAAAAGAGAGATCACCTTAAGACCAAGCTTGGTGGCACTTGTCTAAAATCCCAGCAACTCAGGAGGTTGAGACAGGAGAATCACAAGTTTGAGGCCAGCCTCAGCAATTTAGTGAGGCCCTAAACAACTCAGTGAGGCCCTGTCTCAAAATTAAAAATAAAAAGGGCTGGGGATGTAGCTCAGTGGTAAAGCACCCCTGGGTTTTATCCTCAGTAAAAAAATAAATAAAAATAAATTAGGTGTAAATCTAAAAAATATTTACAAGATCTATATAAGGAACACTTCAAAACTTTGATGAAAGACATCCAAGAACTAATGGAGATACATTCTACGTTAATGGATAGGAAGACTCAACATTGTTAAGATGTCAGTTCTTTCTAAATTTATCTGTAGATTTAATGCAATTCAAATCAGTTCCAGCAAATTATCTTGTGAATATCAACAATTGTTTCTAAAGTTTATGTGGAAAGGAAAAAGACTTAGAGTAGCTGACACAATACTGAAGAAAAACAAACTTTGAGGACTGGCACTACCTGGCCAGTAACCAAGACAGTGTGATACTGGCAAAAGAATAGACAACTAAACCAATGGAACAGGAGAGAATCAGAAATAGACACAAATATAACTACCTGATCTTTGACAAAGAAACAGGGCACCAGTGAGGAAAGCATAGTCTTTTTAACAAATGGTGCTGAGAAACTGGACAGACACATGCCAAATAATAATGAAAGGAATCTAGATAGTGACCTTATTCTGTTCACAAAAATTAAATCAAAATGGATCATAGACCTACATGCCAAATAGAAAACTAAAACTTCTAGAAAATAATGGTAGAAAATGTAGGTAACCTTGAGTTTAGTGTTGAATTTTTATAAAAACCAGAATCATGGAAAAGTTGGACTTCATTAAAATTTAAAACATTTTCTCTTGGAAGGACACTGTTGAGACTAAGACAAGCCATAGAATAGAAGAAAGTACTTCAAAACATATCAGACCAAGGATTGATATTCAAAATATACAGATAACTCTTAAAACTCAACAATATGAAAACAAATAATATAATTGTAAAATGGGCAAAAGAAGAGCAGGGGTGTAGCTCAGAGGTTAAGTACTTACCTAGCATGTGTGAGGCTCTGTGTTCAATCCTCAGAACCACCAAAAAATAAAATAAAATAAAATGGTCATCAAAAGATCTGAGCAGACACTTCACCAAAGAAGATATGCAAATGAAAGTAAGCATCTATAAGCACGTGCTTAACATCACATCACTAAGGAAGGTCATACACATCTATTAGCTAGATAAAATCTAGACCACTGACAACACCAAATGCTGGTCAGGACGTGGAGTGACAGGAACTCTTTATCACTGATGGGAATTAAAAATGGTACAGCCACTTTGGAAGATAGTTTGGTAGTATTCCATTTCTAGGTACTCATACAAATGAGCTAAAAACTTATGTCCATACAAAACCTTGCACATGGATGTTTATAGCAGCCATATTCAGAATTGTCAAAAATTGGAAGTGACCAAGATGTCCTTAATAGGTAAATCAGTGAACAAACTGTGGCTCATCGATACAATGGGATATTACTGGGCAAAGAGGAAAAAATAGCTTTCTAGTCATGAGAAAAACATGGAAGAACTTGAAACGTGAAATAAGCCAATCAGAAAAGCTTATAGAATGTATCATTCCAACCATATGACATTCTAGAAAACTATAGAGACAGGAGTAAAAAGATTAGTAGTTCAGGAAGCAGGTAGGATGAATAGGTGAAGCACAGAGAATTTTTAAGGGTGTAAAAATATTCTGTACCATTGTATAAGGGTGGATACATGACACCATGCACAACCCATAGAACAGTTAAACACAAAGTTTAAACCTTAATGTAAACTATGAACTAGCCTGATGCAAGATGTTAAAAATGAGTGAAACACCTGCTTCTCATGGTTTAATATCCAGAATATATAAAGAACTCAAGAAATTAACACCCAAAACACAATCCAACCAACAAATGGACAAAAGAACTAAAAAGCCACTTTAGTGGAACAAATGGCCCACAAATACATGAAAAAGTGTTCAACAACTTTAGCAGTTGGGGAAATGTGAATCAAAACCACATTGAAATTTCATCTCATTACAGTCAGATTGGCAATCATCAAGAATATGAGTAATAATGTGTTGGCAAATATGTGGGAGAAAAGTTACACTTATATATTGTTGATAGGGCTGCAAATTAATGCAATCTCTCTGGAAAGAAGTATAGAAATTTCTCAAAAAAAAACTAGGAATGGAACTACCACATGACCCAGGTATCCCACTCATCAGTATATATCCAAAAGACTTAAAATTAGCATGCTACAGTATTACGGTCACATCAATATTTATAGCAGGATAATTCACAACAACCAAGCTATGAAACCAACCTCCCATTGCCCTTCAACCTATGAATGGATAAAAAAAATGTATACACACACACACACACACACACAATGGAGTATTACTCAGCCATAAAGGAGAATGAAATTATGGCATTTGCTGATAAATGGATGGAACTAGAGACTATCATGCTAAGTGAAATAAACAAGACCCAGAAAACCAGAGGTCAAATATTTTCTCTGATATGTGAAAGCTAATCCAAAAGAAGGAAGGGGGAAAAAAAGGTCAGATTCCACCAAAATATAAGAAAGACCAGTGTAAAGGAAGGGACTGAGGTGAAAGAGAGAAGGATCAGGATAAGGAAAGAATAGTGGAATGAGTCTGACCTAAACTTCCTATGTACGTGTATGAATATACCACAGTCATTATGTATATCCACAGACACTAATTCAAAAAAAAAAAACTATAAGTAAATAGCAGAAAGATCAGTAGAATAAAGGGAAGGGAATGGGGGGAGGAGGGAAGGAGAGGGAAAGGGGGAAATACTGGGAACTGAATTAGAGCAAACTAATCCCATTCTTTTGTAGTTATGTCAAAATGAATCTTAATATTATGTATAACTAAAGGAAACAATAAAGAAAAAAAGAAAGAAAAATGGGTGAAACAGTGTATATGGAAATTCTGTACTTTCTGTATAATTTTTCTATGAAGCTAAAATGTTCTAGAAATGAGGTCTTGCTTTTTAAAATAATCATTGAAAATATTTTTAATGCATTTATTTATTTATTCGCCATGCTGAGAGTCAAACCCAGTGCCCCACACATGCTAGACAAGCACTCTACCACTGAGCTACACTCCCAGCCCCATTGAAAATACTCTGAACACTATGTTGTCCCTTTTAAGAAATTTCTGAAATCAGCATGTGACTCCGTGGGAGTATTAGCAATAACCAGTGACTCTGGCTTGCCTATGTGAATATCCCAATTTGTCTGATGGTTCATTTCACTGTAGTTTGGTTATTTCAGCAAAATTCTTTTTTAAATCAATTTTTTTCAGTGAAATTTTTTGTCTTTTAGGTGAGCAAAAAATATTTAGTTCTCTTTTTCAGCTAATATGCTCTTTACCCAACGTTTATACCACTATAAAATATATTTTGTTTTCTTATTAGTTGCTGTTAGATGATTAGTTTTTCATTAAGTCTCTCCATTGTTCTTTCTTGCTTTTTAGTTTTATTTGCTTTTGAATTTTTTAATTAGCCCAAATGGTTCATACTGGAATTTCTTTGTCTACTTTTTAAATAAACATAATTAATTCTATTCATTAAAAGTGACTTGGGGGGCTGGGGCTGTAGCTCAGTTGTAGAGCACTTGTCTTGCACATGGGAGATACTGGGTTCAATCCTCAGCACCACATAAAAATAAAGATATTGTACCAACTACAACTAAAAAAATATTTTTAAAAAAGTGACTTAGGGGCTTTACAACCTCACAAGATTGGTTTTTCTTAATATTTTATGATATTAAGGTCTGTGATATTTTGTGTACTTTTTGGAATTTTGTTATTAAATTAAGTGAAAATTAAAGTTTAATATTTGGAGGGTTATTCCACACATTTCATTCTTTTAACTTTTGACAAAATTTATTATAAAACATTCTCAAAATGAAGATGCCCTAAAAATGTATCAATTCAAATTTTTTCTGAAGTATATTTTTTCAATAATGTATGAGTGTACCTTTCTCCCACATCCTTGCCAACACATTATTATTCATATTCTTGATAATTGCCAATCTGACTGTAATGAGATGAAATTTCAATGTGGTTTTGATTCACATTTCCCCAACTGCTAGAGTTGTTGAACACTTTTTCATGTATTTGTGGGCCATTTGTGTTTCTTCTATTGAAAAGTGGCTTTTTAGTTCTTTTGTCCATTTGTTGGTTGGACTGTGTTTGGGTGTTAATTTCTTGAGATCTTTATATATTCTGGATATTAAACCATGAAAAGCAGGTGTTTCACCCATTTTTGTCATCTTGCATCAGGCTAGTTCATAGTTTACATTAAGGTTTAAACTTAAACTCTATTGAGTATCTTTTTGTATTGAAATTTTTTACACATACTTATTTATGAAGTTTTTCTTAATAAAATTTAAAAGTTATCAGATTCACAAAATAGACACAGCAGTAAAAAAAAGAGTTTTAATCAGGTAATTTTTAAACATTGTCCTAAATTTGAATTTATCTGCACCGATGTCTTCTCTTCCTCATCTTAGATGTCCTGTTTACAAATCAAATTGAGCAATGGCCCCATTCAAACTGTGCTGCCACCTCAGCCCTACTCCCACACACTAAGCAAACAAACAAACAAAAAAAGACTTATTGTTTTAAGCATCTGTGTATAAATAAGAAGAAATAAAGTCCTTGTATGATAACGATACCATCAGAAAGCTGGTTACAAAGTCATGAAACTAATTGCTAAAGCTAAAATGCCTCACCCAAATACAGAGATGAAGTGCTCATTTTATCTGCCACATGGAAATTGTCAACAGCCTAATTGGAACCACTGACAGCAAAGGAAACAAAAAAGCATCCCTCATCAGATGATGCTATTAGCAAGCACACGGATGACATTTCATATAATGGAGAAAGCATGGTAAGCCGAAGACTTATCAGTCAATTAATGCAACTGAAGTATGAGTGACTATGTCAGTTCATAGCGCTAACTAGAAGCCAGGGAGAGAAATGCTTGGAGGAACATTATTTGTTATACAAGCAAACTGAGCTGTTTGAGGTAATAAGTGAAGATTTTGGGTGGTGAGGGATATGGAAACACTAAAAGTGTGTGGTCATGATTTGGCTGCAATGTCAGGAAGATGTAAAGGCCCTATACAGCATGAATTTTATATGAAACCCGGAGATTCAAGTAACACATGGTGTTTATTCATAGAGAAGCTCTCGTATGTAAATGTTTGCCTATGGCTCTGAATTGCACATGGAACTATGAAACTAAAATAGAATCTTACAAGAGCTCCTGGAGTCCATCTGGTTTATGCTTTTCAGCAAAGTATAGGATCAGTGTACCACTCTGCTTTTCATACCTAGATGTACTGTCATTCAAGGAAAGAGAGTCATCAAGAATCGATGAGCTAAAATTAATATATCTGGCAAATGAATCTCACCTTGCAGATTTGTTGAATGATATTTTTAGCTTAAGTACAATAGTGTAACTAACAATTTTGTGCACCTGAAGTTAAATTGAAATTAGAAACTTTTTATAATTTTTTAAAATTATAAAAATGAAAAAAATGTGTTTGTGTATTAGCAAGTATTATGGATTCAAAGCAAAATGCCAACTTTGGGGAAATAAAGTTCACATTTAATGATTAGTTGATTTTTTTAGTGAGTTCTTAAGATTAGTATGCTGACATCTATATGTGCTAAAAGAAAAAGCTTCAATTTAGGGCACACCCTTTAATCCCAGCAACAGGGGAGACTGAGGCAGGAAGATCACAAGTTTGAGTCCAGCCTGGGCAATTTAGCAAGACCCTGTCTCTTAAAAAGGGCCAAGGATGTACCAATTCCTGTTACCTAAAAAAATAAAAAAATCTTCAACTTTTTAAAAAATACTTAGACAAAATTTAATTGTATTATATTAAACCATAAAAAATTACCATTTTTGCAGGTCAAAGATGGTTGGCATTAGCAAGTCCAAATTGTTCAATTGATTATTCAAAATCTATCACTATTACCACAATAAATTTCCAAAGAACTTGAAAATAACCATTTCAAATATAAAATTTGATACCCAAAAGAAGTTGTGTACAAATTTGTCACAAGTCATCAAATTATGCAATTTAAGTGACTATATTTTGTATACAAATTACACACCAATAAAATAATTAAGGTCACAAGAAGCAAACTTAGTTTTTTCATAAAAGATAGAAACTTTTACTTAAGTTTAATGTTAATTCATTTTTTATAACTAATATTTTATATTTTGTTTATAATTTTTATATAATTTTTATATTTTTTTAACCAAGTCCTGCTTACATAGGACTAAATACATAGTCCTAAATTCCTTCTAATTCATTCCAATATGCTATAGAAATTCTATGAATGCCAACAACTGAAAAAGTTTTATGTGGCAGAGATTTCTAGCTGTCCATCAAAATACATTCTCCTCTTAGTTCACAGAGTATAAATTGAATCATTGTTCTTGATTATTTATGCTCTCCCCATATTAGAATTACACGTTCATGCCTTTGTTATGTAAAATCAGAGTATCTCTCAGTAGAGTAGGCAGAGTATTTTTTCTTGCCCTACTGATGTTGGGCTTAGTCACAGTCACTTGTCTTGGCCCATGAAATGTGGAGGAAAGTGACAGTGTTCCATTTCTAGGCTGAGTCTTCAGAAGAATCAAGCCTCTCTGCTCACTCTTGTGCACATCTCTCCTAAAAAGAAAAAAAAAAAGAAAAGAAAAGATATCGTCCCTTCAGGCTGGGCCCCAGAACAAACATACAAAGAGCTGACCTAAACCCCCACCCTGGCAACATGTCCGGTCAACCTGAATCCTTAATCAGAGCCTTTCAAAGGTCTAGCTTAGGCCAGCTAAACAGTAGTCAATGTGAAAATCTGTGAGAATGCAAATAAATGCTTGTTTAAAAGTCACCAGGTTTAGTGTAGCCTGTCACACAGCACGATTGCAATGACAGCTGACTGACTAGTACAGTACTAATGGAGCCATTATTGGATTCGTGGCCGGAACATGCTCCTAAAAGTTAGATGAACATGTGGCTAACTTCTTATCAATGAAGTAGAAGCACTGTGCTATATGCCATGTTCAGATTTAAGCAAAACCATGGATGTGCCTCCTCTTCTGTCTTCCCACTAACTAGGATCAAGGTACAAGGTATAAGGATCAAGGCACTCAGCTTTGATAATCCAGATTGTTGACAACACTCAGGGAAGAGGGAACAATGAATGACTTGAAAGTCTGCTGGGTCCCAGGATGACCACTGACCTATCCTGCTCACCTTAAAATCATGAGATGAAGAAGAAACTCATATCCTTGAAGCCACTGTATTTTGAGTGTCTTTGCTATAACCATTTATTTTTGCCCTTCCTGGTGGGGCTGGGAAATACTGCTTTCTCTGAGAAATTCTGTGGTGTTATTTCTGGAAATGCCTCCCCAAGTCTGCTTCTCTAGCAATGATTCCTTCCTGCCCGGTGATTTTGTGAAATGTTCAATATTTTTTGTGTGTCACTTCTTTTCTGGCTAATCAGTATAATCATATCCAAAGCTTGCTTGCTGGTGACATAGCAAGCAAACTGGAGACTTTAGGGGAGACCAAAATCACTGTGAACCTTCCCAGCTGAGTTCATCTGGAAAACTTGACCATACCCATCACTGCTAGGCTCTTGCTGACCTTCCTTATATATAAGGCCTTCTAGACCCCTCTTAAGTCTCCCCTCCTCCTCCTCACACTGAGGCCAATTTTACCCCTTCAGCTCTTTTTGAAGCAAACACTTATGGAGTTGCTACTATGTACCCATAATATAACTGTGGTTGACAGCAATTGATTGAATATTTCAAAACAGCCTGGAGAGGGGATTTGGAAAGTTCAAAACACAAAGAAATAATAAATGTCTAAGGTAGTAGATATGCCAAACTGACCACTATATGTAGTATATATGTATTGAAATGTCACACTGTAGCCCATCTCTAGGCTACGCTGAAGTAGCAGATGGCCCTAAAATCTCAATAACTAAACAATTTATTTCTTGTTTATTCTACATGATCATCATATGTCAGTTCTACTCCAGGACCCAGGCTTACAGAACAACCCAGAATGTGTGCTGGTCATCATGACAAAGGACAAAATAAGAAATGTAACAGAACATATTCTAGCTTTTAAAGTTTTTGACCAAAATGATCGCATAATTTTTTGGGGGGACGGGGGCATTGTGGTACCAGGGATTGAACTCAGGGACACTAGACCACTGAGCCACATCCCTAGCCCAATTTTGTATTTTATTAGACAGGGTCTCACTGAGTTGCTTAGCGCCTTGCTATATTATTGAGGCTGGCTTTGAACTCGTGATCCTCCTGCCTTGGCTTCCCGAGACACTGGGATTACAGGCATGTGCCACTGTGCCTTGCAAAAAAAAAAAATCATATAATTTAATCAACCAAATCAATTTCTGTGGCCAAATCTAACATTAAATTATGTTCCAACATCCTATCTATGGGATAAATATAAAAATGAAATTTTATAGGTATTTATAAGTGTTCTATGTGTAGGACAATGGGACATAATGGTTAATGGAAGTATAATCCTTGTCCCCAGAGAATGGAAGTTATTTTTTGCAAACAAGAATGCAAACTACCACAAAGAGCCCAGCATGCCTGCTTCTCGTCTCTGTCATTGCTGCAACCCCTGTATACTTCTCTACCTGCACCTCCTTCTCTACCTTCATCACAATCAATTTTATCTGTGTCCACCCCTTCTCTAGTATTGTGAGCTCTGTGAGGCAGATGTCTTATGCTTCATTCTAGACATTACCTGGTGCAGGGCAACTGTCATTTATTTGGAGCATAAAGAAGTAGATGATTTGATGGAATCAAGTTGCTCCTGTCCAGAAGGGTGCAAAATATGAAAGCAAACATTCATAGAGAAATCTGGCTAGCTGTTTAGGAAGTACTCATGGAATGACAACTTCAACAGAAGGTAGAAGACTGTCCATTAACTGGGATGACAGGGGACGTAGAATTGGCATTTCTGACAAGTAGGTTATTAGATGCATTATTTCACTACTTAAAATCTGAAAGAAGGTGAGAGGGAGGGAAGATGGCATAGCACTAACTGTGACAAAGGAACAGATGATCAAGCCCTGATGCCTCAGAAGGCCCTCACAGCTGGGAGGCCCTCACTTGGGCACAGAGTCTGAAAGCAGTGATAAATACATGAATAAAGTTAACAAAAATGGAATTCCTGAGCAGACCACACAGCGTTTTATTCAAAAGCTAACCTTAAGGTGACTTCACCCAGAAATAAATACAAGAACATAAGACTCTACTGCGGGACCACCTGGGACTTGGTTCTGTTCTGCACCCAGCCTTAGCTGCCTTTCCCAGTACACAGGAACTCAGAATGACCATCAGCCAATTCCAGATACTGAAACCAATTTCTCAGGGCAAGAATTTACTGTCATTGAGCCACGGGTTTTATCTATTTTTTGACATAATTAAACTTAAAATAACAGTATTACAGAATGTCAGAATTAACAACTGCTCATGCCCCCTCATTTTGGAGCTCTGGAATTTATTCTTTGATCTCTGCATAGAGGTCATATCACCTTGTATATCCAGAGACCAGCATAGGGTTTCACCTGTAAGTGGCACTTAGTAAATACTTATTGATTAATAAAAGAGGTGAAGAATGAGTTGTTGTTAAATTTAAAAAAAAAATTGAGGGCTGGGGTTGTAGCTCAGTTGGTAGAGCGTTTGCCTAGCATGTGTGAGGTACTGAGTTCGTTCCTCAGGACCTCGTAAAAACAAATAAATACAATAAAGGTATTGTGTCTGCCTACAACTAAAAAAAAATATTTTTAAAAAATATGAATGAATAGCTGTAATATGGAAACTGAGTCAGAGAAATGCATTATTGTGCCCAAGATTATGGGGTGACTTAGAGACAGAGTTATAATTAAAAGCCACGTGCTCTGGCATGCAGGATGGGGTCTTTTAAGGTGTAACAAGGCTGTTTAACCACTTTTTCAGCTCAGGGGCTTACTAGGCTGTTTTCTTTGAGCCTCCCCACCTAGTTTAGCTTAACTCTGGAGCTCAGACCCTAAATGATGCTCTCTGGAGAGAGTGAGCATTGGCTGAGTTCCCAACTGGCTCCTGCTACCCATACCAGGCCCACAATGCCCCACATCCTACACCCCCATTCCCCCCACACCTCCATCCCCCCCACCCCCATGGTCCTCACTGGCAAACTTCCTCTTTCTGGCCCAATTAACCTTGCCTGCTTTGGGCAGCCCCCTCCCCCACTGTGGCTAACTTAGGAGCAGGAACCCCTCCTTGCCCTTTCCAACATTTTAGCTATGTCCTGAGTCCTCTCCAGCTCACATAGGATGTGGGCTTTTGAAATCTAAACTAGGAAAAAGCTTCTTATCTCTACTTTCTGCCAAAAAGGAAAAAATTAACAATGGAGCATGGAGGACAGGGTGCCAAAGAAGTAAGTATCTCAAAACATTACCCTCTTACAAGGTGCTTGAGGGTTTTCAGAGCACTTTCATCTGCACTATTTTACAAAAATAAGAATATGTCTTTATGTGGTGACTACTTCAGATGATGATATGTTTGCTTGTATCACTTGGACACATGAACTTTATGTCCAGATGGTATTCCTACCCTGCAGGGCTAGCCCAGTGCCTGCATCATTGCAAGGACCCTTCCTTAATCTTTACCAGTGTAAAGTTGATTGTCATAATATCATAATAGGAAAGGAATATTCATTATTAATCCCATCCTCACCTTCCAGGTGTGTCAGAGGCTAAGCTTCTGCCCCAGTCAGTCCTTAGGCATCTGGTAAGTACAGTGACCATGGAAAAAGTGGAGATTAGAGCACAGAATGGGGAAAGGACAATCCATAAACAAATGGTGCTGGAAAACTAGTTCTCCAACAGGGAAGAATAAAATCAGACCCCTAGCTTACATCACAAGCAACTACCAAATCAAAATGGGTAAAGACTTAAGTCTAAGAATCTGTATTCTTCTAAACTACTTGAAGAAAACATAGGAGGAAAGCTCCATGACATTGCTCTGGGAAAGGAATCCTTTGCTTCTGAGCCTGAAAGTTCAAGCCACAAAAGCAAAAGCAGACTAAAAGGCTCTGCACAGCATAAGAAACAAAGTGAAGAGTCAACCAAAATAAACAAAAGAAAATATTTATATACCATACACCTGAAAAAGGTTAATAAAAACCTTTTATATTTAATATATATAAGAAACTCAAACAACTCAATAACAAGAAACAACCCAATTTAAAAATGGGCAAAGGACCTGAACAGACATTTCTCAAAAGAAGACATACAGATGGCCAATGGGTTCATAAAAAAATGCACAGTAGAAATTAAAAATGTAATATTGTCTCATGCCTGTCAGAATGGTTTTTTAACAAAAGAATGAAAGTACATGTTTATGAGGAGGAGGAGAAAAGGGAATCCTTGAACACTATGTGTTACTGAGCCAATGTGGAAAATGGTATAGAGTTTCCCACAAAAAAATTAAAAATAGAATTACCATATGATCTAGCAATCCCATATCTGGGAATATTCCAAAAGGGATTGAAATCAATATATTGAAAACATATCTGTATTCCCATCTTTATGGCAGTATTATTCACAATTGCCAAGATAGGCAGTCAACATTAAGTACCTGTAAATGGATGAATATATAAAGAATATGTATATTCTTTATATAAATATGTATATTCTTTATATAAATACAATTATTTACCACTCAGCCTCAAAATAATCTGTCATTTGGGACAGCATGAAATGAATCTAGAGGGCATTGTGCCAAGTGAAATAAATCACATACATAAAGACAAATGCCACATGATTTCATTTATATGTGGAATCTTAAAGACATTAACTCAGAAGTAGAAAGTAGAGTGATGGCTACTGAGAGGCTGAGCAGGGTAGAGAAGGGAGGGAACGGACAGCTAATGATCAAAGGATACCGCATCTCAACTAGAGAGGGGAATAAGTTTTGGGATCTATTGCATAACTGGGTGACTTTAGTCAATAATAAATGATATATCCCAAAATAATTAAAAAAGTAAATTTCAAATGTAACATCATTAAAAAATATTAAGTAAAGTGATTAGTATGTTAGTTAGATTTTAATTATTCCACATTGTATACATATATCTAAAATATCAACTATATTTCATAAACATAATAATCTATCAATTAAAAAATAATATCAACAAAATTTTTTTAAAGTGAATGCCATAAGGAAAGTTTTGTTAACTAATTTTCTGAGAACACTGGCAATGCACCCCATTTTTAAAAAATAAGATGATGATAATGTCCACAGGTGTCTAGTCCCAACATCTCCTTAATATTCCTCTCCAATTTCATTCCACTTAAGTAAAAAGAGAAAGGCAGAAGAAGGAGTCTTCCAAATCACTAAGTCACACCCAGCTCTGAGCTGTCTTAGACAAATCACTAACATGAGGGCAGGAAGATTCAATCTCACCTTGTTTACACATTTACCTGAATATTAAATCTCTCATTGCAACCAGGATATCTCAAACCTAACAACTTAATAAGGCAAGTCCATCTGACAGCAATATATGAATGCTTTCTTAGATAAAACAAAGCCAAAAACTGAGTCCATTCCCCTGACATTTCAGGGAAAGAGCATCTCTGGTCTGCTTCAATTACCCAAAATTTCATGTGAGGTGGTCCATGTTGAATGGGCAGACATTGGTTTGTAGAGGGAGAAATATGCCTGTTGTCTATGCTCAAGAGCCATCACTTCAGTCACCATTTAGCTCTGATTGCTGGCACAAAATACACGTGTTTCTTGAAGAACCTCTGCTTAGTTTGCTGAGATAGGAAGTATGAGACCTGTACAAGGTGTATCTCAGGAAACACGCAGAGTAGATCATTTGCCTTTTAATCCCAAATGGCCCTAAGGCAGAGCTGGCCAATTTGGTGTCACTGAGTAAGCCAAAGTTCAAAAAGAATCACCTCCAAAGGCAGAAGCAACATATGTTAGAAATACATTCTATTTAATACTGTTTGGCTGCCCGGATGGAGCTGGCTGGCAGTTAGGTTGTCAACACCAGTGATATGTAATTTAATTTTTTCCCATATAAATACTGTGTAGACTCATTAGCCCAGAGAGCCCATTTCCTGGGAAGAATAATAATGAGATTTTGCAGGGTGCACAGTTGCTGCAGTTGCCTTCCTTACTCCATTATTCTGCTGAAGTATTCCAGAGGTCACTGGTGCTATTTCCAATTGGAAGTAAGGGGGCAGAGTCAATTGAGCTGGCTGCTGCTCTCCCTTCAGGAATTCACTGGGCCACACCATTCCAGTTCATCTCAAGTAGATACAAAAGTGCCTAAGGTCAGAGATCTCTCTTGATGTAATTGTTGCTTTGGTTTACTGAAAACACATGCTATTGTTTCTGGTTATGATTGTGAGAAACAGCAGGAGGTGGAGGAAGTTGTTTATCTAGACATGAAGTATAGGGCAGCTGATTTCAGGTATGAGGCTCATCCACTCTCAGAACAAGATTCCTCTTCTTCTCAGAGCCTCACTATTAATCAGGCATCTTGAACCCCTAAAGGCCCCAGTTAGCCAGGGCTTCCCAGCCTGAGATACATTTGTCCCTTCCAGGAATATTGCCCCTAGTCCTATGTCAAAACCCAACTGTCCCAGTTCTGTTCCTTTAACATCTGCAGGGTGAATGACAATTCAAACTAAGACATTAATTAGTAATGAGGAAGTAGTGGGTGATAATGACTTAGGTTTTAAAAAAGGTAACATACTTTTAACTAATTTTTAAGCCTTAGCCTAAATTTGCCAATTGTGGGGATTTTAGGAAATACATTAGGCTAATGGAGAAATGTTGAGAAAGAAGTTAGAAAATGGTCTCTTTTATCAACAAATAAGCCACCAATTATTCTGCTGTGCCATAGAACCATATCTGCATGCCCCCATCTGTGAGAAAATCAAGGCTATTAAATGAGCTGCTTCAATATTATTTATAGTCCACCTATCTAAAAGTATGGAAATAGCCATGTATTAATCCTGTGAAATCTTATTCAGCTACTGATATTAGAATTATGAGGAATATAATGTATCCAAATACATCTTAACTTATGTTAAGGAAAAAAAAAACTATCTGTGTCAGCCTTTCTTTGATGTGACCAAAATACCTGGTTTGAACAACTTAGAGGAGGAAATTTTGTTTCGGCTCATGGTTTCAGAGGTTCTGTCTGCGGTTGGCCAACTCCATTGCTTTGGCACTGAGGTAAAGGAAAACATCATGGAGGAATGGCATGGTGGAGGGAAACTGCTCCATTCATGACATCCAGGAAGAAGGGAGAGAGAGGGGGCAGGGCTGGAGGCAAGATGAACCCTTTTGAAGCATGTCCCCAGTGACCCACCTCTTCCAGCCACCCACCACCTGCCTAGAGTTACCATCTAGTGAGTCCATTCAAAATAGGATCGGCTAATTAGGTTACAGTTCTCACAAGCTAATCATCTCACCTCTGAATATTTGACATTAATACAGGAGTTTTGGAGAACATCTCATATCCAAACCATAACAATATCTATATTAAAATTTAGCTATTTTTAAACACATACAAGTATGGATATTTTTTGAACATAATATAGCAAAATGTGAATAGGTGATATGAGCAAGGGATAGAATCATCCCTCCAATTTCTTGAAGTTGTCCAGAATATTTTTTATTTTTGCAAAGAAAAGGGAAGATGTGATTAAAAGAGATATTAAACCATAGCCTGAATGTTCCAGAGACTCTCTGAGGGTGGAATAAGTTATCTCTGTTCAGGTACTGCACTGTGCTGAATAAAATACATAAATATTTAATGCCGTTTTTCAAAGCCTCACACCATCTTCTTAATGAAGCACATGTATTTTAGATGGATGGGAAGCTTCAGCAGCATTGGAAAAGAAGTTGGATCTCTTTTTTGAGACACAAATTCTTTCTCAATCTGATATAAAGCACCTCCACCTGTCCACAGAGCACTCGTCTGAACTGGGGCAGAGGTGTGTGCTGCCCAGTGTCCAGCCCATACCCAGGAGCTGCAACGTTTCCTCCTCCATTATGACACTTAAGAGTGAGGAAAGTAACTGTCTGATTGCTGTTCTTTCCATTGCCACATTTCTAAATTTGGCTGCCAGACTCTCCAACCTGGCCGTCTGAGAATGATATCATTTGAGAACTTTCCATGGAAGTTTTCATTTTAGTTGTTTTGTGTGGAATCAAAAGCACTTCAGCACAGAAACCAACACTCTCCAGAATGCTGGGTTCTGGACAGTTTAAGACTGGGCCCAGAATTTCTGGGGTTTTTTTGCTTATTTATTTGTTTGTTCAAGTACCCACTATATTTTCAGCTTGAGCTTTCGTTCAACAAAGTGGTTCGTGTTGGTCCAATTCCCACCCACCTCCTCCACCTAACTGCATTCATTTACATGACATCAGACAAACATTTACTAAATATCTACTATTTTCTAGACACTCCTCCCAGCACAAGAAATACTAGATGGAAAAAAGCAGCTCAAAGAGCCTGCTTACCTTACAGCGAAAGAAAGAGCTTATAATCAAAATGAATAAGAAAATAGTATATTAGACAGTGATCTAATTTATACAGGGAATGGAGGTATTGGGAGTAGGAGTAAGCATTACAATTTACTAGATAAAAGCATAAGAAATTACCTGGTTGGCAGTCAATCATTACTTTTGAATTACTGGTACCTTTATAATTCAATTTCATTGGTTTTCTATTGTTTCTTAACAAGTTACTACAAACTGTTTTCCCAACAGAAAATGCAATGGGCGTAAAGATCTGCACAAGTTGTGTGCTTGCATTGTTTAAGGAACAGCCATGATGTCTCTGCAGGTGGGCTAGAGATAGAAAGCAGTGAGATTTGAAATCAGAAGACACTGCAGAATGAATAGATCAGACAAAGGCAGAGAGGTAATTGAAGGGTTTTGACCATTGCTCTAAAAATTGGGACCTCCATAAAGGATTTTGAGCTGATTTTGACACAATCTAATAAGATCACTTGCTAACATGTTGAGAACACATTGGGAGAATCAAGGGCAGAAGCCCTTGACCAATTATGAATCTGTTTCTGTAATCCAAGCAAGAAATAATGGTGGTTTGGAGCTGAGGGGGAGCAATGGACATTCTGGGGAGTGGTTGGATTCTGAGTATATTTTGGAAAGCACATCTGAAAAGTTTTCCAATGGATTGAAACTGAAGTAAGAGAAAGAAAAAAAATGCTGATTATGACTCCTATGTTTTGACTTTAGCAACCAAAAGATAAAACTGCCATTTGTCACAATAGGGAAGACTGAAGGAAGAGCAAGTTTGTGGGGAGATATCACGAGCTCAGTTTAGGTCAAGTTGAAGTTGAGATGCCTGTGGATATTTGAATTATTTCCAAGTGTAAGTGCAGAGTCGAGGCAGAGGTCTAGTAGACTAGAAAGTTAGAAGTCTATAGATAGTATTTAAAGCCACAAAAAAAAAAGAATGAGATCACCAGGGAGTGACTTGTAGAATAGAAAAAGCCCGAGCTCTAAGCCGCAGAACACGATAATGTTTAGACTTCAGAAAAGTGAGAAAGAATCAACAAAGGAGACCAAAACCAACCAGTGAGATAGAAGGAAATCCATAGTCTATGGTATACTGGGAGAAGAACCAATACTGATACATCACTATCAACTGAATTCCGCTTTATTTGGTTTTAGCAGTCTCTCCATTAATATCTTTTTGTTGTTGTTGTTCCAGAATCCAATCCAGAGTGCCACTCTGCATTCAGCTGTCTTACTTCCACAGCCTCCTTTGGTCTGCAATGGTTTCTTAGTCCTTCCTTTTTTTCATGACCTCGATCATGACACCTTGACACTGGCCAGCTATCCTGTAGAAAGTTCCCCAATCTTTTTTTTTTTTTTTGATATTTTAATCATGAATAGATTCAGGTTACTTTTGTTGTTGTTGTTGTTGTTGTTTTAAGAGATCCCAGAAGTTACATGCCCTGAAATGATTACCTCATTGATTATCCCCCATTTCTTCCTCCCTCCCTACCTCCCTTCAGGAAGTACATGATATCCCCATGACATCATGGAAGATGTTCATCTTCATTCCTTGATGAAGGTAGTGCTTACCAGTTTTCTTTAAAGTTACTATTTTTTTTCTTTTTCTACACTATTTTTTAGAAGAGAGTCACTAAGCCTAGTACATGCCCAGGAAAAGAGAAATTAAGCTGCATTTTTTAGAGGAAAGGGTGTCTACATACATATATTACTCAAAATTGTTTCATCTCCCACAATTGTTTATTATTTAATCATTTTTGTACATCAGCATGGACCCATGTATACTTATTTTGTACTTTATAAACCAATACTACATGGTTTATTATGTAGCTCAGATTTTTCCAGCTTTGACCATCAGGGCTTTTTTTAAAAAAATATTTATTTATTTATTTTTTTATTGGTTGTTCAAAACATTACAAAGCTCATGACATATCATCTTTCATACATTTGACTCAAGTGGGTTATGAACTCCCATTTTTACCCCAAATACAGATTGCAGAATCACATCGGTTACACATCCACATTTTTCCATAATGCCATATTAGTGACTGTTGTATTCTGCTACCTTTCCTATCCCCTACTATCCCCCCTCCCCTCCCCTCCCATCTTCCCTCTCTACCTCATCTGCTGTTGTTCAATTCTCTCCCTTGTTCCCCCCCCTTTCCCCTCACAACCTCTTATAAGTAATTTTGTGTAACATTGAGGGTCTCCTACCATTTCCATATGATTTCCCTTCTCATCAGGGCTTTTCAGTATGGCTTCTAAAACATGTCCTCATATTTTCTTTCTTTTTTTTTTTCCTTAGGATTCTGCTGATTTAAGGTACTATAAGATGTTTCCGTTTATCTTGTATTTTCCCTGTCCCAGTCATTTCTCCAATGGGCCTTTGTTTCTTTTGTTAAAGTGTAGTATTAGAAACCAAAATCTGGAGATTAGGTGTTCCCATTGCTACTGGGATGTCATTGCTCCCCAGCCCTCTCAGCAGATAGAGATAAATAATATATGCATATATATTCACCCATGTATGCACACATATCTACAATTTTTTCTGTAGCTATATACCTTTACCATTATTCAGCTAATCGTAAGTTCATAACAATGTCTCTGACTAAACCAGCACCATAGATTTATTCCTTCCTGTCTTGCTTTTCCGTAACTTTTCTCTCTCACATTGAGAAAACTTGTCCCCACCATGCTCAACCTTGATAAAGCAGCTTCTATGGAATGAAGGTATCTAAGCTTGGCTGGAATGTATTTAAGAGAGTGGGGAATGATAAAAGGAAGTTGGATTTGATCAGTGCACATCATATGCATGTGTGAAGTATCATAGTGAGCCCCATTAATATGTACAATTAACACATGTAATTAAAAAATAAAAGAGAATTGAGAAAAGAGAGATTGGAGTCAGCAGTTATATCCAAACAGTGGTTTTCTACATTTGGCATTCATCACAAGCACCCAGAGGGCTTGTTAAGGCTCAGATTGCTGGTGTCCTTCCCTAGAATTTTGATTCAATAGAATTGGAGCAAGACAACAATTTGTATTTATAACAAACTCCCAGGTGATGCTGATGCTGCTGGTCCTTGTACTGCGCTTTAAAAACCACTGAATTCAAGGAATTTTGCTTGAATAGGAATTAAGAAATGAAGAAGCAGACAGAGTATGAACAGGGTAGAGGGATATGACTAAGGAAGAAGCACATTAGTAGTCTAATGAGAAGAACTCAGTAGAAAGGAAAAGAATAGTGGTGAAAAGATGGGAGTGGCAGAATGGCAGTGAATTGCTGGAGCAAAATCCTTGAGCCAGTGAGAGGAGAGGATCAGTAACAAGAATGGACGGGAGTTAAGGAGAAGTATGCTCGTCAGACTCAGTGGTGCATGCCTGTAATCCCAGCAACTAGGGAGGCTGAGGCAGGAGGATCACAAGTTCAAAGCCAACCTTGCCAACTTCATGAGGCCCAAAGCGACTTAGCGAGACCCTGTCTCAAAATAAAAAATAAGGGCTGGGGTTATGGCTCAGTGGTTGAGCATCCCTGGGTTCAATACTCAATATTAAAAAAAAAGCATATTCTGTTGATTTATAGGATTAGTAAGAAAGGCAGAGAATACCAGAACAAAGAGAGGTAGATTAGGTGGTAGTAGGGTCTTGCAAAGTCTCCTATTGCTTCTCATTTCTCAATGAAAGAAAATGCAAGGTCATCAACTAAGATAGAGGCTAGAGGAGGAAATATCAGAGTGTAGGGTGAATGAATAATATAATCACCTAGGATAATGGGAGAGTAAATAGATTAGGAGAACATGGAATGATTGCTGTGCAGCATTAAGGGCCTTTTGGGATTGATGATCAGGAACTGAAAGTTAGACCTGTCCTTGGGACGGTGATTTTCCTTCAGACATGCTCAGCAGCAGTGGCGCAGGCGTGGAGTAAAAGCAGAGCTGGATTTGAGCAGAATATGGTTTTGCAAGGGAAGACAATGTAGCAATAAGGAGCAGGAGATTTGGCTCGATGACTACAACCAAAGCACTTTCCGTTTCTGTTTTGCCTTATGAAATATTCAGTATAAATATAGTTTCTAAATTTATCTTTTCCTATTAATAAAGCAACAATAATAATTGCAATTTGGAAGGCTGTGAAAATCATAGAAATATGTTTGAAATACATTGTCGAAAAAAGATAGAATACAGAACTGGGTCTGTCCTGGGATTGCCATTAAATAAAAACTGATGACAGTGTATGGACAAATATGGGTCCAGGGAAAGATGAAAATGGTTTGATTCCCCTAATGATGGAATTTTTTTCTTACTGTTCTTTTTATTTATGTTCAGTTCAGGTCATTAAACATTAATTGAATATCTACTGATGTCTGACATTGTGCTAGGCTCCAAGAGCAAAAATAAATAAATAAATAATAAAGAGGAGGATGCAGAGAAGGAGGAAGGGGAAGAAGGTAAAGAAGAAATGACTTTATTTTTCAAAATAAAATTATAAAGAAATTATTTTTCTTTCTAAGGTTATAGCCTAAGAAAGATATTGCCATGTTTTGTTTGCATAACAAATCATCATATTACAAATATTACCATCAATGTGGCAAATCTTTGACTGCATTAGTTAATATTCTTTTAACTGTAAGTAGCAAAAAAAAACCTACTAAAATTAACTAAAGCAGAGTCTGATTGCAAGAACTGGATCACAGAACCCAAGGGCAACAAACAGTGGGCTCCCAGAGAAAGCAGTCTCTCTCATCTCTACTCTGGTGTAAGTGTTGCCTTCATTCCTCTTTCTTTCTATATACCAGCTCCCTCTCCTTCTCGAGCCATGTGGTGGAAAATTATGATTTCAAATAACTTTACTTATTACTTATCCAGTCATTTGGAAAAGAATGACCTCATCCCCCATTTCTTCCTCCCTCCCTACCTCCCTTTCTCTTCCCTTCTCCCAGCACAGAATTCCCAGTTTGGTCAGACTTCCATCACTGAACTTTAGAAATAGTAAAGGGATGTGTTAGTTGGCTTTCTGTAACTGTGACAAAATGCCTGAGATAAACAATTTAAAAGAGGAAAGATATATTCTGGTTCACAGTGTCAGAGGTTTCAGTCTATGACTAGCTGGCTGCATTGCTTTTAAGCCTGTGATGCAGGGCATTATGGCATAGGGCATGGTAGAGGAAAGCTGCTCACTTCATGGTACCATGAAAAAGAAGGAGAGAGACAGAGAAAAGGAATGGAGACAAAATAAACCCTTCAAAATTGTGCTTCCAGTGACCCACTTCCTCCAACTGGGCCCCACTTCCATAGCCCATCAGCTATGAAATCATAAATGGGTCAGAGTCTTTGTGATCCAATCACTTTCCAAAAGCCCCATCTCTGAACACTGCTGCATCAGAAACTGTCTTCAAGACAAGAGCCGTTGAGGGACATTCCAGATCCTCAGGGTGTAAGAAAGGAATTTTGGCCAAGTGTCTATCAGATGTCCACCTTTTAACAATAAAAGTAGCCAAAGAGCTATGTTAGATTTTCAAAACATGGCTACTAAGAGACACACCACTGTATGCATGTGAACAAGAGGTGTGGCGATTTTCACAAAGGGCAGGACCATCATCCTAGAATTTTTTCTCTTTTCTACCTAGCACATACACACCTTCTTCTGATGCACATAAAATTCCAATAATGGCCTCATCTAATAATACACTATCTTCTCCCCACCAGCAGACAAAGTCACACCCAATTACTACACAGAGAGGTATCATAAAGCCATGGTCCTTCATTCAGGATCTTTAGGCAATGTCCATTATTTATTTAGGAAATCTCAATTTGGTCCAGATAGAGCCCTTTATGATTTTGCAACTAATAGACTACATGGTAAATATAACAAAACCCCACCTAATAAGTAATGGTGGGAAAAAAGAGATAATTTTCAAAACAATCTCCAACTGGACACTGGCCCCAAATACATATTTTACCCTTTTGTAATTGTTGTTAGAGATAATAGGGTATGTGAAATGACGGTTGTATTTAATTGCTCATGGATAAGTTCCATTTGGGGGAGTCCAACTTAATGATACTCCCTAACACAAATCTCTCCATCCAGATCCAAAATGCTACACCATTTAGTCCAATAAAGGACCTCTTAGAATGGGCTTTGGGAATCATCGGGTCTTCCAAGATTTCTCTCTCCCAATTGCCAGATTCTCCATCTTCCCAGTAAGAACCTTAGTCTGTTGTTATTTATTCATACATGTGATTTTCTGGCCCTAAGCACCCTCCATTTACTAGCTACTAACAGAAAAAAAAATCATCCCTTGCTAAATCCTTGTTCTGTCATTCTTTACCTACTTCAATTCAGGTCCTTAGACCTGAAGCTCATCACTAATTGCAACACCACTCTGAGAACATAGCACAGCCTTGCTACCTCCAGCTGAAATTGTTCCTTGAGTTCTGTCACTTAAAAAACACAGTTCCCGGGCTGGGATGTGGCTCAAGCGGTAGCGTGCTTGCCTGGCATGCGTGCGGCCCGGGTTCCACCCTCAGCAGCACATACAAAGATGTTGTGTCCGCCGATAACTAAAAAATAAATATTAAAATTCTTTTTCTCTCTCTCACTCTCTCTTTAAAAAAAAAAAAAAACACAGTTCCCGGGACCCGGTTATTTACTATTCAAGATTCTATTAGTTCATACTTGAAAGGTGTCCTCTCCAAGGACATAAGAAAAATATGACTATGAGAGTGAGGAATTATTGGCAGGGATACAACTCAATTTCAATAATGAACTGAAATCAGGGGTTAATCCTAATCAAACCTCTGCTTCCCATATCTACTCCTCCAGTCTTATTGCAGAATGGTTTTTTCAGTTTTTCAGGAAATGTAATAGCAAATGTGGCTGCAAAGATATTCTCAGTCGACAGTCCATATGAATGAAGGTAAAACAGCTCTTTCTCAATGTCCAGGTGGTCAGATAGATGAATCAAATATAGTTAGGAAGCCCAGTTCATGCCTTGTAAATGTGAGTAGGGAACTCTGCCACTGTAACCACAGAGTAGAAGTGAGACGGTTTCAGAAAAGGGGGGTCTACATATGGTCAATAGACACATAAAGCTGCATGCCAAAAAATTTAGATAACTTAAATAAATTCCTGGAAAGATGCAAACTACCCAAATCAAATTAAAAGAAATAGAAAATCTAAATAAAACTGTAACAAATAAAAAGATTGAATTTGTTATTTTTAAAACTTCCCACAAAGAGAGGTACAGGCCCAGATGGCCTCACTGATTAATTCTTCCAAGTATCTAAGGAAGCATTCCATTAATACCAATTTTTCACAAATTTATTCCAAAAAATAGAAAAAGAGGAAACACTTTTCTACTCTATCTATGAAGCCAGTAGTTTCCTGATATCAAAGCAAAGACATCATAAATAAAGAAAATTATAGACCAATATCAGCTCCATTATCATCTCATGGAACTACTGTTGTATATGCATTCCACACTGACTGAAACATTGTTATGTGCCCCGTAACTCTGTAGAAAAATCCTAAATATCAATTCACTAAAATGCTATTGGAACTAATGATCAATTTCAGAAAAGTTGCCTGACATAAACTCAATATTAAAAAAAATCAACTGGGGTCTGTGGTTGTGGCTCAGTGGTAAAGCACTTGCCTAGCATGTATGAGGAACTGGGTTCAATTCTCAACACCACATATAAATAAATAAAATAAAGGTCCATCAACAACAACAAAAAAATTTAAAAAGAATTAAAAAAATCAGTATCTCTACACTAGCAATGAACTATCTAAAAAAAATTTTAAATAATTCCATTTACAATAGTAACAAAAATAAAATACTTGAGAATAATTTTTAAAAGTAGTACAAGTTTTGAAATGTGTAAAACATTGTTGAAAGAAATTAAAAACCTAAATAAATAAGCCCAATACTCCATTCCATATTAGTTGGATGAGAATATTACTGAGTATGACAATAATATTATTGAGTATGACAAGACTCCCCAAATTTACCTGCAGAGTTAGAGCAATCCCTATCAAAATCCCAGTTGACTTTTGTTTTTCATAAATGGACAAGCTGATCCTAAAATTCATACAGAAATATAAAGAACCCAGAACAACAAAAATCATCTTACAGAAAAGCAAACTTGGAGAACTCATGCTTTCCAATTTCAAAAGTTAACACAAAGCGTCAGTCAACAAGATAGTATGGTATTGGCATAAGAGTAGACATACAGATTAGTGGAATGGAATCAGGCATTTATGGGCAGTTGATTTTCAAAGTAGGTCAAGACAATGCAATAAGGGAATAGTCATCAAAAATGGCTCCAGGACAATTGGATATATACATACAAAAGAATGAAATTGGACTCTTTCTTCACACCATACACAAAAAGTCCAAATGGACACCTGTAATCCCAGGTGCTCGGGAAGCTGAGGCAGGAAGATTGTATGTTCAAAGTCAGCCTCAGCAACTTAGCAAGGCATCTAGCAACTCAGCAAGACCTTGTCTCTAAATAAAATATTAAAAAGGGCTAGGGATGTGCTCAGTGGTTAAACACCCTGGGTTCAATCCTTAGTACAAAAGGAAAAAAAAAAGTCCAAATGGATCCTAAAAGCCTAAATGCAAAGGCTAAAACTCTTAATACACTTAGAAGAAAAAAAAATGAGTGCAAATCTTGTTATCATAGGTTAAGACAAAGCCTTCATGGACCAAAAGCACATGCTAAAAGGAGAGGTATTCTTAGTGATAAATAAAACAAGAAGGTCAAAGACTTGCATATTGAAAAATATAAAACACTGATGAAAGAATAGAAGAAAACACAAATAAAATGATAGGACATCCCATGTTCATAGAGTAAAGCAATTAATGTTGTTAAAATGTCTCTACTACTCAAAATGATCTACAGGTTCAATGCAACCTCTATCAAAATTCCAATGTCATTTTCCACAGAAAAAGAAAATTCACTCCTTTTATTGATATGGAAACACAAAAGACCCAATTAGCTAAAACAATCCTGAGCGTAAAAAGGAAACCTGGAGGCATCACATTTCCTGATTTCAAAACATTATAAAGCTGCTGTAATCAAAACAGTATGGTAGTGGCATAAAAACAGACACATTGACCAATGAAACAGATAGCCCAGAAATAAACTGACATACATATGGTCAATTGATTCATGACAAAAATGCTGAGAATACACATTAGAGAAAGGACAGCCTCTTAAGCAAGTGGTGCTAGAAAATTGGTTGTCCACATGCAGAAGAATGAAATTTGAATCCTTAGCTTACATCATGAGCAAAAATCAACTCAAAATGAATTAAACAGAAACTTAAGACCTGAAACTGTAAAAACTACTATAAGAAAAAATTTCTACCACATCAGTGTAGGTGGGAATGTTTTGGACATGACCCTAAACGCTCAGACAACAAAATCAAAAGTAAACAAATAGTATCACATCAGACTAAAAAGCTTCTGAAAAGACAAGTACTCTGTTTTCTTTCTTATATGTGGAAGCTGAAAAATGTCAACCTGAAAATAGAAGAATGATTATTAGAGCTTGGGAAGGGGATGGGGAGTGGAGGGTACAAAAAGGGAGGCTGGATTTGATCAGTGCACGCTGTACGCATGTATGGAAATAACAAAATGGACCCCGTGAATATGCACAATTAATTTGTATTATTAAAAATTAAAATCAAAGAATACAAGGTTTCTACACAACAAAAGAAATTATCAACAAAGTGAAGAAACAACTCATAGAGTGGGAGAAAATATGTGAAAATTATACTTCTAATAAGGGAATAGTCTAATAAGGGATTAATGACCCAAAATATATAATGCATTCAACCAACTCAATAGCAAGAAAACAAATAACTCAATTTAAAAATAATCAAGTACCTCAGCAGACACTTCTCAAAAAATGACATGTAAATAGTCAATAGGTTTATGAAAAAAAATGCTTGGTATCACTAATCATTAGGGTAAAAGTATAATGAGATATCACCTCACATCTGTTAGAATGATTTTTATCAAAAAGATGAAAGGTAACAAGTGTCAGTGAGGATGCTGATAAAGAGCAACCCTTGTAGTCTATTGGTGGGAATGTAAATTAGTACACCTGTTAAGGAAAATGGTACAGAAATTTCTCAAAAAAACTAAGAATATAACTGCCATACAATTAAACAGTCTCATTTCTAGTAAGACATCCAAAGGAATTAAAGTCAATGAGTTGAAGCACTAACTGCACCCCCAGGTTCATGGCAGCATAATTTGCAACAGCCAAAACATGGAATCAGCCTAAGTGTCCATCAGTGGATGAATGGGGAAAGGCAGCCTCTTCAATAAAGGGTGCTAGAGAATATTTACAATGCTTGCAAATAACAAATATACACAGTGGAATACTACTCGGCTTTAAATAGAAGGAAATTTTGTCATTTGTGGCAACACAGATAAAACCATTCATAGAAAACAAATATCACATGATCTCACCTATATGAGGATTCTTTAAAAAGTCAAATTCCTAGAAGTAAAGAGTAGAATAATGGTTACCAAAAATCTGTGGCAGGGGTTTGGGGTAGGAGAGAGAGAGAATTTTTTTTAATATTTATTTTTCGGTTTTCGGTGGACACAACATCTTTATTTAATTTTATGTGGTGCTGAGGATCGTACCCAGTGCCCCGCGCATGCCAGGCGAGCGCGCTACCACTTGAGCCACACCCCTAGCCCTAGATAAATTCTTTTTGAGATCTATTTGCACAGAGTGACTGTAGTTAACAACTGTGTAATGTGTATCTCAAAGTACTTTAAGAGTATATTGCAAATGTTGCACCACAAAAAAAAAAACTAAGTGCAGTGTTTTGGATTTGGATTTCAAATGTCCTCCAAAAGCTCCTGTGTTGAAGGCTTGAACCTTAATACAACAGGATTCAGAGGTGGGAAATGATCTGTGAGGGCTCTAACTTCATGGATGGATTAGTTACTGAAAGATTCATAGCTTAATGTGTTTGACCCATAAGGTAACCAGGTTTGCTCTGCCACACGCTCCTCACCTCGACATTCAGCCTCACCACGAGCCCAAATCCATGGAGCCAAGTGACCACAGACTGCAGCTGGGAGCCAGAATACATCTCTCCTCCTTTTAAGTTGTTTATCTGAGGTATTTTGTCACAGTGACAGGAAGCTGACTAACATAAGAAGTGAGGTGACAATTATGTTAATGAGCCTCATTTAAATCTTTTCACATTGTATGTGTATATCAAAATATCATAATGTGGTGCTGGGGTTGTGGCTCAGTGGTAGAGCACTCGCCTAGCACATGAGAGGCCCTGGGTTCAATCCTTAGGACCACATATAAGTAAATAAAAATAAATAATTTACTCATATTTAACTACAAAGATAAAAAAAAAAATTAAAAAAAACATCATAATGTACCACTTAAGTATATTCAATGATGATTTGTCAATTAAAATAATATTAATTTTAAATGAAAAAAAGAACTCTGGGAAAAAATAAAGCAAACTAAAAAAGTGTTGTGGAGAAAGAAGAGAGATAAAATGAGAACAGCAAATTGTTGAAGTGGTTGCTACAAATAAGGCGGGTCATTGTATTGTCTCTTGGTTTTGTTTGAAATTTTCCACATTAAGGAATTTTAATATTAAAATGTAAAATTATAAAAGTAAATTTTTGACTATTTTTAAAACTTTTGTATTGTCATGGACACCATAAAAATAGAAAGATAACCCATATAGTGGGAGAAAATATTTGCAATTTATGTTTGATGAGAGAACTATATATGGAATATATAAAGTACTCTTAGCACTCAATAATAAAAGAAGAAATGACTATTTTAAAATGGGCAAAGAATCTGAATAGACAGTTCTCCAAAGATATGCAAATGACAATGAGCACATGTAAAGATGTCCAACTTCACTAATCATGAAGGAAATGCAATGCAAAACAACTAAAAGATCCACTTCAGATCCACCATGATGACTATAATCAGACAGACAGATAATAACAAGTGTTGGCAAGGATAAAGAGTAATTGGAAACTCCTACACTGCTGATGGGGATGTAAAATGGTGTAGCTGCTTTGGGACATAGTTTGGCAGTTTTTCAAAAGATTAAACAGAGTTACTATAGATTCAGCTATTCTATTCCTGGTGTATATCCCACAAAAATGAAAATATAAGTTCGCACAAAAACTTGTAAACAAACATTCATATAAGCATTCAAAATAGTAAAAAAAAAAAAAAAAACAATTGAAACAAGCCAGGCACAATGGTACACCCCTGTAATTCCAGTGTCTGAGGAGGCTGAAGTAGGAGGATCACAGATTCAAAGCCAGCCTCACCAATTTAGCAAGCCCCCAAGTAACTTAGTGAGATCCTGTTTCAAAATAAAAAATAAAAAGGGATGGGGATGTGGCTCAGTGGTTAAGTGCCCCTGGATTCAATTTCCAGTACCAAAGTGGGGGGAAAAAAAGCATTGAAACAACACAAATGTGTATCCACTAATGAATGGATTAAAAATGCAATGGTACCTTAGTTGGCAATGAAAAAGAATGAAGTGCTGATGTATGCTATAGTATGAATGATCCTTGAAACTATATGCTAAGTGAAAAAAATCTCAAAAGGCCACAAAATGTATATACAAATATAATTTATATATAATAAATAGCAATGTTTCTGTATATTAATATTTCTACAACAAATATACATTTATATATAATATAGTTAATATTGATATTATTTCTATGTGCTAAATATTACATATAATTTATACATAAATATGTATCATGTATGTCTTATATGTACATAGGTGTGTGTTTATATATGCATATCTTCCCCATTTATAAGAAATGTCCAGAATCATTGACAGAGTATTTGGGGAAGAATGAGGAGTGACTGCTAGTGGGTATGAGGTTTCAACAGGGATTCACTTGAGGGTAATTAAAATGCTCTAAACTTTATTGCAGTGATGTCTATATAACTCTGTGAACATACTAAAACAATTGAATTATATACTTTTGATTGTATGAAATATGAATTATATTCATTAAAACTGTTATTAAAAATAAAAATGAGTATCTTAATTAAATCTCAAGACTCAGATCAGAAAATATTGAAACTGAGAGGATTCCAGATTATCCAGATCAGTGGATTTCCAAGAGAACTTTCAACTCTTAAATATAATTAATTAAAGTAATATCAGTTGATTAAAATGACTTAGAGTTTATTTGTTCTTAAACTTGCTTTATTAGGAAATTCAGCATTTGTTTCATCTTGGATATTTTAATGAAAGATGCCCTCTTTATTTTAAAATGTCAGGGTGGGTAAAAGTCCCCCATACTGGAATACCACCAAATTACCAACCTCATATAAAACAGTGTGATCTAATTGCACTCTTGAATAAGGTACAAAACTCTCCCAAGTGGAATCTGTTAACCTTAACAAACAAAAGCTACTCACATTTTATGTCCTTAATAATAAATTTAATGTGAATTGAGCAACAGAATGAAATATTGGCAAGATGCTGCATTATTTACTTCAAGACTCTGCAATTAGTAGCATTTGGAGAGGTTCTAAACATTATTCCGTAGTGCTTTAGTTTGGATCTTTAGTGTCCCCCAAAGACCTATAAGTTAAAAGCTTAGACAATAGGGTAGTGCTGTTGGGAGGTAGTGAAATCTTTAAGGGGTGGAACCTAGTGGGACATCACCGGGAGTGTGCTCTCAAAGGGGATCATGGGACCTCAGCTTTTTTCTTCCTCTCTTTTGCTTCCTGGCCGTCAGGTGAGAGGATTTACTCCACCACACACTTCCTCCATGATAAGCTACCTTACCATAGAGCTGAAAGCAATGGGCCAATCATGGACTAGAACCTCTGAAATTGTGAGCCAAAATTAATCTTTTCTCTATATATGTTGTTTATCACAGGTATTTTTTACAATGACAGAAAACTGACACACATGGGTTCTCTAAGTCAGTTTCCAAGGTGAAGTTCTACTTTTGACTTAGATTTGAGATCAGTAAATCACATGAAGAAATTTCTCAAACAGATACAGAAAATCAAAGATGGCAACTGGGGTAGATAAGCCTGTAGCCTCTTGAATGTTGAATGCATCTCATAAAGAAGCAATGCATTTTAAAAACTGAAATTATTCCATTAAGTCCTTTTCAGGTGATACTTAGAGTACTCAGTGGGCCGTAATTTGGGACTTGTTTACAAAGCCAAGAGTATTTTCTATCCCAAATAATTATGTGACTTACAAATCTCTTTTCCCCCTTCAAGAATTCATTTCAGTAAAACTATTCTTTCCTGATTTTACTGCCTTTGCTGCACACAAACTTGTTCTTATAAAAATCCTGTTTTCTCCAACTGTTGTCTAAAAAAAAAAATGAAGACTAAATTTCATTTTGGAAAACTTCATTAAGCTATATTAATATATATGATGGTGGGCCAGAGGGAGGCAGCATTCTGTGTCACTCCATGACCTGGGTCTCAAGTAGTGAGAATATTGCTTCTCTGTGAGCAATATTCCTGCTCCCTGACAGGAATCATGGCCACCGAGCTGGTCCAGGGCTCCAGGCCTCAGCATCAGAGTAGGTCTCCCAACTACTCACCCATTCTGGACTAGCGGGTAGTGGAGCGGGACCATCAACACCTGTGCAGACCTTTCGGCCACCCACCAGAGCAGAAATCACTGATGCCACTCCCATGCAGGACACCAGGCAGCTTCCCACACACAGGAACTATGGCAGCCACTCCCATGTGGACCCCCATCAACCAACATGGGACTCCCCCAGTAGCCGCCATCTTGGGATTCAGCAGCAGCAGAGATAGTCCTCTACGCCAGTAGCCTGCCTGCACCCGTGAACTTCTCACAGGCTCTGAAGTCAGCCAACAGTCACACAGTACATGCCAGAGAGCTCCTCTCTGAACTCATTGTCTAACACCATCGCTGGGCTCCCCCAACCTGACCCAACACCCCATCGCTGAAAGCAGGTGCCTCCAACTTGGGTCACTATCATCACCAACTTCGGTGGGGGCAACTCCCAGGTTGGAACTCAGGCTGGCCAGGTACCCAGTTTCTAACTCCCCCTTCTCCTCAGCAACTGCTAACCTGGCACAGTGACATGCTGGTTACCTTCACCATCCTAAGGGCAGAGATACCAGCTAACAACAGATGAACCCACCTTTTGGAGGAGAAGGGAAGCCAGAAAGATATGGATTTCCAACCAAAACATTACTGTTTATCCCTTCAAGATTTTTTTCCCTCTCCCTCTCTATTCTCCCGCCTCAACATCCCCAACATATGTGAAGCCAAGTACTTTGCATGAATTAGAATTTTGAGGACTAGGATGTCTGAATAGTATATTACAGCTATGTTGTATATTCTTTTTTTTTTTATTTTTCCCACCAATTTCTACTATTTTAACATTTTTATTTTTCTTAATATATATGTGTGTTTGTTTTATGTATTCTACTATCTTCCCACTTACTTATCTACCCAAAATTACTTCCTCTCCCTTCTCCCGCTACTAATCTTCCTCTTTAGAGTTCTCTTTCACACTTCCTAAGATGTAACAACTCTATATCCCCAACTTCTATCTCCTCAGCCCATCATCCTACTCCTCACCCCTGGTTCTTTGTCCACCATCAGAAACTATAAACCCTTTTGCAAACCTATTGAATATATTGTGGATAATAATTGAGTTTACCATTTCTGTACATTGTACCAAACTGTAAATGTCTTAATAGCAAACATTTTTTAGGGTGTATGCTGCTTATATTGAGATCTGATAACATTGTCCTTCACCTCAAACGAGAGGTATTGGATCCCTACAGGGGCACTATAAGCCTATAGGGTAAAAACAGTAATGCTTCAGATCCACAGTGCTAGAAGGGAAGACACACAAGCAGTATGAAAATACAGGGAAGAAAGTGCCCCAAATATATCAAGATACTACATTATTAGAATCCATGGCCAGCACATAAGAAGAGATGACAGAGAAGGAGTTCAGGATGTATATGATTAAAATGTTCTACAAATTAAAGGATGATATAAGAGAGCAAATACAGGCAGCAAAAGATCATTTTGACAAAGAGCTACATAAACAAATACAGGAAGCAAAAGATTACTTCAATAGGGAGATAAAGGTTCTAAAAAAAACTAAACAGAAATCCTTGAAATGAAAGAAACAATAAACCAAATTAAAAGTTCAATTGAAAGCATCACCAACAGATTAAACCACTTAAAAGGCAGGACCTCAAACAATGAAGACAAAATATATAATCTTGAAAAGAATATAGATCACACAGTGAAAATGGTAAGAAACCATGAGCAGAACATTCAAGAAATATGAGATAGCATAAAAAGACCAAATTTAAGAGTTATTGGGATAGAGGAAGGAATAGAATTTCAAACCAAAGGAATGAGCAATCTATTCAATGAAATAATATCAGAAAATCTTCCAAACATGAAAAACGAATTGGAAAACCAAATTTAAGAGGCTTACATGACACCAAACATATGAAATCACAGCAAATCAACACCAAGGACATTATAATAAAAATGCCTAACATATAGAATAAGAAGAGAATATTAAAAGTCATGAGAGAAAGGAATCAGATTACATATAGGGGGAAACCAGTTAGATTATGTGCAGATTTTTCAACCCAGACTCTGAAAGCTAGAAGATCCTAGAACAACATATACCAAGCTCTGAAAGAAAATGGATGCCAACCAAGAATCATATCCAGAAAAATTAAGCTTTAGATTTGATGATGAAATAAAAACCTTCCATGATAAACAAAAGTTAAAAAAATTTACAACTCGAAAGCCTGCACTTCTGAAAACCTGTGGCAAAATATTCCATGAAGAGGAATTGAAAAACAACAATGAAAATCAGCAAAGGGAGGTATTACACTAAAGGAAAAACCAATCAAAGGAGAAACCAAGTCAAGTTAAATACCAAAAATAAACAAAAATGGCTGGGAATATAAATCGTGTCTTAATAATATCCCTGAATATTAATAGGAAAAGACATACACAGACTGAAGGTGAAAGGTTGGGAAAAATCATACCACTCACATGAACTGTGGAAGCAAGCAAGTGTTTCCATTCTCATATCAAATAAAGTAGTCTTCAAGCCAAAGTTAATCAAAAGGGATAAAGAAAGACATTTCATACTGCTTAGAGAACCATTCATCAACAAGACATAACAATAATAAATTTATATGCTCCAAACAGTGGAGCTTCTATGTTCATCAAACAAACTCTTCTCAAGTTCAAGAGTCAAATAGACCACAACACAATTATTTTGGGTGACGTTAACACACCTCTTTCACCACTGGATACATCTTCCAAACAAAAGCTGAAACCATAGAACTCAATAATACAATCAATAACTTAGACTTAACTGACATATATAGAATATTTCTTCCTTCAATGAACAAATACACTTTCTTCTCAGCAGCACATGGATTCTTCTCTAAAATAGAACATCTATTATACCACAAAGCAACTCTTAGCAAATATAAAAAAGTAGAGATACTACCCTGCATTCTATCAGATCATAATGGAATGAGTTAGAAATCAATGATAAAATAAAAAATAAAGTTACTCCAACACCTGGAGACTAAATAATCTGCTACTGAATGAACAATGGATTGCAAAAGACCTCAAGGAGGAAATTAAAAAATTCTTAGAGGTGAATAAGAACACAGAAACAATGTATCAAAAATCTCTGGACAGTACTATGAAGGCAGTACTAAGAGGAAAGTTCATTGCATGGAGTTCATTCCTTTAAAAAAGGAAAAGTCAACACATAAATGACTTAACATTACATCTCAAAGCCATAGAAAAAGAAGAACAAATCAACACCAAAAGTAGCAGAAGACAGGAAATAATTAAAATCAGACCTGAAATCAATGAAATTGAAACAAAAGAAACAATTGGAAAAAATTGACAAAATGAAAAGTTGGTTCTTTGAAAAAATAAGTAAAATTGACAAACCCTTAGCCATGCTAATGAAGAGGAGAAAGACAACTCAAATTATTAACATATGTGATGAAAAAGGAAATATCGCGACAGACACTACAGAAATTCAGAAGATAATTAGAAATTATTTTGAAGCTTGTACTCCAATAAAATAGAAAATATCAAAGGCATTCACAAATTTCTAGAGTCATATGATTTGCCCAAATTGAATCAGGATGATATACACAAAATAAACAGGTCAATTTCAAGTGATGAAATAGATGATGTCATCAGAAGCCTACCAACCAAGAAAAGTCCAGGACCAGATGGATACACAACTGAGATCTACAAGATATTTAAAGAAGAACTAATACCAATACTCTCCAATTTATTTCAGGAAATAGGAAGAGAGGGAGCACTTCCAAACTCATTCTATGAAGCCAATATCATCCTGATTCCAAAACCAGGCAAAGACACGCCAAAGAAAGAAAACTTCAAACCAAAATCTGTAATGAGCACAGATGCAAAAATTCTCTAGAAAAGCTAGAAAAATGAATACAAAAACATATCAAAAAGATAGTGTACCACAATCAAGTGGGGTTCATCCCAGGGATGCAAGTTTGGTTCAACATATGGAAATCAATAAATGTAATTCATCACATCAATAGACTTAAAGATAAGAACCATATGATCATCTCAATAGATGCAGAAAAAGCATTCAACAAAATACAGCACCCCATCATGTTCAAAACACCAGAAAAACTAGGGATAACATAAACATATCTCAACATTGTAAAAGCTATCTATGCTAAGTCCCAGGCCAACATCATTCTAAATGGAGAAAAATTGAAAGCTTTCCTTCTAAAAACTGGAATGAGACAGGGATGCCCTCTTTTACCACTTCTGTTTAACATAGTTCTTGAAACTCTAGCCATAGCAATTAGACAGATGAAAGAAATTAAAGGGATAAACATAGGAAAAGAAGAACTCAAATTATCACTATTTGCCAATGACATGATTCTATACCTAGAAGACCCAAAAAGCTCCACCAGAAAAAACTCAAGGACTAGTAAATGAATTCAGCAAAGTAGCAGGATACAAAATCAACACCCATAAATCAAAGGTATTTTTGTATATCAGTGACAAATCCTCTGACAGGGAAATTAGGAAAACTACTCCATTTATAATAGCATCAAACAAAATAAAATACTTGGGAATCAAACTAACAAAAGTGGTCAAAGACTTCTACAATGAAAACTACAGAACATTAAAGAAAGAAATTAAAGAAGACCTTAGAAGATGGAAAGATCTCCCTTGTTCTTGAATAGGCAGAATGAATCTTGTCAAAATGATCATACTACCAAAAATATTATACAGATTTAATGCAATTCCAATCAGAATCCCAATGACATTCTTCATAGAAGTAGAAAAAGCAGTCATGAAATTCATCTGGAAAAATAAGAGACCAGAATAGCTAAAGCAATCCTTAGCAGGAAGAGTGAAGCAGGTGGCATCACTATACCAGACCTCAAACTATACTACAGAACAATAGTAACAAAAATAGTATGGTATTGGCACCACAACAGACTGGTAGACCAATGGTACAGAATAGAGGACACAGAGACTAACCCACAAAACTACAATTGTCTTATATTAGACAAAGGCGCCAAGAACATGCATTGGAGAAAAGATAGCCTCTTCAACAAATGGTTCTGGGAAAACTGAAAATCCATATGCAACAAAATGAAATTAAACCCCAATCTCTTACCATGCACAAAACTCAACTCAAATTGGATCAAGGACCTAGGAATTAAACCAGAGATCCTGCAACTAATAGAAGAAAATGTAGGCCCAAATCTCCAACATGTCAGATTAGGCCCTGACTTTCTTAATAAGACTCCTACAGTACAAGAATTAAAATCAAGAATTAATAAATGGGATGGATTCAAACTTAAAAGCTTCTTCTCAGCAAAAGAAATAATCAGTGACGTGAATAGAGAGCCCACAGCATGGGAGCAAATTTTTACCACTTGCACATCAAATAGAGCACTAATCTCTAGAGTATATAAAGAACTCAAAAAGCTAAAAAACAAAATGACCCAATCAATAAATGAGCAAAAGAATGGAACAGATACTTCTCATTAAGGTGATATACAATCAATCAACAAAAATATGAAAAAATGTTCATCATCTCTAGCAATTAGAGAAATGCAAATCAAAACTACTCTAAGATTTCATCTCACTCCAGTCAGAATGGCAGCTATTAAGAATACAAACAACAATAAGTGTTGGTGAGGATGTGGGGGAAAAAGACACACTCATACATTGCTGGTGGTACTGCAAAATGGTGCAGCCAATATGGAAAGCAGTATGGAGATTCCTTGGAAAACTAGAAATGGAACCACCATTTGACCCAGCTATTCCTCTCCTGGTCTATACCCAAAGGAGTTAAAAACAGCATACTACAGGGACACAGCCACATCAATGTCTATTGCAGCACAATTCACAACAGTTAAACTGTGGAACCAACCTCGATGAATGGATAAAGAAATTGTGGTATATATACACAATGGAATACTATTAAGCAATAAAAGAGAATAAAATCGTGGCATTTGCAAGTAAATAGATGGAGTTGGAGAATATAATGCTCAGTGAAGTTAGCCACTTCCAAAAAAAATAAAGTCCGAATGTTTTCTCTAATATAAGGAGGCTGATTCATGGTGGGGTTGGGAAGGGGAGCATCGGAGGAATAGAGGAACTCTAGAAGGGCAAAGGCGGGGAGGGGAAAGGAGGGAGCAAGGGGGGAAAAAAGATGGTGGAATGAGATGGACATCATTACCCTAAGTACATGTATGAAGACACCAGTGGTGTGAATATACTTTGTATACAACCAGAGATATGAAAAATTGTGCTGTGTATGTTTAATATGAATTGTAATGCATTCTGCTGTCCTATATAACAAATTAGAATATTTTTTTAAAAGAACACATTCTACTATAATATTAATTAATTGATTAAAAATAAATAATAATTTTTTAAAAAAATTAATATTAATATTGCTCCTTATTTACACTGGCTTCCCTAAATCAGCCATATCCAAGTCCTGCCACCAGAGGGCAGAGAAGGGGTCCGTAGCAAAAGCTTTTCTAATTACAATTTTTTTCGCAAAACAATGTATGTTTTTCTCAAAGTGCAGTTTAAATTGTGTTATAAAATCCATCGGACACATTTCAATTACTTCTTGCTGTCAGTAGCTTTTGACAGTTGACAGCTCCCTCTTTCACCTTTCCTAAACCTACAGGATCCTGATTTTTCTCCTGCTTCTCTGGTGATAGACACTCAGTCCCCTTTGACAGGATTCCTCTTCTACCTGACTTCTAACCACAGGAACCCACACTGCTTCTCCCCCTTCTTCACTCTTCCATGTCTCACCAGACAGCTTCTCCACTTAACCTGGCATCTGGAACCAGAAACCTGGGGGTCTTTTACTTGGCTTTCCACCACTAAAACAAACACCTGAGGTAATCAACAGAGAGAAAAGGAATCAGACTGTCAGGTCGGAGGCAGTGACTTAGAACAAAGCAGCCTGCAAGGGAAAGAAACATCATTCAGGCGCCCACAGAAATGTCTGTCAATCAGAGGGATCTCCCGATTAATGCCTGTCAGTTCAGCCAACTCCCCTGACCAAATCCTGGAGTTTAGCCAACTCCCCTGACCAACTCCAATGGGACAAGGGACTCTAAAAACACCTTTCCCTGTCCCAAGCCCTTCCCTTCCTTCCATGAGGCCCATAAAATCCCAGTCTGATGGTGGTTTCTCTTCAGACCCTTCTCCTGTCCACTCTGTGGGTCTGATGGAGTTCCACCCGGGAGTGATTTCTCAAATAAAGCATTGATCGTTGGCCTTTTTAAATCTGCCTCCTTTGGTCGCTGCCCGCCGTGCCTGATCTTACACAGACCTTTGCTGATTCTAGCCTTGAGTAGAGGGATAAGAAAACTGACATTGGTAGGGTTCATCTCCTTTGCTGCCCTAATTGTCCAGTGGGTCCTGTCCCCACTTGCCTTGAGCGTCCATGTTCCTATTTCTAAGTCTATTCTTCAGCAGCCTGTGGAGCCATGAGCTCCAGTCATCCTTCCACTTTTCCTTTTACTTGAATTCAGAAAGAACTCCAGCTTCACCATGTGCCCTGCAGTGCCTAAAACCTGGAGACAGGCCCTCCAGAGGCACCACATAGAGTCCCCTTAGTTTCCTTGTAAAGCCTGATGGCTAGGGACAGCAGGGAAAGCTGGCCCAGTGCTTACTGGAGTGTTCCAATATTTTAGCAACTGGTACAGCACTGCAGTTGGGAATCAGCTCACATGGGGCCTGAATATGTATGCAGACAAGTCCAAAATGAAACAGCTCGGACCTTTAGCAGAGGATGCTGAAGACGACATTAATTTTATAATGTAAATTTTTATATCAAGCCCATACAACTCAAATGTTTTATAAGTAAGTATGTTCTACTTTGGGTAATTTTTTTAAACTAGCAAGAATGGCAAAGGCTTGCTGCTCTCCACAAGTTGGACACCATCCTGGGATCCTAATAAATTACTAACCTGACAATGTTGTATAAAATATGAAGTCCAACACATTTATTACTCCAGGTCATGACACCAATAACGAATAAGTAGGAGGAAGGCAAGTTTTGGACCAGCTAATGTGTTAGTATGCTTTTCAGTGCTGTGACCCAAACACCTGACAAGAACAACTTTGAGGGGGAAATTTTTATTTTGGCTCATGGTTTCAGAGTTTCAGTCCATGGCTGGCCAACTCTAATGGCTCAAGATGAAGCAGAACATCATGGTGGAAAGGCATGATGGAGGAAAACTTCACTGCTTATGGGTGCCAGGAAGTGAGCCAGAAGGTGGAAGGGACCACAGGCAAGTTGAACCTTCCCATGCACACCTCCAGTGACCTACTTCCACACCCCGCCTGTGTTCAGTTACCACCAAGTCCATTCAAACTAGGATGGCCTGATTAGGTTACAGCCCTGTAATCCAATCATTTCACCTCTGAGTAGTCCTGCATTAACACAGGAGCTTTGGGGGGACACCTCATATCGAAACCATAACAGCTAGTAAGCCTCCAATTGTAGTAACTTAAGCCAGTCTGCAAGAATCATGGGAAAAGGCACTTGGAAATTCTCATCTTGGTGCCTTTTCTTCCCTTTTCCTCTGACAAAGGAAGGAACAAAGGTACAGATGAACACATGCTCAGAGTCTCCTTAGTTTCCTTGTAAAGCCTGATGGCTAGGGACAGCAGGGAAAGCTGGCCCAAGAGATAGGGATGGCCCCAGCCACATTTGGAAGCTCCATGGCAGGTGAAGCTGGCACTCCAGTATGGAGAAATCCACTGGTAGATCAGTGGTTCCCAAAATGGGGCCTCTGAACCAACAGCAGCATCACCTGGGAACTTAATAGAGTGCAAATTCTCAACCCAACAATAGCTCAATCAAAACTGTGGGGGGCCCAGGCTTTGCTAATTTAACAAGCCCTCCAGGGGGTTCTGGTGCATAGGAAGTTTGAGAACCTCTGCCTTCGGAAATCTGAGGCCATGTGAATTTTTGAGGCACCCAGCTGCAGGATGAACAGAGATCTTTACTCGCCAGGAAGGACTGAGCTTCCTGCTTCAAACCCCTGGGAGAAGGGATGTACTCAGGCTGCTATTTGTTTGTGTGTTCCATAACTCATTACACAAGGGACTTTGAAGCTTCTAACATTATATAATGAGGAAAATACAGGTTGTTTTTTTTTTTTTTAATCAGAGAAAACCAGAAAAGTTCAAGTTGAAAGGTCAAGTGGTGAAGAAGGTCAAGCTGCCAGATCCAACTGGACCCAGTAAACTGGGGATATAGCTCAGTGGTATAGCACTTGCCCAGCATGCATGAGACCCTGGAATGAATCCCCTGCACAGCAAAAGAGAGGAGAGAGAAAGAAAGTAAAGAAAGGGGAGGTGAGAAATTAGATGATTACCAAAGCACCCCCTCTTCTGTTCTTCTCAAGTCTAAATTTAGTGGATGAATACTAGAAAGGAGGAAGAGAGTTAAATTTTTTGAAACCAATGTCTTAGAAGATTTTGAGCAAGATCCACTTTGCTTTTAAAATTGTCCTATACCTCTTCCAGTTTCCCTTAAGAAGCAATATGAGGGGGCTGGGGTCATGGCTCAGTGGTAGAGTGTTCACCTAGCACGTGCAATACCCTGGGTTCAATCCTCAGCACCACATAAAAATAAATAGATAAAATAAAGGTATTGTACCTAACTGCAACTAAAAAAAAAAATTAAAGAAAGAAAGAAAGAAAAATAAAAAAGCAAGATGAGAAAAGGTCAGTCCTCCTCTTAAGGGATAAGGGAAGGGCATTGCTCAGGGACCAGAATGCCTGGGTTCTAATATGGGTTCTGACACTTACTGACTGTTTGACCCCAGGAAGCTACTGAACCTCTCTGTTCAACATTTTCTGATCTGTGAAATGGGCAGCAATAGTACAAGTAAAGTGCATGGTGTGTGGAGTGAGCTCTTATCATTATATCAAGATTTCTATCACTGAATTAAATGTATGACGATTCATAGTAAGACACTGTCTTGAATTTCAGTTTGTTTATGTCTTGAGGTTTCTTAAACTAGAACTTCATTAAAAGCTTGAGAATAGCAGAGTGCTGTGGTGCACACCAGAAAACCCAGAGACTTAGGAGACTGAGGCAGAAGGATTGCAAGTTTGAGGACAACCCCAGCAACTTAGCAAGAGCCTGTCTCAAAATAAAAAATGAAAAATGTTGAGGATGTACTCAGTGGTAGAGCACCCCTGGGTCTAATACCCAGTACAACAAAAACAAAAAGAAACTGATGAACCCAGCCTAATTCCATCTTAAGATTGAGAGCCATCACATCACAAAGTCATGAAAAGTTAATTTCTGTTTTACTATAAATTACTGCAATGTCTAAACTTGCTTGGGATGCCTGCTCATGCCTTGAATTCACCCATGCCTGGCTTTTCCTAACCAGATAACAACCCTCTCTGAAACCTTAGTGGTGCCTCATAAATTCTGGTGTTGGGATCTAAATTTACTCCCTAACTTGAAATGTTGAACCATTTAGATCATTAACCTACTATCTGCCTTTGTATTATGCTTGTCAAAATCCTATTATCTGTAAGTTCTCAAGACACCCTCCTTTGCAACATTTTGTGCTATAAAACTTTGCTCCTAGAGAGCTGAGGGATTGTTCTCTAATCCAAGGATTTTGGGAGAGACAGTCCTGGCTGGAATTACAAGCTTCCTTTAATTTGATTTAAAATTGGAGTCAGTAGTCTTTTCTTTGTGTCATGGTTTAACAAAACAAAATCCTGAAAATATCTACCCTTCTCATTTGGAGCCTCTCAGGGTATTGACAACACTCCACTTCCCCTGTGTTTGGTTTGTAACTCCTGCAGGAAGACATGTGGCTATTGAGCCCCCCACAGCAGCACTTCCATGGGCAGAAGGCTCACAAATCAGGGAGCTGCAGGGCAGCCTCAGAGACAGCCTCAGTCATAGGCCAGCCTCCTCCATACAAAGTGGAGACCTCTCTCAGCCAGGAGAAATAAAGCAGTTCTTCTGATACAGCAAAGCAAGCAGTCCAGGACCCTTTAAAGTCCTGAGAGCCAAAAGAACCCAACAAGAAAAAGGACAGACTTGGAAGAAATACTGAATAAAACATAGTAATAGAAACTGCCTTTTGCCGATCCTGATGTTATTGTCACTTCCTCTTAGCTCACAGAATCCCAATTTACCTAAGTACATTACCACTCATAAAGATAAGTTTTCCCAGCTTCTCCTGAGGTTGGATGTGACCATGTATCTTAATTTTGACTAGTTGCATGTAAGCAGAAGTAATCTTTCAATCCCTTTCTTCTTCCTCCTACTGCCTCGGAATGCAGACATCATGCCTGGAGCCCCCAGGATCCATCTTGGGCCATGAGGTGACTTTGAACCTAGAAGTCTGTGCTATGTAAAGAGGCAAAGAGAAAGGAATCTGACAATTTTATGACATTGCTTTCCAACCTTGAACTGCCTCTACTTCCAGATTATTTTTCTATAACTGAGAAATAAACTTCCAACGTATTTAAGCTAGTGTTATTTTTTATTTTTCTGACACAGGCAGACAAATGTAGTCCCAAATGATATAGAAATTTGACAAAAGTAGGGGCTGGGGATGTGGCTCAAGCGGTAGCATGCTCTCCTGGCATGCACTGGGCACTGGGTTCGATCCTCAGCACCACATAAAATAAAATAAAGATGCTGTGTCCACCGAAAACTAAAAAATAAATATTAAAAAATTCACTCTCTCTCAAAAAAAGAGAAAGAAATTTGTCAAAAAGTAAATTGTCTAATAAAAATTTTTTTTAAGTCTGTGACTGCACAACAGAATTAGGAAAATTAGATATTTGATGCTGGTTATTGTAGAAGAGAGTGAAATATCCCAAATGGCAAGTGTGAGATAAAGAGAGAATTTTGTAATGATAAGAGAACAGTCTCAAAAGGAACTGTTTTTTTAATCTTAAATTTGTATGCGCTTAATACTACAGCTTCAAATTATGTAAAGCAAAACCTGATCAAAATGAAATGAGAGAAAAATCCACAAAGTTGGAGATTTTAACAACATCTCTTGGTAATTGTTATGGGTTGAATAATAATTCATCCCTTGTGCCAGCCCCGCCCCCACCAAAACAAGTTCATATATTGAAGTCCCAAGCTCAACCCAGTACTGCGGAGTGTAACTGTATTTAGAGACAGGGACTTTAAAGAGGTGATTAAGTTCACTGGGGTCCGTAGAATGGCGAATCCAACACACAAGCTTCATGTCCTCTGCCTACACCTAGAACCTGGCATCTCTGTAGGCACCAGTTCTGTGCAAACTCAGAGCCTCTCATTCTATCTCTCTGCTAATGCTGAAGAATGGGCACCCATGGGTATCCACTGGACACTTGCACATGCAGCCTGAAGTGCAGAGGACTGGAAACCTGGGAAGAGCCATTTGGCCAAAGCCAAAGCCCAGCGTGCTTCCCCAGGTTCAGTTCCATTGTTCTCAGTGAGTGATAATGTTATGATTTGAATATGAGATGTCAATATAGGAATGCTCAGAGGTGAAGTGATTGGATTATGAGAGCTGTAACTTAATCAGTCCACCCCAGTTTGAATGGACTAATGGGTGCTAACTGTAGGCAGGTGGTGCATGGCTGCAGGAGGTGGGTCATTGGGGGTGTGCCCTGGAAGGATTTGTCTTGCCTGCACCCTCTATTTCTTCCTCTCTCTCTCTCTGCTTCCTGGCCACCATAAACAGAGTAGCTGTTTTTGCCTTCTAACATGTCCTTCCACCATGATGTTCCTTTATCTATTCCTTCATCTCAGACAATACCACAGCAATTTTCATATGGCCTCCTGCTCAGCCACTCAGCATTTTGGCTTAATTGTTTAATAGGTAGAGAGTTCCCATTTTGCAAGATGAAAAGTTCTGGAGAGGTGTCGAACAACAATTTGAGTGAAATCAACACTACTAACCTATACACTGAAAATGTTTAACATGGTAAGTTCTATGTTATATGTAATTTTTCACTTTTTTTTTCCAAAAGTAAAGGTAGGAAAGACAAGCTTATCTTTTCACTGTTTGCCCAGCGTACATTTTAATCTCAAGTTGAGAAGAACAGATGGTTTCATATGGAATCTGCCCCATCCCATCCTGGTCAATCTAGAGACACAGTGAATATTCTACCTCCAATCAGTCAGAGTAAAAAGAAATTCAGTCACCCAGCTCGAGGGTCAATAACTTTTCAAGACTCGAACCAAGAGTTCTTTCACTGGTATCAGCTTTTTCAAAACTGTGATTGAAAGACGTGTCAAGAACAATTTTAGAGAAGGAAAAGTTTATTTAGTGCCCACAGTATCAGATGGTTGATGATGAACCCAGCCTAATTACATTTTAAGATTGGGGTCCATCTTGTCAAAAAGTCATGAAAAGTTAATTTCTGTTTTACTATAAATTACTGCAATTTCTAAATTTGCTTGGAATGCCTACCCATGCCTTGAAGTCACCCATGCCTGGCTTTCCCTGACCAGATAACAACCCTCGCTAAAACTTTAGTGGCGCCTCATAAATTCTGATGTTGGGATCTGAATTTATTCCCTATCTTGAAATACCATGCCATGAAGATCATTAACCTGCGATCTGCCTTTGTATTATGCTTGTCAAAATCCTGTTATCTGTAAGTTCTCAAGACACCCCCCTTTGCAACTTTTTGTACTATAAAACCTTGTTCCTGGAAAGCTTGGGTATTGATCTCTAGCCCAGGATTTTCAGGAGAGGCAGTCCTGGCCAGCTCCGGTGTACACAAATACAAGCTTGCTTTAATTTGATTTAAAATTGGAGTCTGTGGTCTTTTCTTTGCTTCGGGGTTTAACATCTGACTCTATTGCTCTGGGCCCATGATAAGGCAGAACATCATGGCAGAAAAATGTGATGGAGAAAAGTAGCTCAGAACTTGACAATCAGGAAGCAGAGAAAGCATACCTCACCAGCAACAAAATACATACACTAAAGTCAGGCCCCCAGTAACCCACCTCCTTCAGTCACACCCTACCTACCTACAGTTACCACCCAGTTAATCCATTCAAGTGTATTAACAGTGATTAGGTTAAGGCTCTCAAAACCCAATCATCTTATTGCTTTCTGGCATTGTCTCACATGTGAACTTTTGGGGGACACTTCATATCTAAACCATAATAACCAGGATGACAATTCTTCCTAGGTTTCCTTTTTCCTAAATAGGATGCCAAAATCTTTTAACTGTTCTCCTTGAATACATAATCCAAACCACATGCGTAAGACAGAATCTTTTTCTTTTGATTTTTTTTTCAACATCTACCTACTTCTTCTCATCTGCTTTTGACGATGTGCTTCCCACACACCAAGAAAGAAGCAAAAAATGTTAAATGAAATGTTATATTAAGGCTCCAGGTTATTTAGCCTACTGTACCATGAAAGCAGGTTGGTAGTCAGCAGAGGAGAATATGGGTTAGTGAGTCAACACTTTTCTAGTTCATCCAAGGCCAAGCCAGCTCTTCTGATGATTCATGTTTTGTTCACTTCCATTCAACTGTGACTGCTTCCTTCTTTCTCTCCCAACATAAAGGTCATGCTGATGGGAGGTTCCCATATCTTATGCAGATTTTTTTTTTGAAAACTTCATATTAAGTTAAAACACAGTAAGTCTGTTTCAGATGTTGGGTGTTAATGTCAGACAATAAAAACTGTAGTTAAATTCAGAAACAAAATCAAGTATAAAATTAAGCAAATTTTCTGTGAAATTAAAATATGAAAAATGGTTGCTCTATCTGACACATGTTACCCCACACCCACGCTAAGGACTGAGTCACATTTAGATGGCAATCATGCTGGTTTTTGTGAACTTGGGAAAGCCTTTAAACTTTGTTGTATTTTTCCCACTCATAAAATTATCATTATTAAGATATGTTTCTGATTCAAGACACCCAAGGCTGTTGAAGAGAGAAGATGAGCCAGGTGCTACCAGAAGCACCAAGTCTGCTGTGTGACTGACTGACAGGCTGGGAGGAGACTTCTTACCTAGCTCCGCCATCATGGCAGCCAGGTCCTTCTCCACTTATACCCAAGGTGGGAGGAAATCCCATTCCATCCGTGTAGGCTGTATTCCTGCAAATAATGTCCCCAGACACAGGTGGTCTCAAATTTCTTTTTAGCAGACATTTGATAGTTTGGCCATCTTAGAGGAAAATATTACCAAGAAATTTTGTTTACATAGATTTCAGAAATTTGAAATGGAATAGTAAATGCCACTGATTTTTTAGATGTCATATTATATCAATAGCCTTTACAATTTTTAAAAATGTCATACACTTCAAAGATTTCATGTAACTCATCTAAAAATATTTTCCCCTTACTATCATGTTGTTACTAATGGAATATAGTAATATCTAACTTGGTAGCCAGGATAGGAATAGATTTAAAAATTAACTACCTTTTAAATTGCTATCAACTGAAATATGCCAACAGCAATTCCATAGTATTTTGCAGTTTACAAATGCTTTCAGCTTCATTTTAACCACACAGTGAAATAGATAAGGCAAGTATTCTATTATTTATAAGAAGCTAAGCTCCAAAAATTTAAGTGCTACATGCCCAAGGAAGAGAGAGCTTCTGACACATTAATAATAACTCTATTGAAATTTGGGGTATAATACAAAAAAGCCAAGAAGCTCTAATGCTTTTTATCAAAATTCTTTTAGAGAATTTGTTTTTCATTGGTTTTGTTTTTCAGATTACTTTGTAAAGGATGAGGTACTAATTGCTTTTAAACATACATCAAAAATTATCTTTATGGCACCATAAACATATATTGGAGAAAAGATAACCTCTTCAACAAATGGTGCTGGGAAAACTGAAAATCCATATATAGCAGAATGAAATTTAACTCCTATCTCTCAACCTGAACAAAATTCAACTCAAAGTGGATCGAGGACCTAAGCATTAGACCAGAGATCCTGTACCTATTAAAAGAAAATGTAGGCCCAATCCTCCATCATGTCAGCTTAGAAACCAACTTCCTCAACAAGAGTCCTAAAGTGCAAGAAGTAAAATCAAGAATCAATAAGTGGGTTGGCATCAAACTAAAAAGCTTCTTCACAGAAAAGTAAACAATCAAAAACTTGAAAAGAGAGCTTACAGAATAAGGAAAATGTTTGCTAAATGCATCTCAGATACAGCATTAATCTCCAGGATATACAAAAAAATAAAAATAAAAACAACCTTAGAAAATTTAACACCAAAGAACCAAATAACCCAATCAATAAATGGACAAAGGAACTGAACAGGCACTTCACAGAAGAAGAAATACAAATGTTCAGCAAATATATTTAAAAAAGAAAAGATTCAAGATCTCTAACAATTAGAGAAATGCAAATTAAAACTACACTGAGATTTCATCTCACTCCAGTCAGAATGGCAATTATCAAGAATACAACTAACAATAAATGTTGGCAAGGATGTGGAGAAAAAGATACATTGCTGGTGGGACTGCAAATTGGTACAACCACTATGGAAAGCCGTATGGAGACTTCTTGGAAAACTTGGAATGGAACCGCCATTTGACCAACTCCTCAGCATATACTTAAAGGATTTAAAAGCAGCATACTACCATGATACAACCACATCGATGTTTATAGCAGCTCAATTCACAATAGCTAAGCTATGAAACCAACCTAGGTGCCCCTCAGTAGATGAATGGATAAAGAAAATGTGGTCTGTATACACAATGGAATATTATTCCACCTTAAAGAAAAATGAAATCATGGCCTTTATCAGTAAATCAATGGGCCAGAAAATATCATGCTAAGTGAAATAATCCAGTCCCCAAACCAAAGGCCAAATGTTTTGATAAGCAGATTCGAACACACAATAAGGGATGGAGGAAAACAGAAATTCATTGGATTAAACAAAGGGAAATAAAGGAAAGGGAGGGAAGATGGGAATAGGAAAGGCAGAATGCATTGGACATAACTTTCCTATGTTCATATATGAATACATGACCAGCATAATTCCACATCATGTTAAACAACAAGAATGGGATTCTATAAATGGATGATAATTCACAATGTGGGGTGGGGAGCTGGGAGTAGGGAAGAATAGAGTTACTTTGGATTACATAGAAGAGAATGAAGGGAGGGATTAGGATATGGGAGTAGAAAGCATAATAGAATAAAATGGACATTATTACCTTATGTACATATATGACTGCATGAGTGATGTGGTTCTACAACATGTAGCATCAGAAAAAGGAGAAATTATACTCCACTTATGTATGATATATTATCGCATAAATGTATGCTACTGTCATGTACAACTAATTAGAACAGATTTAAGAATTTTTTTTAAAAAATAATGGGATCCTAATTAGAATGAGTTATACTCTGTGTATGCATAATATGTTGAAATACACTCTACTGTCTTGTGTAACAAATGATCAAATAAATATGATAAAAATGATCTTTGCTTTATTGTTCATGAATTAATTCAGGCATAAAGATTGATATTTCTTTTGTGGGGGTTGTTTTGATTTATTTTGGTTTAGTGATTGATACTAGGGACTAAATCCAGGGGTGTTATAACACTGAGCTATATCTCCAGTCCTTTTCACTTTTTATTTTAAGAGAGGATCTTACTAAATCGCAAAAGCTGACTTCAAACTTGTGATCCTTCTGCCTCAGCCTCCAGAGTAGCTTGGATTATAGACCTGAACCACTACACTGCCAGCTGATTATATATATATATATATATATGTGTGTGTGTGTGTGTGTGTGTGTGTGTGTGTGTGTGTGTGCGCGCGCGCGCGCGTGGTGTGTGTGTGTGTGTGTGTGTGTGTGTTTTGCTGAGGCTATGTATATATTTTTTCTGGTACTGGGGATTGAGCCCAGGGGCACTCTACCACTGAGCTACATCCCATCCATTTTGGCGGGAGGGAGGAGGGACAGGATCTCACTAAGCTGCTGAATGATATTTCTTTTGGAAAAAATAAATGTCATTCTATGACACCAATAATGAAAAGTCAAGATGAGTTTTTATATTACTTCAGTCAGCCCTGCTGATTGGTTCTCTAATTAATCGTCCTTCAGAGTTAAAATTCTCAAGTTTTAATGTGAAAAAGGACATCAGGATATCTTAAGAATCAATCATTGTCAATTGGGGAGCCAGCTCTTTACTACCATTCATTAATGGTTTTCTTCATTTATTTAACAATAAAATCAATGGCATGTTGCTGGGCATATTGTTACATCACATGCAAATGCTTGAAACAAAGCTTAAAGAATGACTTTTCAGGGATGAATGAAGCCAGACTGAAGAGTAGGATCTTTCTCCATCACAACATCTGTGTGCCGTGCTGGTTGGTTTAGCATCTGATGGAGCACTGAACCCACTCACAATGAGATGTGTCTATTGTTTCTGTAAAACTCAGCACATCTGAAAGTATTCTCCACTCTCTGCAACTCCTAATGACATACACTGTGAACTTGTATTCTCTAAATTACCAGAAGTAGAGTCTAAGGAATTAAAACCATGAGGTGTTAGGCTTCACCTGTAATTTAAGCTCTTCATCAAGTTGTGTGTAAACACCTGTGGAAGAGTTTGAACATCATCCCTCCCACCTCGATGAAACCATTATTATTTTTATGGTCAATTTTTAAAGATTCTGCTTTATTTTTATTACTTTAAAGTCTGTGACAAATAAACTTTTTAAGTAACTGAAAGATTTTAATTCACGTATTTCTGTGAACTTGAATATGAGCCTACAGAGGGAAAACAATTGAGAACTATGATATAGAGGTCTGAAAGCTATTCTTTCAAAAAACACTCATTTTTTCCATGAGTTGGATCAACATATTTACACTAAAATCATACAAGGACAACCCATACTTTGCCAATTCACAGAATGAAAATAAGTTTATAGACAGGATTTTCTCAAGATTATGTTTTCCTAACATACGCTTCCTTAAATTTGTTGACAGCTGCCAAACTTGTCTGCAAATAAGCATTATCAGAAAATAGTTAAAACAATAAACTAAAAACAAATGAATATTTACTTAATTTTTAGTAATGTATTTTTCATATATATATACATATATATATGGATAAAACAATTTTTCTCTGTTAAAGGTTTTCTAATTGCCATGACATAAATAAACATCAACATATTTTTAGCATGTTTCTATAGAAAGTGCCATGATATCTAGTTTTGCTTGAAAATCTTTGTTTTTGAAATGATGGTAGGTAAATATCTTAAACTTCTCCTGGGCAAAAAGAAATGCCATAAATAAAGCAATAAAAGATAAATTGGGTAAAATTATACACAAGAATACAATGAGGTTTTTATAATTGAATGAGGAAAGAAGAGACTACCAATAGGAAAAATGGAAAAGGTCTAGAATAGGCCTGCTCCAGCTGCAACCCCACATCTCCAGTGGTTCCCGTGATGGGAAAGTGAGCCGTACAGAGTAATGGTGACGTTCATTTAACTCCTCCACAGCATAGTATAAGTATCTGCTGAGTTCATTGAATTCTTTTTCACTCTAAATCCATGTTATTTTATTTAATTTTTTTTGGTTGTTCAAAACATTACAAAGCTCTTGACATATCATATTTCATACATTTGATTCAAGTGGGTTATGAACTCCCATTTTTACCCCGTATACAGATTGCAGAATCACATCAGTTACACATCCACGTTTTTACATATTGCCATACTAGTGACTGTTGTATTCTGCTATCTTTCCTATCCTCTACTATCCCCCCTCTCCTCCCCTCCCATCTTCTCTCTCTACCCCATCTACTGTAATTCATCTAAATCCATGTTAACAATGGAATTTTTTTCTTTTTTTGGTCTGGGGGGGATATCAGGGATTAAACTCAGGGGCACTCACATCCCGAGTCCTATTTTGTATTTTATTTAGAGACAGGGTCTCAGTTGCTTAGTGTCTTGTTTTTTGTTTGTTTGTTTGTTTTGCTGAGGCTGGCTTTGAATTCATGATCCTCCTGACTCACCCTCCCAAGCCCCTGGGATTATAGGCATGCACCACCATGCCCAGCAAGAATTTTTTCTTTTTTGAGTCAGGGTCTCACTAAGTTGCCAGGCTGGTTTCAAACTCCTGGAGCCAAGGGATCCTCTTCCCTCAGCCTCCTGAGTAGCTGAGACTATAGTAATGCACCAATGTACCCAGCCACCAAGCAATGTTCTCAAGAATAATTCGTTTTCTTAAGTTTTTGGAAACTTTCACAGGATTAGTTGGATTGTAAATCATGAATACACAAGTTAGCTCGGCAAGGAAGAAAGGGTGTGGCTCAGTGGTAGAGCACTTGCCTAGCATGTGCAAGGCCCAGAGTTCCCTTCCCAGCACCACCACCACTTCCCCCCCAAAATAGCTCTGGGACTTCTCCTATATCATCTCATATTAAGAGAAACTAACATTTTGCAACAAAATGCTTTCACATATCTTACCTATTGTCAATTTGGTTCTGAATTATTTCTTCAGGCTTGACTAATCCTAGATGGGCCCATAGAAATAAATTTTAGAATTTGCAAAAACCTTGGAATCAGACCCTTTGTTATATTGATTCCACAAAGACATAAAAATGCCAACCATAAAATAAGTATTTGATAATGCAGTAAACTACTTCATTGCAAGACATAGGCAAGAATGTTTATAGCAACATTGTTTTCATGAAAACACCAAACTGAAAGCATCTGAAATGTCTATAAAGAGAAAAATGGAAAAATAAATTGTGGTATAGTCATTCAGTGGGTTACTAGGCAGCAATGAAAAAGAAACCATTGCAATGAACAACTAACCGAATAACTTTGACAGACACAATGTTGATTAAGAGAAGAAAATCACTAAAAAGTTCATTTATGCATTCCACTGAAAAGTTCAAAAATTCATCTGATGTAGACCAGACTAATGGCTATCTTTAAGGATGTATCAACTTGGAGAGGGAGCATAAGAAAGCAAACTATAATTCTAGAAATGCACTACATTTTGATCTGAGTGGCAATTATAGGAGTACATGTGTATATAGATATTTATTGAGCTTTACCCTTTAAATGTATGTTTAATTGAATATAATATAAAAGTATATCTTAACTTTAAAAGTTTGCAGCGCCTGGAATACAAAGTTCTATACGTCCGTGATCATTTGCCTAGTAACTAGTTACTAATGCTACATTCACCTGACACCTATGTATAACATGCCTACTATGTTCTAGGCACCATTCCAAGACGCTGGGGAGCAAAACAGGAAAACAAAACAAAACAAAGCAGCTCTAGAAGAGTATACTGAAAATGTCATTATCTTAATGGATAACAACACAACCAAATAAAAAAATGTCTTTTTTATGGCTGGACACAGTTGTGCATATCTGTATTCTCAGGGACTCAGGAGGCTAAAGTAGGAGGATTACAAATTTGAAGCCAGCCTGGACAATTTAGCAAAACCCTGTCTCAAGTAAAATGGCCTGGGGATGTAGCTCAGTGGTACAACCCCTGGGTTCAATCCCTAGTACTGAAAAAAAAAAAAATGAAATGAAATGAAAGAAAAAGAAAAAGAATATAATATATTAGGAGCCAAAACAAACAAACATATTTTTTTTTCCTGCATGGAAAAGAAACTGGAATTTTGAGCCACATCAGAGATCTAAGCTTTTGAAATGACAGATGTGTAGAATACCATGTAGGATGAGGCAATCAGCAAAATATTCCCCAGCCAAAGGCTGGTAAGGCCAAGGGCTTTTAGTAAAAAGGATGCTTAATATTTGATTTTGTGTTGTTTACATGGACCTTTCTGCAAGGGTCTTAGTGAACAGTCCAGGGCCTGCACTGATGGAAAAAAAGGAGGAGCCAGATATCAGAAGACCTTAAGATGATAATCCCTGAGCAATCTACGTCAGGACTGAGCCATCTCATAGAGCAGGAAGCCTCTGACTTCTGCATTATACAATTTATCAAGAAATTTCACAAACAAGGTGCACGCAATACTGACATAACTTCCATGCTTTCTTCTTTACTTCTCCACATATTAAAGTGCGTCAGTCACCCAGAGAATTGTGGCTGTTATTTTTCTATGCTTAATAAAATCAATGGTCTTGGTGAGCATACTTCAAAATGTTCTTTATTGGAGCACTGCACTTCCTCAGGCCTAAAGGGGAAAGGAAATTTCTCCACTGCAGTGATCAGCCATAGAATGCCTCTATGAAACGATAGATGAGCCTTCCTCCCCAATTTCAGCATTGCAAAGACCCACCTCTGTGGTGTCCTTTCCCCCACCACCTCCCCTGCTCCATGGAGGGAAGAGGGGGTTATATTTCCTTCTCACCTTAACTAAGAAAGAGAGGCTTGAAGGAAAGCACACAGAGAGTTTGGCATACATCTCTGGGAAGGAGGGGGCACAGAATCAAGCACCGAGAGGGAAAATCTGAAGATAAGAGACTTCAGCAGAGTTCAGAGACCAGGATGCCCTGTTGGAATTGTGTCTGCTTCCTGCTTTAAATATAAACCTTGCTGCTCAACCACTAGTGGCTTATTTTCACAGACACGTTTTTTTCTTCCTCTTCTCCCTCACCCCCTACCTGACCACTGGAAGGCAATAAGACTAACATCCTTCCCATCCTAGGCTGAGTTATCTGTCCTTCAGCTCATTGACCACAGGAATAAAGAAATCTAGACTTGGGAGCTGGTACCAGCAGGTTTAAGAAATGGCTCACTCTCAGGGATCCCATCTGGATATGAGTCATGAATTCTGATGGGCACAGCTGAAGCTTAACCATTGTATCTCACTTTTTCAAAGTCTTCTGTTCTTCCTAGAAGCCTCTGAGACTTGAGTCTGCTGTGTTATTATATTCTAGCAAATCAATAAAACTTAACTTTTACTTTTCCTTAAAACCTTCTCCTCATTAATGGATCAGTAACAGGGACAAGAACTGAGCTTTCAGTTCCCCTGTGAATAGCATCTCTCAGAGCCAGGCAGAATGAGGATTCCCTGGGGCTGTCCATGGGCCACACTTGGACCCCACAGAAGACTGTCATCTTAGAATGTATTGGACCAATGCTTCTCCCCTCTGAGAAAGTAATGCTAGAAACTGAAAAATGAGTCACTGGAGTGATTAAAACCCACAAGCAGAGATAAAAGTGAAACCTCTATTGAGAAAAGGGAATCCTGAAACTCCCTGCCTCATACAGTCCCTGCAGATAACTTCCAACATGCTCAGAGGCCTCTGTACCAGACGAAAGTCATAAACAGCTGTTAAGACTTGGACCTTTGTCTCACAAATCTCATTTCCCTCAGAGAAAAGGTGAAGAGGGATAAAAGAAAGGAGCCCTGTCCTCCTTGCCCACTACAGACCCACAGGGACAAACCAAGCAAGAGCAGAGGGAGGTAAGAGGTTTTCAACGTGAAAAGAGACTGGCATTTTGCTCTTAGAAAAGATTAGATTTTTATTTCCTGAAGGTGAAGGGAATGCTCTAAGATACACTTACTATTTCATTCAGAGGCAGGGAAACAAGTTGACAGAATCGTCTTGAGGGGGTCAAGGTGAGAAATGAAAATGCTTTCCTGCTTGTAACCACCCCCAGTCCAGCTCATCCAATGAACTGCTTCCACTGGGGCAAGTTTTACTTGAAGTCAAGGCCAGTGCCTGCCACTGAGACACCAAAGGGGGGAGTCCTTTTATTTTTCTCCCTTTCCCCCTCTTCCTATTTCATTTCCTCCTGTTTTTGTCTGTTTGGGGTTTTTTGAAACAAGGTCTTACAATGTTCCCCAAGTTGGCTTCAAACTCTTGATCCTCCTGCCTCAACCTCCCGGATAGCCAGGATTACAGGCATGCACCACCATGCCCAGCTTCCTTCCTTCCTCTTCTTTCAGTCATTCATTCAGCAGACACATTTTATTGGGATCACCAAGCATGGAACTAGATGGCTTCTACAGTCATAGGGACAACTGCAATGTAGAAAAAGACTTTCAACCAACTGGGGAAACAGAAAATTACAAACCCCATATTCTTTAATCCAACCTTGGTGTGAAAAATGTGTGATAGTTAATTTTCCTGACTGGATTAGGGGATGTTGGGTAGCTGTTAAGGTATTATCTATGAGTGTCTCTGAGGGTGTTTCTGGAAGAAATTGCATTTGGATCAGGGCCCTGATAAGATCTCTCCTACTCAATGTGGGTAAGCACCTTCTAATAGGCTGAAGGCTGGTAGAACAAATAAGTATTGGAAAGGTGAATTTGTGTGCACGCTCTGTCCTCTCTCTCTCTCTCTTCCCCTCTTTCACTTTCTCTCCTAGAGCTTTGGCACCCATCTTCTCCTACCCTTGGATATCAGAACTCCAGGTTCTCTGGTTTTCAGACACCAGGACTTGCACTATGAGCCCTGCCCCCACAATCTTATGCCTTCATTCTTGAATGTAGAGCTACACCATTGTCTCCTCTGGTTCCCAATTCTTCACTAGCATTGCTACTAGCTTCCCTGGTTTTCCAACTTGCGGATGGTATATTCAGTCTCCAAGATCACCTGAGTCAATTACCCTAATAAGTTCCCTCTTATGTGTATGTGTGTGTATGTGTGTGTGAGTGTGTGTGTGTCTCTTTGTGTGTGTGTGTGTGTGTGTGTAAAACCTAAAGATGCCCTCACACCCTCTTTCAACCTTCTGACCCAATGCAGCCAGCCCCATTCATCCTCAAACACATCAGGACTCACAGGGTGAGAATAGCCTGGCTCTCTCCAGTCTCTCCAACCTGTGCTCCCCCCACCCCCGGGGCAAAATGCCCCCAGTCTACAACCTTTAATGGGATTGCCAGGCCCAGACCAACCCACACAGACCCAGTCACTATCTGACCGGTCTGGGCTTCAGATACACCCGGTTTGACCATGTTGCAGTCCCAAGATCTCAATGCCATTTCAACTGCAGAGAGACCAGCAGGGATACACTCACACAGAGGAGCAGCCCCACAAGCAGCAAGATGGTGGCCACTAGCACTCCCAGCAGGAAGACCCCAGGTGCGGCCAAACCTGTGGGCACCCCAACACTGGACATCCAGGCCCTGGCTTGTGTCCCCTGCTGCACTCCAAGATAGCAGTGGCAGCAACCCACAGGCACCCTGAACCCTTCAGGCTTGGCCAGTGTCCCAAGATGGAGATGGCCTTGTGCGATCAAACCTGCAGTCACCCTGGCAATGGATCTCCAAGCAGTGGCAGCAGGGGCAGCAGGAGTGGTGGCAGGGTGGTGGCAGTGGTACCCAGAGACTGACCCTCTGAGCGGTGGTGGCAGCAGTGGCAGCAGCAGTGGGGGCCATAAAACCCTTTTTTAAGAAGAGATGATTTCAGCCACATCCCATGGTGTTGATTCTGTTTGAAGCCATTGTTTTGATGTAAAAAATCAACATAAATGAAAGAAGTATCATAAAGACATAGTTTCTGAAGTACAGAACCTAATTAGAGGCCTATTTCCTTGTTGCAAATGAAATAGAGTTATTAACAGGTTTATTTTCAAATATGCTATGGGATCTTAATTTGTCATAACAGAAAAAAAGATGAGTTTTAACAGTAAACAGAATACAGAAGGCAATAAGAAGGCCCTTATCAGATGCAGGCCCTCAGCTCTGGACCTCCTAGACTCCAGAACTGAAAGAAATTAATCTCTCCTCCTTATAATTACTCAGTCTCAGGTATTCTGTTACAGCAACACAAATGGACCAAAACACAACCTGATTTTTTTGCCTGCCTGAGTCTCCAATGGGTCCACTCATATATATATATATATATGTATATATGTGTGTGTGTGTGTGTGTGTATTAAATTTTGTTCTAATTAGTTATATATGACAGTAGAATGCATTTTGACACATAGTGAAGAACCCAGTCTAATTCCATCTTAAGACTGGGAGCCATCTCGTCACAAAGTCATGAAAAGTTAATTTCTCTTTTACTATAAATTATAGTGATTTCTAAACTTGCTTGGAATGCCTGCCCATGCCTCAAACTCACCCAAGCCTGGATTTCCCTGACCTAGATAACAACCCTCTCTGAAACCTTAGTGGTGCCTCATAAATTCTGATGTTGGGATCTAAATTTACTCCCCAGGTGCTGAACAATTTAGACAATTTACTATCTGCCTTTGTATTATGTCTGTCAATATCCTGTTATCTGTAAGTTCTCAAGACATCCCCCTTTTTGCAACTTTTTGTGCTATAAAACTGTGCTCCTGGAGAGATGGGATACTGTCTTCTAACCCAAGGATTTCAGGAGAGACAGTCCTGGCTGTTCGGAGTTACAAGCTTGCTTTAATTTGATTTAAAATTGGAGATAGTGGTCTTTTCTTTTCATCATGGTTTAATAGTAGTTCGAAAATAGAGCACAACTTCTCTTTCCTCTGGCTGATCAAGGTGTAGAGTCACACTGGTAATATAATCATATGTGTATATTGGGTAATAATCTCTGTACCATTCCACCATCCTTCTCATCCCCACATTCCCTTCCCCCTCACTCCCCTCTGCACAATCCAAAGTTCCTTCATTCTTCCCCACCCCTGCACCTCCATTATGTATTAGCATCTGCTTATCAGAGAAAACATTTGGCTTTTTAGGTTTGGCTTATTTCACTTAGCATGATATTTTCCAGCTCCATCTATTTACCTGCAAATGCCATAATTTCATTTTATATATATATATATATATATATATATATATATATATATATATATATATATCTTTATTTTATTTATTTTTTTATGTGGTGCTGAAGATCAAACCCACGACCTTGCACGTGCTAGGCAAGCACTCTACCACTAAGCAATAACCCCAGCCCCCATAATTTCATTCTTCTTTAAAGCTGAGTAATATTCCATTGTGTATATATACCACAGTTTCTTTATCCATTCATCTATTGAAGGGCATCTAGGTTGCTTCCACAGTTTAGCTATCATGAATTGAGCTGCTATAAACATCAATGTGACTGCATCATTGTAGCATGCTGATTTTAAGACCTTTGGGTATAGATGGAGGAGTGAGATAGCTAGGCCAAATGGTGGTTCCATTCCAAGTTTTCTGAGGAATCTCCATACTGCTTTCCGTAGTGGTTGCACCAATTTGCAGTCCCACCAGCAATGTATGAGTGTACATTTTTCCCAAATCCTCGGTGATGGACTCATTCTGACTCTACTGGATGCCTTAAATTTCTGTCAGGGAAGAGCCTGGTGCAGTGGGAAAAGCTCCAGACATAGCATCAGGAGACCTTACCTCCAGTCACTTCACCCATCAGAGACTCAGTTTCCTTATTCAAACACGAAGTTTGAGGGTGAAATGTTTTACAAAGCTCTTCTAAGCATTAATGTTTGTGATTCTACTTTTCTATAACAATTTGGTAACCTGGCCATGGAGTGAAAGGAATATATGATACAAAATTCAGAATTGGCTAGCTGTCAACCATCATACATTGTGATCAAAATACAGATGAATGGGAACTGCCCAGAAAAGGAAAAATAAAGATCATTCTAGTAACACAAATGAATGGCCTGAATCCTGGGGTCCCAGGGTACACAGTGTTAACCTGCATCCTTTGGTAGAGGGATAAAAAGAAAAGGCATGTTCCCCACCCTCACCTGTTAGCTCAGCCCACATTGAGTCAAACCTCTGTTGACCATAGTACTGATTTTTTTTTCTAGTGCTGAGGATCAAACTAAGGACCTTGCACAGGATGCCAAGTGCTCCACCACAAGCTAAAATCCCAACCTCTAACTTCTTACCTAAATTTCAGATCCTGGCCAATAGCCAGATAAGTTATTGCTGAGACCCTTCTCCCCAGGAAACTGACAGCAGGAGCAAGATTTTGTGGTCATTCTATGCGCATGACATGTTGGAGTGCAGTGAAAACAAACAGCTGAAGTGGCTCATAGTGGGAGCAAGCCTTGTCGTTGCTCAGCCTACTCACCACCTCTATAACTTTGGCTCTTTGTGTTAAATGTAAAATCTTTATTAATGTTATAATTTTGAATTTATAAAAATTTTTCCTTCCATTGCTTTCAGTCATAAAAAAAAACTAGTAAGGTGATATTGTGACAACAAATTAGCTTAGAATTTTCCATCTCAAATTTGTAATTGGACACTAATAGTAGGACCTTGGTTTTAATAGTGTTGGATCATGTGATGTTATGGTTAAAACTGAAAGAATTTGGGGTTTTAGAGTCAGGCGAACATTTTTTATAAGTCCCTACTAATCATTTATTAATAAATCTTTAATCTCCCTATGTCTCATTTCTCACATGGTAAATCCCAAACTCACAAAGTCACTGCAAAAAATACACAGTGTATTTTTCAGACTGAAGTGCTGTATCCTGCACAGGACCTTCTGAAGACTCCCCTTCTCCCACTCCCACTCCCCAGGGAGGATTTCAGGGGTCAGGCCAATGACTAGAGTCAAAGCCAGGTCTACCAGGCATCCAACTACCATGTCACATAGGCCCAAACCAAGGAGGGGTCCTATGAGTCGCCTACTTTATCAACAACTCTCCATCTCAGCTTAACAGATTAAAAAATTGATACCAAGAGAACCAATTTCATATTTTATTTTATTTTATCATTAAATTGATTTATTCAAATACCTACTGATTGTCTCCAGTGAAAGACACTGTATTAGGTCATTACCATTGGACTATCCATTTTGAACTCAGCAGTTGTCAGGTGCTCTGAACATAAGCCCCATAATGGGTAAAATACCCTTACAGATTCACCAACCTTCTCAAGATCCCCCTGCTCCATGAGCAGTGGGAACAGGTGCAGTGCTCAGGTGAAGGCTGTGGAAAGGTTATTAGTGATCCTTCAAAGAAGAAGAAATAAACTGTTAAAACAGTGTGTTGAAGAACCCATTTGTGTGGAATCCATCATAATCTATCGTGATCTATCCATAGTTCATCAATAAACACCATCTTTCACAGAGCATCACCAAAGCAAAGACTACCCCAGGGCAATTGGCAGATGAACCAGCAGAATTTTCAAGAGGAAAAAAGGCATCAGATTCCAACAAAGGTCTGGGTTTCATAGGGTTTAGCAGGGCCAGGTCATAGGAAAAGTTTTGGTGGTGGGCTCATTTAGGGCAGGGAAGGAGGGTGGGTAGAAGTTCCCTGGGGCCTATTGTCCACATCCTTCATTTCAGACTTTGTGGTGTAATGAGTTGGGATGTTATATCTGGCTACATCCTACTGAGAAGGGGCAGAATAGAGGATCCCCTGTCAGAGATCTGGAAGAAGATAAAGAGGTGGAAGGTATTTTAGGCTCCTACATGGTCCTGGTGGTTGTGGCTTGAGGAGGGGTGTAAAAGGAAGAAACTGCAACATCATCGTGGGTGATTCCTTCCTATGGGCCTCAGGAGAGTCACAATGTAAGGGAAGGAGGAGAATGGCTTTTGCATATTCTTGGGAGGTGGTCTGGGCTAGATGGGTCACTTAGTCAAGAAGTTGCTTCTATATAAAGTTAATAAAGCAATGAGGGGGAAAGGGTTATTACAATAAAAATGAGTATTAGAAGGGTTAAAAGAGGGAGAAGCCAGAAAGTCCACCATTTTAGGAATTGGATAGTTCTTGTCTCTGCTTTTCAATTAGTCCTGTAGTTGCTTAACCTTATTCCTTACCAGTCCTGATTGATGACATAGAAGCATTTTTTCACCAAGGAAGAGGTAGAGGCCACCTCATTTGGCAGTAAGGAGATCTAGGCCCCAGTGATTCTGCAGAACAACAGTCATGAGGGAATCCAATCGACTTTGTAAAGTCAGTACTGAATCAGCAACCTGCTGGAGATCTTCAATTTTTTATAGTAGTGAATAGAGGTTCCTAATCCTGCTGCTCCTGTGTGAATCCCAGCAGATATCTCTAGCCCTATGAATCTGACCAATATGGTCAAATTCACCTTGTTCCTATCTATTATTAAGAGTCAACTGAGTTCCCTCAGGGGGTCACTCTTGGAAACTTGTGAGCAGCTTCTTAGCTCTTTTGGTGCCATCTGCCAGGATGGGCCAGGGACTCCTTGACCATGTGGCTTCCCTTGGAAGCCTCAGGGACATTGCCCTTCTCCAGTGACCCTCCTCTTTTGTAGTGTGTGCATTGGTCAGCTTTCTGTTCTCCAGGGTCTGAAATATCCCCCTGATTGGGAGATCATGCAGCCAGAGTTGCAAAGCCCTTCAAGAGTCCCCTTTTTCCCTGGGTTTAAGCTAACTTAGAGGACAAGAGCTAGATACTGTCTTTTTCCCCCCCTGGCCTTTTTACTTCTTTAGTCTGTAAAGTTTGGTCTTAAATATCTAGCAAGCCAGTTTCACCAGTCTTAAAATAAGAGTTCTGAGTTTTAACTTTAATACCTATAACTTCTATTTAATTGGATTTAGTATTAGTACTGGAAGTTAGCCTTACATCCTGTCTGTCCTCTGTAGATGATAGCCTATTATCTCAAATTAACTTAGGTTATTATATTAGAAGTTGTACTTATGTAAGGCACTAACAGATAACAGTTTAAGTTTACAAGGAAAATACAAAATGAAATTAACAAGAGTAAAACATATTGAGTTTGTATAATAGGTATGAACTTAGAAACATAATTTTAAAATCCCAAATCTTTATTTTAAACTTTGATTTGAAGAACACCAACTTGACAAATTGTTCTTCTAAATCTAATACTTTAAATATTTGTATACTTGGAAGATATGAATACATTTAGTATACAGAGAGGCCAGTAATAGCACCACAATTACAATTATGTTGACCAAGTTTAGCTTTCAAATAAAAATTCAGAATCCCTAATATAATGTAATACTCTAAAATGACAGTTGTTTGTAACCAGAGTTGTACAAACTCTAATTCCTTTAAGAACAGTTGCTATAAAGAATAAAACTGGGGGCTGGGGTTATAGCTCAGCAATGGAGCACTTGACTCACCCATATGAGGCACTGAGTTTGATTCTCAGTATCACATAAAAATAAGTAAAGATATTGTGTCCATCTTTTTAAAAAAGGAATAAAACTTAACAAATACAAGAAATTTTCTTGACAGTTAAGAGCAGATTAATGTTTTAGGAAATCTTTGTTACTTTAACCTATAGATGATCACACTTTTGTTTATATCAGTACAGTAATATTTGACCTTAGGAAAAAGCCTTGATTAACTTTAACTGATTTTGTTACTTATATACTACCAACTTAGTTACCCACAAACTTTCTGACATTTTCCCTCCACAAACCTTCTGCAACTTACTTAGACATTTTATAACACTTTACCACACAAAATACTTTTTTATTCCAGAAATGTTTCCTTTTCCTTCTACTTCTAATATTAAAATATATTTCCATATTTAGAACCTTCTTGTATCTCTTTCCTAGCTATTGAGCCCTTTTAAAAATTTACTTGCTGAAATAGCCTTATAAAATTTCCGAATTTAGACAAATTATTCCACTTTAATAAGATGAAATACTTTATGTTTTTATAGTACTTTAACTGAAACTGAACAGAAACCTTTTATACTGTGTAAATATAAATTATACCTGATAGAACCTTAACTCTTAGTAACCTTGTTTTAGTGAACATACAGACACAAACCAACCTTAAACCTTTTTCCATTTACCAATTTATAAAAACACACATGATGTTTAAATATATTATCTTGTGGAATTTAAGAAATTAAGAGTACTTGATTTTATATTTAGAAGTTGATGTTTTATCGCTGTAACTTTGTATGTTAATCAGAAGTCTCTAACAAACACATTTGTGACTAATCCCATTTATGTTAAAACTAATTTACTCAATTTTAATTGTAAAAACCAAAATATCAGACAAGGGTAGTTAACAGCACTAGCCATCTCTTTCTTATTGAAGAAAAAATCCTAGAAACAATGGATATTACATTCTAGATATTTTATAGGAACCAACACTCTATTAGTTGTCTGATCACCTAGAAAAACTTGTGAGTTAGTAATGTTAAAGACATCTTTATTCTCATCTGTTTTTAAATTGAACCATCCCTTTTTTAAATCATGTGAACTAAAGATATTTGGATCTGTTCTTATTTAAATTTTAATTTAAGAATACTTATTTATCTATATGCCAATTTTGATACCACGTACATGATATATGGACACAAATACATATGTAGACACAGCAATACAGAACACAGGTGTGCACACTTACACAAAACAGACAGGAGACATGAATCTTATAGCTGCTTGTTGTAAAAGGAAATTTTCCCAATATATTTGAGAGTTAACTCCTGAAAATTGGCCTCTGAATAAAGACAATATAAAACCCTTTATAGTTAGAATAAAATTAGACTGATTAGGAAAATATATTAATTTAGGCATGTAGGATCATATGTCAATTCACCATAAAGCCATGAGCTCAAAAATGTAGAATTGAAGATATAAAGAGCTATAGGGAAAAAAATGGCATGGCTGTAATTAGCAAAGGAGCATGCAGAACATCTTTATCAGATCTGAGTTTACTTTTGGCTAGGATTAGAATGAGTTCAGATATTGAAAGAATGAGAGACAGCCCTGAAATCCTTAGGTAAAGATTCTCGAGCTAGGCTAACTTCTTTAAAGAAGACTTGTATATATGAGATCATTAGATTGTTAGAGGGAAATAAGCCAGCCATTTAGGTCTCACAAGTGGCCTAGATTTAAAAGTGACATATTTTTTTTTCCCCCTTCGGTCTTATATTAGTTCTCTGCAAGCCCTTGCAAACCCTGTAGGCCTCTGAAATTTACTGTTCAATGCAAGCCTCCATGAGATAAAGATCTGGCAGAAGCTATGGGAAGCTACTGTTTTGAACCTAGAGAATTTTAACCATTTTTTTTTTAATTTCCACAGTTGGTAATCAGTCCAGGCTGGATGCAGAAAATTATTAGGCATCTCCTTCATCTCAAATGTGATTAGGTCATACCCTATTACTTTTGAGGATGAGGTTTCCTTCTGAACAAAAATTTTAAAAATAAATAAAGAGCGACATGGGCACCTGTGCCAATAAAACTGTCCTTTTGGCTAGGGGACAACTCCCTGATTCCAGAGACTATAGGGGTCAGCAATTTCTCCCTTTCTTTCTACAACCTCTGGATGGGGCCTCACTCAGACCAGAGGATATTTACTAATTTCTTGAGAACTATTTTAATTTAAAGGAGAACATTTGCCAGATAGTCATGCTCTTAAAATTTCTTACACGTTCCCTTTGTCCTTTTGAGTCCTCATACTCACAAGACCCTGATTTTATATGATGCTCATCAATTTGAAGTGGGAGGTATAAGGTCTTTGCTTAGCATCTGGATGGCCATCTTAAGTGACAACCACCATTTTAAGGGAAAAGTTTCACTTTCCCACCCAAGGGCCTTTCTGAGAAAGGCTCACCATTCCCTCATACCAACCCCACCCTTAACCACCTGCATTAGGACCTACCCAGCTCTGATTCCTAAGCCTCCCCCATAAAAAGTCCCAGAGCTCAAGCCAGTTTCGCCTTTCTCTTCTCTTGAGAGATGGCCTTTATCTGTCAGCTCTGACAAATAAACTCTTGTATGTATCTCTGCCTGGTCTCCATCTTTAATTTCTCACTTACCTCTCTCTCACTCCTCACTTTCCTTTCAGGTCCATTGGTGCTCTGGGTGACATCTCCACTAGAGAAAATAAATAATTTGGAATCCTGAACTAGGACAGATGAGGGGTAGTTTTACTCTAAATAACTGAGACAGATTTTCTGGTCTTTTTCCTGCCATATGGGGGATTATAGGAAAAAATATGTCTAATGACAGTCTAGAGAAGGTAGTCTAATTTTATAGCTAGGGGAGCTCTAGCTTGAGAATTTTCCAGAGTTTTAGGATCTGGTCACAAAAGTCTCTTCCTTCAGGGCAACTTGGTTCCTCTTATCAACATTATTTTGGGCCTGCAATTCTCCTGCAGTGAACAGATAGTTTGCTGAGGAATATGACATATCCTCTCCTCAGAGGCCAGGAAGGGCTACAGGTAAGTTACTTCTTGGAAAAGAAAGCATGTGGGGGGTCAGCACAGTGTGCCCCTTTGATAGAATCATTATACACAACATTTAGCATGCCCTTTCCTTCCCCCATCCTGCCTCTCTCTTCCCCCTATCCTGCCTATGTGGTTAGTGACAAAAGGTAGGCCAGAGGTGGAGTGATAGAAGGGCAGGAACAAGCCACCCAGGGGTATAGGCAGGAAGAGGGCATTCATTAATTAATTACAGGTACAGGCAGGAAGGGGGCATTCATTAACTCATTCATTAACAGCTCTTTCTAGGGAGGAACAATCCCCTGGAAGCAGGTCACCTTGGCAACAGATAGAGGAAGGGAAAATGTCTGAAGGTGTTAACATTTTATTTCCTCCTGACCCAGTAGGTCCTCAGCCCCCATATTTCTGACCCAATCATTTATTACTTACACTAACTTTGTCCCCCAGTCTCAACCCCTCTTCTGAAAATGGAAATCTTACTGCTTTAATGGAAAATGGATGATGATTGCTCTGGCTGCTTGAAGCTGAGGGGGTGACATGGGGCAAGCAGTTGGGTTTCCCTTTTAGGAATGTTTTGAGTCAGTCAAGGGGTCCATGGCAAAAGTTTGGTTTGGAAAGAACAGGTAATAAAGTCATCTGGTGGGTAGGGGGTGCTTCTATGAGAGAAACAAAAAGACATGAGTACTGGAATGAGATTAATACAAGATAAATGTGGCAGCATCTGGAACACTCAATTTATATGATGATGATGATGATAGAAAACAGTAATCTCTCACCAGAATGTGCAAGAGCTAAGAAGTTGTTCCCATAACTAGGCCAGTCAGGACAAGGCCTTTATTTGGGAATGTAAATCTTTAACACTGCCAGTGTTGACACAACACTTAGTTTTATAATGTCACAGATGCTCCCAAAAGATGTAGTTATCGAATATTATCAGATTTTTACAAAATACCTTTTTTTGGAATAACCTCTGTTCTTAGTAGAAGAACATTTCTGTTACTTCAGGCTTTCTTAGTAATGTTAAGACTTTCATGTGCCACATTGCATCTTTTACTAGTAGACACAGAAACAGATCAAGCTTGCCTATGTAGGAGATTAGGAAGATTTGTCAGTCTCAAACTCACTCAGCAAACAAACCTGAGTCTCCTTTGATAGTTATCAGGTATTACAGTCTGTAATACTTTCCTTTATAAGTCTCCAGCTTTATTTACTTTCAGTGGGGGTTCATCTACTGTTTCAGGGGCAGTAAATGAAGAAGAGGACTGGGTATCAGGACCTGTTCTAAGGGGCTTATGGAGCAGGGAATTAGTACAAATTAATAGTAGAGCAGAGCAAGGTTGGCATAATGAAGGCCTTGAGTGAAAGTAAAAGAAAGGTTGGAGATAAGACACCTTGGACCATTTGCCATTTTGTTGGAGGAAATTGTCTAAGACTTGTAGAATATAGGAGTCAAAGTTCTCAAATTCTGAATTTGGGCCATTGACTTAGGTTGAGGCTAGACTGGTGGAGGACCCCCAGGATCTGGATGAGCAATAAGACAACCTAAGGGGGAGTCCTGTGGGAGCCCCCATGTTGGAGAGGTTTGACTGGGGTAGCAGTCAAGATCAAGGCATCCTTTTATGTCTCCCAACCGGAGAGAGTTCCACTGGAGAATGAGAGGACATCCCTTCCTGCAATCCCATTGGTGGAGGACCCCCAGGATCCAAATGAGCCAAAAGGTCTCAGCAGGGCACCTCTGCAAGATACCCGAAGGGACCTTACCTCTTCAAAGAATGAGAAGACCAATGTGGCATGTGGGAACAAAATGGCAGAAAGCAGCCCCTGATCCTGAGGTCTGAATATAAAACTAAAGGAAGGAAGGAATTGGAGCAGATGGGATTAGCAGGATACCTCTGATATCAATAAAAGATATGATACAGGTCCTTGCTCCATCTATGTGGCCATAAGGTGAGAAACTGATGTGACTCCATTTTTTGAGAAACCAGCCTCTACCTCAGAGAAAAACCTGTCCAAGGAAGAGGGTGTGACCCTTTTCCTTGGAAAAACCCACAGAGCACTCCTAGGCACATACCCACCCTGCTGAGTTGTTTGTCTGTAAATAACAGGAGAGATCTGTGGCACCAGGTGTCCCTGACTCAGTTAGGCTAGGTAAGGAACCATTGCAACCCCCTAGCAACCACCAATCAGCATGAGACAGGGAAAATACCTGGGATGCCAGATGACCCCCCAGTAGTTTATGGTGGTTGATAACATGTTGGGAAACCATATAGTTTAGCACGTACACCCCTCGTGGCCTAAACCAATCAGTTCAAATGAATCCCCCTCTAGAACTAACCAATCACCCCTACCCAACTTGTTCCCACCAGTGAATGTGCTAATCAAGGTTAAGAGTTGTTGTTTGACTTTCCCTCGGTATGGAATGATTTGCTGTGTGATGTTGTGACGCATAGAGTATCCCCCCAAAACCTATAAAATCTCACTGAACAAAGGACCGGGACTCACTCCCTGGGACCACTGCATCCAGAATGGTTGTGAATCCAGGCTCGAGCTTGCAATAAAGACTCTTGTGTGATTGCATCGGATTCGGCTCCTGGAGGTCTATTGAGGTCCCACAAATCTGGCATTACAGAGGCAGAAAAACTCTAGAAGAGCCTCCTTCTTTGAGTATAAAGCAGAAAGAGAGGAAGAGGGAGAGGGAGAGGGAGAGACAGAGAGAGAGAGAGAGAGAGAGAGAGAGAGAAGTCAGTATGGGAATTTAGCCATGCTAGTCATGGCTGGGGTCTTCCCTGCCCTCAGAGAATCACAAAAGAGCCACACAATCAACAGTCACTTTCCAGGTCTCATCGGCTGTTTAACATGGCTGTTTAACCTTTGAATATAAGGCAGAAAGAGATGGGGGGAGAGAGAGAAATGGGAGGGAAATATGAAAAAGCAGTAGAGGTTAGTTAGGATGGGGGAGAGGTAAAGAGCCCCAAATCTCTGTCCTGGGTTTTGGCACCAAATGAAAGGGAATACAAAAAGAAAAAGAAATGGAGACAGGTCCTCAACAGATCAGTGATGCTTTATTAAGCAACAGAGGGGCATATTTTTGAGAGGGAAAATGGCAGCAGGCTCCAACAAGGGCCTGGGTTTTAAAGTTTAGCAAGGCCAGGTCATGGGAGGAGTTTTGGTGGTGGGCTCATCTAGGGCAGGGCGGGAGTCAGGATAGAAGTTCCCCGGGGTCTATTGTCCATATACTTAAAGAAGCACAAAAGGACTAACAGAAAACTGTGATGCTAGGCAGAGGCTAAAAAATGGTACTCTGTCACTTCCACCCCACTCCATCATCCAGAGTAAATCAGATGGCGAAGGCCAAAGTCATAGAGCAGAAAGCTACATACAGAGAGCTGCAGAGTCACATGGCAAGGGCCACGGTGTGGGTATAGTACTATATGCAAAATGGGGCCAATAGGCAATACACTTCAGATAGGTAGAAAGAATAAGTATCTAAACCAAAAGAGAGCACAAAAATACTGTAATATCATCCACTAGCATGTAATAAATATGAAATGCAGCTATAAGAAATTATTTTGCAAAATAAAAAAAAAAATTCTGAAAAATATGTTTTATAAAATTTGCATGTATTTAACACTGAACTGTGTGGTTTTAAAATTGGATAAGATGGCAGTTTTGTTATATGGGTTTTTTCCACCACAATTAAATTATTATTTTTTTTAAAAAAAGAGAAGTTTCTCCATTATAGATTCTATGTGTGGTAACCAGCCTCCAAAATGGTTCCCAACATTTCCTACCCTGTGATATTCACACCCCTGTGTAGGGTCCTCTCATATTGTTCCTCAAATAATGATGAGTCTTTTCTAAGATTAGGCTATAAAAATCCTCCCCCATTCCTGTCTTTCTCAAATCTCTCTCTGAAGGAAGCCAGCTACTATTTGTGAAGCCACTCAGGCAGCCTGTGGAGAGACAGGTGTAGTGAGAAATGGAAGTCTTCAGCCAAGTGCAGGCAAGGAACTGAGGCTGCCAACAACCATACGAGTGAGATTGGAAACGTATCTTCCCCAAGTTGAGCTTCCAGATGAGACTGCAGCCCTGCTGTCATCTTGGCTGCTAGTCCCATTTTCCTGGCCCTCAGAAACTGTAAGATAATAAATGTTTGTTGTTGTTCCCTGCCATTTTGTTGTAATTTATAATGCAGCAATAGGTAACCTAGTACCCCGTGCAAGGATCACTGATATTCATAATGATCCAGGTACTGACATACCCTGACATGTTTTTTCTAAGACTTCTACAAGAAGATGCAACTGCAGACAGCCTCCTGATACACCATGAGGACTTAGGGTACTCAAATTCCTTAGTTGTGACTGTCAGTCAACAAAGGAGAGAATAAAAGTAGAAAAGAAAGAAGCCAAATAACCAGCATCTCAGCCATTTTCTTTTATTTAGGAGAATTATCAGAGAAAATTTTTTAAAAATGCATACCACATGAACAAAAGCTGTGAACGGCTAGCCAGATAACTTTTCTTTAAGAAAATAAAGAATGGAAAAAGCTATTTTTAATTTAAAATAATTATTTAATGTTGGATTTCTCAGAGTTTTTATTATTGATTCTTTTTTACTTATACATAACAATAGAATTCATTGTGACATAATTATAAAAGCATGAAATATTATTTGTTCTAATTCGGTCCCCACAACTTCTGCTTCCACTCCTCTCCTCCCTTCCCCTGTTCCTTTCCCTCTACTCTAGTGATCTCTCTGCTATTTACATACAGTTTTCTAAAATTAGTGTCTGTGGATACACACAGCAGAGAAATTCACTGTGGTATATTCATGTATGTACATAGGAAGGTTAGGTCAGATTCATCCCCTGTCTTACCCTATCCCATCATTTCTCCCTTCCCTTCATTTCCCTATGTTTATTCCACTGATCTTTCTTTTATTATTTTATCTTTCTTTTATTATCTCTCCCCTTGTTTTGGAATAGCTGGAAGAAGCAATTTTGATGAGAGTATTGAAGTGTAACTGGGTCTTCCACTAAAAAAAAAAAAATTTTTTTTTGAAGAAGCAGCTTTGTTACTTGGAAAATTTGAACTTGTAAAAACTATCAATGGTAGAACACTTGGCTGGCATGTGAAAGGCCCTGAGCTCAATCCCCAGCATTGGGTGGGGAGAGTGGGGGGGAAATCTATCATTTGTGTATCAATCGAAAGATAAGGGAAAATGTACCTGGAGTGCATTTGTTGGGGGAGGGTGGGGTATGTGTGTGGTGCATTGAACCCAGGGCCTTGTGCATGTGAGGCAAGCACTGTACCAAGTGAGCTATATACCCAGCCCCTGGAATGCATTTTTTTTAAAGATAATAACTAATCATGTAAGTGTGACCTGAATTAACTGGCTGCTAATAGAGGAAATAAAGACATACCTTGTTTAAGACAGTCAAAGGAATATTTTCATTTTATTTTGTTTTAGCTTTTTTTTTTTTAATAAAATATAATTCTTATTTAGTGGCAAGTAAAAACAAACCGGTGAAGAAGGATTGTGCAGTGTCACAGGCATTTTCCAGAGACAATTGTCTTCAAGCACGATGTCAGCAGAAATACTAGCAGCAGTGAAGGAGTAAATCAAGCTAGAAGAGGTGAAGGTCAAGATGAATTTAGTTTCCTAGCAAATCATTCCTGCTTTGCCCACAGGAAGGAATTCTCCAAGTCCCTCTTCACTGCTGGGATTTATAAATTTGGTAGAAAAGCACCCAACTGTTTGTGTGTGCATGATATAATGATGTATTATACACTTTGAATCATAAAATATACAGTTTAAAGTAAAAGAATAAAATAAACACCAATATCTCAGCTAAGAAATAGAAAAGTAACACTTCATTAGAAGATGATTTGTGCCTCTTCAAACATTCCTTATTTTGAATTTTAGGTTAATTGTTCTCTTGTTTTACTGTAATATATATATATATATATATATATATATATATATATATATATATATATCCTTGGACTAACGATATATTGCTTAACTATCTTGTTTTTAAATTTTCTGTAAATGGGGATCATATAGTTATCATTCTTTCAATTGGCATCATGAATTTGTTTGTTGAGGCAGGATCTCACTAAGTTGCTGAGACTGGCCTAGGTCATGAGATCCTGTTACCTCCGCCTCCCAAGTCAGGCGTGCACCACTGCACCTGGTTAACATCATGGTTTTGATAAGATTTTGTAGCTGTAGTTAGTTCACTTTATTTTCAGTACAGTATTTCATTGTTTGAATATGCCATGATTTATCAAATCACTTTGCTACTGATGGACTTTCAGGTTGGGACTATTATGAAAAAGACTGCTTGTAGACTCCTAAAGTGCAAGAAATAAAATCAAGAATCAATAAATGGGATGGATCCAAACTAAAAAGCTTCTTCTCAGCAAAAGAAACAATCAATGAGGTGAAGAGAAAGCCTACATTTTGGGAGCAAATTTTTGCCACACGCACGTCAGATAAAGCACTAATCTCCAGGACATATAAAGAACTTGAAATAACTTAACACTAAAAAAAAACAAACAACCCAATCAATAAATGGGCTAAGGAGCTGAACAGACACTCCTCAGAACAAGAAATACAATCAATCAATAAATATGTAAAAAAATGGTCAACATCTCTAGTAATTAGAGAAATGCAAGTCAAAACTACTCTAAGCAGAGCACTTGCCTAGCATGTGTGAAACACTGGGTATGATCCTTTGCACCACATAAAAATAAACATATAAAATAAAGGCACTCTGTCCATCTAAAACTACAAAAAAAAATTTAACAACTAAGATTTCATCACATTCCAGTCAGAATGGCAGATATCAAGAATACAAGCAATAATAAGTGTTGGCGAGGATGCGGGGGAAAAGGCACACTCATACATTGCTGATGAGACTGCAAATTGGTGCAACCAATCTGGAAAGCAGTATGGAGATTCCTCAGAAAATATGGAATGGAGCCACCATTTGACCAGCTATCCCACTCCTCGGTCTATACCCTAAAGATTTAAAAACAGCATACTACAGTAACTCAGCCACTTCAATGTTTATCGCAGCACAATTCACAATTGCTAAACTATGGAAGCAAACTAAATGCCCTTCAATAGACAAATGGATAAAGAAACACAATGGAATATTACTTACCATTAAAAGAAAAGAAAATCATAGCATTTGCAGCTAAATGGATGGAGTTGGAGAATATCATGCTAAGCAAAGTAAGCCAATCTCAAAAAACCAGGGACCAAATGTTTTCTCTGATAAATGGATGTTAATCCATATGGGGGAGGCATGGGATAAGTGGAGAAACTTTAGATAGGGTAAAGGGGATAGGAGAGGGGACAAAAGGGTAGGAAAGATGATGGAATAAGAAGGACATCATTACCCTAGGTACATGTATGATTGCACGAATGGTGTAACTCCATGTACGCTAGAAAAGTGAAAAATTTTGCTCCATTTATGTTCAATGAATCAAAAACCATTCTACTGTCATGTATAACTGATTAGAACTAATAAATAAATAAATAAAAAGACTACTTGTACATTTGTGTACATGTGTCCTGGTATATAAACCTGGTAATGGAATCACAGGATTCCATGATTTGGTTCCCAGAGAAGTGCCTATGTACATTAAGAGAGGATATTCTCATTGGACCCCATTTAACCCCTGTGGAATGGGCAGCTGCATACAGGAGCATTGCCATAGTCATCATTACTGGGCAAGACTTACAGTGTAGGTTGTTGACCTGAGTCTGAAGGTGACTGAGATTTGAGTCACTGTGGTAACACATGTAAAAAGCTGAGACTCACAGAGACTCTTGTGGTTTCCAGGGCATCTTGTGCCTCAGTTCAGCAGTTTTTGCAGTCAACAGACACAACCTAATATCAGACCAAAGTTCAGCCTCAGGGCTGCCCATTAGTTTATAGCTAGGAGGCCCTGAGACAACCAGGGCCAGCAGATGGCACTCTTTGGAACTAACAGCTCTGGAATTCAGCTCCTAGGGACACCCTGAGTTCTGCTGGACTAGAAGTAAGCACAGAAGGCTTTCACAACTCTAATTAGCACAAGTGTGGGATAGTTTTCATTTGTCCCTCCAGGTACACTCTCTACCTTCTCTTCTCTGTTCTGAGCATATGAGATGACAGCAAGGACCCTTTCAATAGCTCCCTAGCTCTCTGCTCCACTTGGGGTCTGTTATGGTTTAGATATGGTGTCCCCCAAAAGCTCACATGTGAGACAATGCAAGAAGGTTCAGAGGCAAAATGATTGGGTTGTGTCACGATGGGCAAAGGTGCCACATATGCAGTTGAGGGGAGAAATAAAGAATGTCCACGTGCTATGCCCTTTTCAATGTTTTATTCACTGAAATCACTCAATACAATTTACTCAATAGGTTCTTAATCAAGAAATGACAATCCTTAATGCTGGGCACTGCAATAGACATAATCAATTCAAAGCAAACAATTCTAAGTTAATTCTAAGCACTGCAAACACACTTAATCATGAGAGACCTATTACAGACATTACCTCTGCATGCTAAGTACAAATGCCAGATGTAAAATCTTAAGCCTTAGGCCTTAAATCCAGCAAATGCACACTCACTCAGAGCACAGCGATCAGGTCAGCAACCAGTGGAGGCTTCTTCTGGAGGGGAGTTGACAGCTGGTTAAGGAGATGGTCATAAGGAGAAGTCACCATTCTCACCAGAGTTAAGAGGCTGCTATAGAGTTTGAGAGAGGTGAGGATGATGCAGAGGATCAGGCAGATGATGAGAAGAGTTGGGATGTCAGTTCAGATCCTCATCAGGCTCTCTGGCAAGTGTATATCAGTATCAGCTGGCTGAATGTCTGCCCTTTTGCTCTATTATTTATACTAGTTTTTGGAGCTTCTACTCATCCTTTGGGTCCCTATCAATTGTTACCAGATTTCTTAGTGACATTTTACATTTCAGAGCAAAGACATATGGTTTGGTGGCTTCTGCCCTGATTTTACACTTTGACTCTCATCAGGGTTAAGGCAAATGACATATTTATACCAGTGGCTTCACTCTGACTTTGAGTTGTGGAAAGAGATTTGTTTATGGCTTGTTTGTGACTTGTTTGCCGGGCTATGCCTGATGACATATTGGAGGGTTCTGTAGGCTTGTGCCTGGGGAGACTGCAGGTCTTATAATAGAGTTGCTTAGGCCTAAGGTCATCCTTACAGGTTGTGAGAGTCTTAATCCAATCAGTGAGTCAATCCCCTGATAGGGGTTAACTGAGTGGTAATTGAAGTTGTAGGATATGACTAAAGGAGGTGGGAAGGGAGGGGACGGGCGCACGTGGCTTTGGGGTATATATTTGTATCTGGCAAGTGGAAATTTCTCTCTGTTTCCTGATCAACATGTGGGCAGCTTCCCTCTGCCAATTCTTCTGTCATGAGCCCAAAAGAATGGAGTCTGAGGTCTATGGATTGAGACCTCTGAAACAGTCCTCACATCTTTCCTCCTCTACAGTTGTTCTTTAGTCACAGCAGCAAAAAAAGCTAAAACAGAGTCTATCAATGGAGTTTGGCCACTACCACAAGAGAAGTCAAGGAGAGGGGTTGGGAGGTCATTTATTTCCCTGATCCCCATTCTTCTGGGTCAAGAGGATGGTCTGCTTCCCTTCTAGAGATGGAGTCCTATTAGACACCTCTATCCATAAAGCATCTGGACAGCTTGAGTACACTCTCCTCTCTCTCCTTCTCTCTCTCTTTTTCCCCCTTGGAAACTACATCTCTCCTCAGTTACTAAGACCAAGAGGCTGCTCCTTGTTGCTTTTTCTGACCCTACCCATATCTCTTTATATAGTCCCTTTGTTAAACCCTCTTCAAATTATTCAACCTGAGTAGGCTATTTCCTGCCACCATCTGAACTACTTGCAATTGTCATTAGATGGTTGCTTTTGTGTCTCCTTAATTTTTTTTTTTAGGACACAGAGGAATGTGAACTTGGTAAACAAAGGAGGTGCAACAAAATGTCTTCGCTGTAGTCTTTAAACATACCTTGGGAGTGAAAAACAGAGTGAATAACCAGACTTTCTGCTAATCATTTATGATTTGAACATTGAGAGAAATATGAAATTATTTTTATTTTTATTTGCACTGAGCTGGTAAAACAACACATGACTGTATTTATTTTATACATCTATTTCTCTTACCAGCCTAGGAGTGCCTGGGGGGTAATATTCAGCTCTTAATGAATATTAATATTATATCAACCTGCAGATTGTAGATGTTTAAAAAAAAAGTTAATTGACCATAACTGAACTGTAAGGATCTGTCTCTTTGTCTTTGTAACTCCCTATCAGAAATCTCATCCACTCAGGCTAAGTATAAAAAATAAAGTCAGGCAGGGATAATTGAAATAGTCATAAGTAACTGTTTTTATGTCTTCTTGTTTTCTAAGACATAGAGTAACAGCTATTTGATAAACAAAGGAGGTCGTGCAAAATGTCTTTAGAAGGGCTTTTAATCAAATATTGTAAATGATGCATAATTAAGACATCGTTTTAAAGCAAACGGGCACTTAAAAGGGGGTGTTCCTTCCTCTTAAGTAATTTCCCTGACAAGAGCTAGATTAAATAGCAGGGCCATACAGCCATTACATACGCTAATATGGCCAACTCTATATTTGACACCGAAAATCATCTCCGAAATATTTACGGAAACAAAAGTCCAGGTCACAAAACAATGTACAGCACGATCCCAATTTCATAAAATATTGATTTCCATCTACACTGGAGATGGAGAGTGTTTGGCAGAGTTGTTTTATTGCCTCTTGGTATGTGAAAGCGTGGATTTGTTTATTCTTTTTACAAGTATATTTTTTATAAATGAATGGGTGGTTGCCGTTTCCACCGGTGGAGGAAGAGCAGGAGCGGCCGCTGCAGGAGGCGGTGGTCCAGCCGCTCCCTGCTGCCGGAGGCGCTTCACCGTTCGGCGGTGGGGCGCGGGGAGCGCGGGGAGCGCAGAGGGGCCCGCGGGACGCACCCAGGATGCGGCGAGCCCCACGCACTGAGAGGGAGGAGGAGGAGGCCGCGCGGCCGGGCGGGGGCGGGTCCACGCTCTGGCGCCGGCCGGCGGAGCCCGGAAGGCGACTGGAAGGAGCCCTGTTGGAGCCATGGCGGCGCCCGGCGCGCTGCTCGTGATGGGCGTAAGCGGCTCCGGAAAGTAGGTCCAGGAGGCCGGGTGCAGGGGCACCTGGTGGGGAGGCGGGCGCCGTGGTCGGCCGGGCGGGGACCCGAAGGCCCTGGGAGCCCGTGGCACCTGCTTGTCCACCTTCCAACCCGCCCGCCTAAGCCCCGGCCCGGGACCACGGGAGACCTTGGGTCTCTGCGTATAAAACCCAGGCTCTAGCCACGCCGGCCGGGGTCAGGAGCCCCTTGTAAAGAGGCCGCTTGGGCAGAGTGATTGACAGGTTACCAACGTGAGGGACGGCGGTTCCACTCCACATCTCAGGAGGCTCTGAATGCCCGGGGTTGGGACGTTTTGTCAGTCAGGGCCGGAGCCTGCAGAGCCCACGTCCCAGCCTCTTTCAGACGTTTGTCGAACTGGGCGGACTGCTGCCCCCTTGTGTGAGTTTGTGGACTTTTCTGATTTGGTTTTGTTCAGTGAACGTGAAGATCTGGTGTTTCCCCCTTTCTTTGATCAGTATTTATCAAGTTAAAATGAAAAGAGACCCTGTTAATATGGAGGGTGGCTCCTGGGAGTTTGGAGAGAACTCTGGAAAATATGCAGATTCTACCCAGCCAAGCTGCTGGCCCGTTTGGGGATTAGCTTTTGGCTTCCTGATAAAACCAAAATCTGTGTCTTTTATTAAAAAAAACAACCCCCCCCCAAAAAAAAAAAAAAATCCTACCTACTGCAATATCCAACGACAAGCAGCAAAGACAGAACTTAAGAAAATAGCTTTCTAAGGCCTAACAGTATCCTTCTAGAATTTTCTGAATCACAAACTACCTATTTGGTCAGAAGTGTGTTAAAGGCTTTTGTTCCAGGAAGTAAATTATAGCTTTCCAAAATTATCTTGATGTTTTGAACCTCAAAGACAGGAAATCTTATATTGAAATTGAAATAAAACATAGAGCCCAGGACCCTCAGTAATAAAGTACATGCCTGGCCTTTGAGCCCCAGCCTTTCCCTCCACCGCCCCCCCCCCAAAGTAAAACAATTTGAAAATCCCTAGCTGTCCTATGATTTGAAGAAACTAGAATGTATAAAATTATTGTCATACTGTGATGTAGTGAGATCTGAGTCCTAGGTCTTAGATCTCATGCTGCCTGACTTTATGAACTTGAGCAAAGTGTGAGCCTTGAGTCAGATGAGAGGTGTCTGAATCATGTTATTTACAGCTTATAATGTACTCAGTAACTATTTATTGAGCTCAGTCTTTATGTCAGTGTCACATAGTAGACAAGACAGATGAAATTCCTGTCCTCAAAAAGTTTAGATTCTAGTATGGCAAAGGATAAATTAAGGACACCTATACAGTGTGTGGGCTGGGGGTGTGGTTCAGTGGTAGAGCATTTGCTTAGCATATGTAAAACCACCGTGGGTTCAGTCCTGGTAAAACACACAAATCTCAGTGTAGGATATGGTGCATTGGATGGGCCTTTTAATTCAGTGGATATATCAAGGGATCATTGCATATCCAAGTCTGGAGTTAAGAAGAAAGGACTTTTGATGTAAAATGTGGGAATCACTGACACGTGGATGTATTTAAAGACATGAGATACTGAGATCACCATGATAGTATTGAAGTAGAAACTAGCAAAGGACTGAGCCCAGAACACTCTGATGGCTAAAGATCAGAGAGATGTGTCAGATGTTGCTGACTGAGTAATAAAATGACTGAGAATTGTTATTTTTTATCGTTAGGATGTAGCAGCAGTGAATTCTTTGATGATTTCTATGAATTCCTCTTAGGGCCCTGCAGGATTTTTAATTATACTTCATAACATTTGGAAAAATAATTGCCATGGCCTAATGGCTTAAGAGAACAATAGTCTCAAAACAGGAAGATTCCATTTAAAATGGTGTCAAGAAGTTTACCTAGTTAATGTTTTTACTGTGTCCACCCCCCACCACCACCAATGTATGAAATCTTTTTCATTTACTGATATGTGTCCCAAGCAGTGCCTAGCAGATAGTAAGTGCTCAGTAAATATTTGCTGACTTGAAGAATAAATGAATGAACTATTTTAATAGTAGTACTGTTAGTTTTTTATTTTTTCTTTGGTTCTGGGGATTGAACCCAGGACATTATACAAGCTAGGCAAGCACTCTACCAACTGAGTTACATCCCCAGCCCAGCTTTCTTTATATTTTGACAGTCTTAGTGAAGCCACCCTCATCTTTGGTGGATCAAGTGGTCCTTTCAAATATGTTTATTCTGCATCCCTTCCTTTTCCTGCTAGTCTGATGTCTTTTAAGTTCCTTATTCCTGATTTAGACCCACTGGGAGACATTTGGGCCATGACATTTTGTTTGTAATGCTTAGATCTGACCAGTCTCCACCAAAGCGGGCACTCACTTTGTCTGATTTCTACTAGGTCCCTGGTGTGTGTCCAAGAGTCCCCATTTTCTGGTTGAGGAGGTTTGGATGGAGCAGCAGACAGTGGCTTTTCTTTTCCCTTCTATCTTCTTCCTGCCAATCTATACCTGAATCTGCATGGCTTTCCTTTTAGAATATGAGTGACAGCTGACATGTTCATTCATGGTTAATCTAAGTTGGTCTTAAATGTGATTTCTGTTGTGTACAGCTCTGGCTTCATTAGGCATGGAGTTCACCTGGGTTGGTGATTCACCACCTGTCTGCAGCATTCCACCTCTGTGGAATTCAGTAGAGCAAACATAATGGGAAAGGGGTTGTTTCTCCTTCAGTCCTTTGTTTACATCAAGGAGCCAGTCTTGGTTTGATACCAATGTACCTTTGACACTCTGTGATACTTCTTTAACAAAAGAATGACAAGAGGGCTGGGCATGTGGCTCAAGCGGTAGCACGCTCACCTGGCATGCGTGGGGCGCTGGGTTCGATCCTCAGCACCACATAAAAATAAAATAAAGAGGTTGTGTCCACCAAAAACTAAAAAATATATATTAAAAAATTCTCTTTCTCTCTCTTTCTCTTTAAAAAAAAAAAAGAATGACAAGACCCTTGTTAGGCAGAAGTGTCCAACTAGAACTTAGTCACATTGTTTTGTTTTGGTTGTATACATCTTTTTTATTACCTTCTATTTAAAGTGAGCAATGCCTATAAAAGGGAAGGAAAAGGTGTTTCTTTAAAGACTTAATTTTTAAAAGTGAAGTAATTAAATAAAAATAATCAAGTAAGTAATTGTAGGGGTTGGCAAAACTTGAGAGATCGCAGAATAAAATGGTGTAAGAATACAGTAAAAAGAGTCTTTGGGCAACACTTCAGAAACTGAGAGCCAGAAATGACTGGATGCATCACTGTCTGCCAGGCTCCATCCCTCCCCATGGCGCTAGACTGTGAGCCTCAAGAGGGCTGAGACCATGTCTCAGAGATCTCACCATTGGATTGTGGAAACTAGTAGGTGCTCAATATTCACTGATTAAAATACAGGTGAAAGGATAATTATGTACCTCAGGTCCCTTGAGAACACTGAGGATTAGAGGAACAGGCAACTTTCCCAGGATCTCAGACATTTTGTGGCTGAATTGTGGTTATGGACCACACCTCCTTTTTTGAGTTCCTCTGCATTCCCAGCCCTGAGCCCTTTTCTCTAGCTCCCACTGCTTTTTAGGGTACAACAGTTGTTATCAGATGTTGTGCACAGAGAGCATTTAACTCCATTTTTTTTGAAGTTGTAGATGGACATGATACCTTTATTTTATTTATTTTTGTGTGGTGCTGGGGATCAAACCCAGTGCCTCACACTTGCTAGGCATATGATCTACTACTGAGCTACAACCTCAGCCCTTAACTCCCAATCTTCACAAGTGGTGGTTGTTCTTGAGTCATTGACCCATGACCTCTATTTTAAGAGTGTCTTTTTTTGAGGGAAGGGGGTTGGGTAAACAGTGATTGAACTCGGGGGCTCAACTACTGAGCCACATCACCAGCCCTATTTTGTATTTTATTTAGAGACAGGGTCTCACTGAGTTGCTTAGCATCTCACTTTTGCTGAGGCTGGCTTTGAACCCACCGTCTTCCTGCCTCAGCCTCCTGCACCACTAAGATTACAGGTGTGTGCCACCATGCCTGGCCCTTAAGATTGTCTCTTTTAAGCCCCAGTGCTTCTGTATGCCCACTGAACTTTGCATGGATGCAGTTAGAGCTTAAATCCCTCATCAGACTCCTCCCTCCAATTTCCTCAGCAGAATTTTTATCATTTTATTAATTCAGTATTTTCTTTTACAATACAGACCAGAGCACTGATTATTGAAGGGGGGAAAAAAAACTTCAGAGGTTTAATGAAATCTGATATATTGCCTTTTGAAAAACAAACAATAGCAACTGGTTAACTATTTCTTCAAAGGCATTCCTAGAAAACAGGAAGGACATCACTTTAGCATCACACAGGGATTGGCACTTTAGCACGGCTGCCCAGACACCTGTTTCCGAGGCATCCTTGTGAGGAAGGAAGTGCTGCATACTTTGAGGGAGGGCAGTAACTGGAACATCTGTGTCCTCTCCACAGATCAACAGTGGGCGCCCTGCTGGCATCCGAGGTAACCTGTTCTAACAACTGTGTGTCCCATTATGTTCTTGTCCCTTTGCTTTCCCCCCTTTCTTCTGGCCTATGGTGATTTTGAACCAGACACCTCTGCATGGCTTAGGAACCATTGTAGCAAGACAGTTTTTCTCCTTGGTAATTATGAATAGTGGTGAATGAACGGGGGGGGGGGGGGGGGCTTTTCCCTGGTGTGTCTATGGGGGATGTCCTGGCACCTACAATGGGGAGGAAGGTAACAGTGTTGTTTCCACACTGCCCGTTAGTAACATAGCCCTACTGCCTGCCACATACTCTCTTTTCCTTTGTTCTTTAAGCTGGGATGGAAATTCTATGATGCAGATGACTATCATCCAAAGGAAAATCGAATGAAGATGGAGAAAGGGATACCATTGAATGACCAGGTAACTTTGGCTCTCTGTGTCCAACACGCATACTCCACCTGGTGTTGAGATCTCTATCGTGCTTGGTGTAGTGGAGTTCCTCAGTCATGAGATAACCAGAGGATGGGCGCTCCAAAGAGCCAGCTGCATGGTGGGTCCTGCACCTGTTAGCTCTGGCCCTGACCCTCCCTGTAAGCTTAGCACTAGGAGCAGTGTCACCCTCTGCCCCGGCTTGGGAAGGGTCTGCCACAACACCTTGCTGCCAGGTATTAGTCTGCAGAATGTAGAGCCTCCCTGAGAAGGCAGAGGTCCCCTGTGTCACAAACAAGGGGAAGTTCCTCATTTTCTCCCAGGCCCGATCAGCCAACCACCATCACTAGACTCTGACAACCACCCCAAGGCCAGAGTGATCTTGAAAATTCAGCTGTAGCCATGTCATCCCTGCCTGAGATCCTTTAACGGCTTCCTACTGCTCTCAAAGTCCAGGTCAAACACCTAAATTCCTAAACATGTGCAGGCTGGCCTCCATGCCCACCCGCCTCCAACTTATTTTAGATGCTGTGAGCCATCCTCTCAGTCCCTCCTGCTACGATGCCCCTCCCTGAAGGACCTGTGTATCCACTTCTGCCAGGAATGCACTTCCTTTCCTCTTCCCAGAGTGAACCTGCTCATCCTTCAGATCTCAGCTCCCATACCACTGCCTCTGCAAAGCCCTCCCTGACCAACCTCTGAAGCCTCCATGACGAACTCTCAGAACACCATATACCTGTTGTCCTTGTCCCAGTCGCACCTCAGCAAATATTAGTGTGAGAATGTGATTAATCATCTCTACAACTAGACTTTACCCCCAAAAGGGCAGGGACTGTGGATTTATCTGTTAACCATTGTAACCCTAGCCCTGACACAGAGTAAATGTCAGAAAATATTTATGGCATGTTTTGGAGTGCATGAATGTGTGAATGAATGGCACAGTCCTTTATGCACAGTCATGAGGTTACATCCCAAAGAGTCTTTCTCAAACTGGAATTACAAACTCTTGAATTCACCAGCTGAAGGAACAGTAATTCAAGAGAGAGTGAGAGGGCCAGGTCAAGAGCTGGGTCCATCCACACAGCAGCAAGGCACATCTTACTCCCTGGGCTAAATGTGTCCAAAGGGCAGGAACAAATGGAACTGGCCAAAGACCAACGCTTGTTTTACTTTTCATTGGCCTCAGCTCACCCTCCAATTTCATCATCTCCCTTTGCTCTGCCTTGAAAGGTGAGAGTCACAACCATTATTCAGCTGTTCTAGAGAACTCTTTGGCACTTCTCCCTGTTTTAGGAAGTGTCACTTGAGTTTGCAATGGTTCAAGCCTTGAGCCAGCAAAATGACGTTTGCAACATCTGATTTTAGAAGATATGGGACATGGGGCAAGGAAACTATGAAAGAGACACAGGGTAATAATTTAAATAATATTGATATCATACTAGAAATAATAAACAATATAGACAACCTGGACCCAACACCACGCTCTGTGACTTTCAGAAAATGGATCAGCATCTTGGTGCCTTATTTTCTTCCTGTAGATTTAGAATGGTAACAGGACCTATATCAGTGGGTTCTAGGAAGAATTAAATGAAATAATAAGAAAAATATGTGCAGAATAGTGCCCAAAGCATCCAATAAATATCACTTTTTTATTACTATTTCTAGTGTTACACACAGATCCACACACATAAAGTAAATCATTATTTCAGAGTGTAATTGTGCTGGTATTATTTTGTGTTTCTCTTTGGTGAGTGACATAAAAGGTAACAAAGCAAAGCAACCCAATGGATGGGTTTTTTAAAAATATTTATTTTTTAATTATAGGTGGACACAATACCTTTTATTTTATTTTTATGTGGTGCTGAGGATCGAACCCAATGCCTCATGCATGCTAGGTGAGCACTCTGCCTCTGAGCTACAATGGATGGGTTTTTTGTTGTTGTTGTGTTTTTGTTTTTGTTTTTGTAACAGGGATTAAACCCAGAGGCACTCAACCACTGAGCCACATCCTCAGTCTTGTTTATTTATTTATTTAGATACAGGGTCTCACTAAATTGCTTAGAGCCTTGCTAAGTTTCTGAGGTTGGCTTTGCACTTGTGATCCTCCTGCCTCAGCCTCCTGAGCCTATGAGATTACAGGCGTGCACCACCACTCCTGGCCTAAACAGATGGGTTTTAAAAATCATTGAACAGGCATCACTGTTGTTTACCAATGATGCTTGTTCAGTAGGCTCTCTGAATGGGGTAGGTAGAATCCAGAAAAGGAATTTGTATACAGGAGAAAAGCTGTCCCTGCCCTTTTCTTCCAGTGGCCACTGGAAGAAACACAGGTTACAGTGGTGCCCCCTTACCCATGGGGAGTACATTCCAAGACCTCAGTAGATGCCTGAAACCATGGGTAGTACCACACTCTGTGTGATGATGTTTTCCTGTGCATATCTAAGTTAAAGTTTAGTTTATAAATTGGGCAAGATAGGAGATTAACAGTAACTAATAACAAAATAGAACAGTTATAACAATATGCTATAATAAAAGTTATTTAAAACTTGTGAATTTTTGTTTATGAGTTACATTTAAAATTTTTAGACCATGGTAAACTGGGTAACTGAACACTTATAAAGTGAAGCCATGGATAAGGAGGAGCTCTGCACTTTCTGAATGTATCCAAGAGCAACTGCAAGTCAGCCATCCTTAGAGAGAAGCACACCAACCTCAGATACAAGGAGGAAGAACAGCGGGTGTTTTTCATACTTGACAAGAGCTGAGGGAGTCTAGGAGTGAAAGTGTGGGTCACAGCTGTGCTGGCCCTGTGCCCTCTGGTTGCCCTGGTAACTAGTCCTGTGATGCTGTGCTGAGGAGCTGTACCATGTGGATCAAACTACAGTGTCAGAAGCTGAGGCACAGGTTTGACTTGATGAATTCTAGGGGAATTTGGGGATGTTTTATGCTCAGAGAGCTCAGGGCTAAGATCTAAGTTGAACTATCAAGGGCTCCTTGAGGCCATTTAATTGTTAAGTAATTAAAATGAAATAAAATGTAAAATCCAGTTCTGGGTTGAACTGGTCACATTTTATGACCTCAAGAGCCACATGTGGCTACCCTATTGAACAATACAGATCTAGAACATTTTCATCATTGCACAAAGCTCCATGGACAGTGACAGCCTGGAAGGATATTCCCCCCAGGCTGGGAAAACTGATTAGAATGATGATGATGGTATCAATAAAGAATTTCAAAGCTCTCAATCAGCGCATCTCCTCCATGCGTCACCGTGCTGTCCCACGGTGATACCCAAGTAGACTTTAAGGTCTGTTTGAAAAAGAGAGCTTTTACAGTGGCTCAGGAGGCTGAGGCAGGAGGATCACATGTTTAAAGCCAGATGCAGCAACTTAGTGAGGCCTTAAGGAACTCAACGGGACCCTGCCTCAAAATGAAATATAAAAAAGGGCTAGGGATGTGGCTCAGTGGTTAAGGTTCAATCCCTGGTACCAAAAAAAAAAAGGAAAAGAGAGCTTTTAAAAATAATAATTCTCCTTACTGTAAATGTAATATTTGTCCCAGTATTAAAAGAAATCTGCAAAGTACCAATTTTTTTTCCACAGATATATCACCCTTGGTTTCCTCAAAAATATTTACTAATTGAATTTTGTAGTTTTCCCTTTGTGTGTGTGTGGGGGGGGGTGTTCTTTATACATGCATCCTTTCCTTTGTGTACTTAATTTCTGTACCAGGTAAAAACCAACCCTTCTCCCCTCCTCCCCTCATACGCTTTCCACCCTTCCTTCCCCTTTCCCCCAACAGAGCTGATACCCTCTACCATCTCTTCCTCTTCTCCAAAGACCCATCACTTCCAGAAGGCACTTTCTCTATTTGTGTCCATCAGAGCACTGAAACTATAGACCAAGGAAACCTGTGGCCTCCTGATGTTCTGACTTAACTCTTGGAAGAAGGTTTACTGTGCTCCCTCTGAGCCCTGGGCTGGGGGTAGGGGTGCCCCGTACCTTTCCCATCATTGCATGTGGGGACTATGGAGAGTGACATGACCTTGAACATCAGAACCAGCAGACAGGAATGCAAACCTGAGTTGTTTCCTCCTCTCTTTCCTCTAAGACATTTTTTGTGGGTTTGACACTTGTTATTTATTATGCTGTCCAAGGTATCTGTTCAGAGGGTAGGTACATTGCTCTGGGTATTTGCTTCTCCTTCTGGTCCCAGTTTCTTCATCTGTAAATAGATCTTTCCCTTTATTCACAGACATCAGGAACATAAATGTGGAGCTCACACATCCAAGTTCTTCCTCCTGCCCCTATAATAAGGTCTGAATTCCTTAGCAGGTCACTTAGATCTTGGCTAGTGAATCAGCATCTCCTGACATTCCTACACTCAGCTCTCCAGACTCTGCTCCCAGAGCTAAGTAGCTGCTTTTCTTTTCTCCAGTTCTCAGGATACATCTTTATGCTCCTAGTCTCAGATCACCCCTCCCCTCTGCTTGTCAGGTCCTTCTCCAGTTGAAATCTTCCTTATCCTTCAAGATTTGTTCTTCTGGAGGCCTTATCAAAATCCACCACTCTCCATACTGTGTAGCTGTGGCCCTTAGCATCTCTTTCACACCCTCATCACTGCCCTTGCCCTACAGCTCATCTGTTCATCTGTCTCTTCCATCAAGCTGTGATTCCTATGAGAACAGGAACCATGTCACTCATGTTTGTATCCCCAATGCTCAATTTGGTGCTTTGCTCATTATTAATAGTCAGCATTTGTGAAATTAAATTCCAGTGTCTATAAATTCACAAATTAAAACTCTTGAAGATTCAAAGTTAATTTCAACCCTTAAATCATGTTTAAAGTGAAATTGTATTTGTTTTCTTATTTAAATCCCAAAGCAGCTCACTAAATTATATGATACCCATTTTTCAGGTGAAAAAAAGAGAGGCACCGAGAAGTTTAATAACTGGAGCAAAGCCACCCAGCGAAGGGAGTCTCTCTAACCTTAAAGGTCATACTTTTCCTGTTAGGTTAATGACCTTTGATAATTCACAAAATATGTGATTCTCAAGAAGTGAATCTGGGTTGGTTAAATGGAAAGAAAAAGGTTAAGAGTGGTGGGGGATGGGGAGCAGGAAAGAGGTTGAATCCTCATCCTCATGCATGAGGCTTCAAGGCCCTATCTCCCTACTTTGTTACAGCTTTCTGTTAAAGGAGCTGCTTTAGAAAATATGTATGTTTAAAAAAAAAACAGCTTATAAAAATAATGTTATCTTTTTCATCTCCACTAGTCCATAAATGTGGTAGGAAAACTTTGCTAATCACAAGGGGAATGCAAGAAAGACAGGAATTTAGAACTGTGGAGTCGAATGGTGCCTTAGAAGTTAACTCAAGGGCTGGAATGTACCTCAGAAATGTGGCACTTGCTTAGCAACACAGCCCTGGACTAGATCCCTAGCACCAAAAACAAAACAAAGTAACTCAAATTCAGAGTGATCATGTCTAGAGTATGGACCCAGAACAGTGTCTAGGGCCCATTAAACACATAATCCCCACTTGTAAATAAATGAAGGAAGATGGAAATCCAAATTGGTGCTTCAACTGGCAGCCTCTGCCCAGGAGCAATTTTTCATCACAAAATACTGCACATTTCAGTCAGCCCAGCTCATTCTCCCTGTTTCCTAAAATCTTTGACACCTTCCCTCCTGCTTCCCACCAAGCCCAAGAAAATTCTGTTTTGCAACTATAGTTTTAAATTGCATTTCTGGGCTACATTTATGTAGCCCTTCCAACTTTTTTTCCTAGCAGATTCTCTAGAACATCTAGCTTCTGAGAATGATGTCCTGTAGAATCTTGATAATAAAAAACATTAAATATATATGCTCTTCTCCAAGAGTCTCCAAGAATCTCTCCATATTTCTAATTTCATTAACAGAGTTCTTGTGGTCTGCAAATTGGGAGCTGGTAGTCCTCATCATCTTGTTATTGCATCTACAAATGACCACACTTGTTCACTAAAGGCACTTAGACAAGTGTTGGCATAAACTGATGTTTCATTTGTTGAATCCATTTAAGCTACAATGTGTATACATAGGAATAGCTATTGTAATTTAAATAATGTTTTTTATGAATTTTGTAGCTGTTGTCCCTTAGGATATAATTGGTATAAATGACAGAGCTGTTTTCCTTTGATTTCTACCTTGTATGAATTTTGTAGCTATTGCATTTGAACTCCCAAGATCACTGGGTGAAGTGTGTTCATGAAAGTAAAGTCTTAGAGGTCTATGATTAGCAAATCTTCCAGGATCCTCAACCCAACTTTAGCACACAATGCTTTGAAAAATTAATTTGTTTGATGAAGAAAAAACATTTATACTGCACAGTTTTCTAAGGAGGGTTTATGGTTTGCTGAGCACAAAGTGATGGCCTTGGTAGAATAAACTTTCAGTCACTGAACACTGAATTACTCTGAATAAGAAGTAGGAAAAGCCTGACCTCGGGGCAGAATCTGGGAGCCAAAGGTACTGGCTCAGAGCTGGGGAGCTGAAAAGGCTCCTCGTGGAAAAGATCAAGAGAAAATTAAAATGACCTAAGGCTTGACCAAAGTCTAAAGCAAAATGAGAAAATCTCAGGTGTTAGAATCAAAGTAGCAAGATTGAACTAAACTGGAATAACTCCTTCCCCAGGTTTTGAAGCTGCCCAAGGCCAGGAAGGCAGGGCTGTTATCTGGTGTCCCTGAAGAGATGGGGGAGGAGGCTATAAGCCTTATATAAAACACATAGCCCAGGTATCTTACTTTATGTTATCTTTACATACTTTGTTATCTTTACATAAAGTAAGATACCCTTAGTTTTTTTTGATGGCTGCCTTTGTAATTATTACAAATATTTGCCACCAGTAACAAAATATGGAAAAGAAAACATATTTGTACCCTCTGGACTCAAAAGCAGCAAAGAATCTGGTGACTCCTCTGGGCCAAGGTGGGAAAAGGCATCCTGGAGAAACCAGAGCCCCACCTAACTCCCAAATGCATACTGTAGTGGCATAGAAATACCCAGCTGAATAAATGATTTAAAAAAACTTTTTCATCTTTATTTTTCATTGGCACTATGGCCAATAATCAGGATGTACTCTGGGAAGGAGGAGAGAACCATGTCTAAAAGGATTTCTTTGTGAGACACTACAGTTTGCTGTGTAAACTTCCTCCATTTTCTCTTTAGCAAACATACAAATTTCTCACAATTTATTTATCTGAACAGAGTTTTGTTTTGGAAAGTTCAAAGATTGGCATAGGGTATGTGTGAATACCCCTTTGCATTTGAGATATGTAAGGAAAGCAGCAAGAGATGTGTCAGCATACCAGAACAAGGGAAAACATACACCATGGGGATTTTCAGGGGTAGATAATTAATGGTGCCTTAAGGCAATTTTTATTGTTATAAAAGAGTCACTGACACCCAAACCAAGAAAATGTTTCTGTGGTTAATGGCCCACTGACTTGGCCCCTCTCCCTGGTATATGACCTACTTCTCGAAACAACTGGGTCTTAACATCTGTGAATATGACATAGTTGTTTCTGTACAAACTATACCTGGAAGTCAATTTGTGTCTGTTTTAATTTCAGGACAGGATTCCATGGCTTTGCAATTTGCATGACATTTTACTAAGGTAAGAGACCATAGGGCTTTGGCATCAGCCAGAAAGTAAAAACTCGCATGAGAAAAGACAGTGGTCACAAGTCACAACCAGGTAATGATAAAGGATCCCAGAAATAGAGTCCACTCCTTTCAAGTAACGAACACGGATATCAACGAGCCATGGACAGCACATACGTTATTTGGGCTCTGGGGACAGATCTCCCACCAGCTCCACAATTTCTAGCTGGCAGTCTTGACAGCCATTCAGTTTCCACGCCTGTTTCTTAATCTGTAGAATGGGGATAAATATAGTTCCTACTCACAGATTATTGTGAGAAATAAAATGATGTATGGATTATGTTCTAAAATGACTAATATACAGTAAGTCCTTACAAAATTTTAACTGATGCCACCCTTCTTCTATGTGAATGTGTAATTACATACACTTCCAAGAGTAGGCTAAATCACACATTAAGTTATGTAATAATTCAAGGACTTGGAAGAGAGAAGAAGATGCTATAGCCTATCTTAGCCATTACTTTTTCTCCCTTTTAAGTTGTGACAATCAGGAAAGACTGGGGTCATTTGTAAGTCAACACATAATTGTCCACCAGGATTGGAGAGACCTGCATTATCCAGCTCTCTATCATGCCTCTAACAAGATCCTTCCACCTGGGGCCTGACCCCACTGGAAATTCTGGTTGGGACTGGTAAAGGATAAAAGGCAGGAAATGGGTTTGACTTTCTAAGATGAAGTCATATTTTATCAAATTAATACCATCTGGACCATATGAAGTTAGAGTATACTTATGATTAGAAATTCAACTTGCTCTTTTCACACCCTATTGACATGGCTGGGCTTAGGGTTTTACTGTAGAGAACTCCTGCCCATCTATTGATGTCAGAGTTTCTTTACTGTAATACTGACCAGTAATCAAAGCAGAAGTGACAATCCTCAGGAGGGCCTAGACCAGACCTCTAGATTGAGAATAAACAAGCTCACACCATGGCTGTGGGGCAGACCCTATGGCTGAGCCTGTAGGTTGGGTTCTCAGCACATTCCATCCAGTGGGTCCCAGTTCGACTTGGCCATAATATCAAAGGAAGGCCCCTTAACTTTCTATCAGATTTTTACCAGCATTTTTACAGATTTTTACACCAGCATTTACCCTCACCTCTTAACTCTAGTCACAGCCTAGCCCCAAGATGAATGCCAGCCACACACTGTAGCCCAGTGGAACCATGGTTCACTCTCTTGTGTGGTCTCTGGCCACACAGGTCTCCCCTTACTGGTGCTCAGTTATACTGCCTCTACTTCTGGCTCCAGTTTTCTCCTTGGTACATCCCTGGAAACTTCTCCCATCCTGTTCACCTTGCCCACTACAGGGACTGATGCTCTCTTCTGCCCTTTTCTCTAGCTCTGCACTGGCAACTACTCCCACACTTCACACCATGCTGCAGAATGTGGATGGGGAGAAGCCAGTTGTGGAGTGCAAATCACTAAATGTCCTGCAGAGGACCTGATCCAACCATTTGCATTGCACAGGTACATGCCAGCGGCTCATGTCCATACACTGAGGCTGAGCATGTCCTGCATCCATAGGAGCAGTCAGCAACACTGAGCTCTTCTGTATACCAGGCATATCAAGCAAAATTATTTTCCCTTAGGACAGCTCTATAGCAGTTAATGTGGGTAGTCCCAATTAACAGATGATGAACTGACCCCCCAGGAAGTAAATACTTTTGTCTGAGATTCTTCTGTTGACTAGTGGAAGATCTTTAACCCAAAGCCAGGTACGCTTGATTCTTAACTTGCATTTTCTGACATTTTTCACTGACAGAGAAGTAAAACTGGAGCCCTCCACCTAGAATTAAGACTGATTATTTTAGCTAGGCATGGTGGTACACACCTGTAATCCCAGAAGCTCAGGAAGAAGGAGGATCACAAGTTCAAAGTCAGCCTCAGCAACTTAACAAGACGCTGTCTCTAACATATTAAAAAGGGCTGGTGGGGGCCGGGGTTATGGCTCAGTAGTAGAGTGCTTGCCTACCATGCATGAGGCACTGGGTTTGATCCTCGGCACCACATAAAAATAATAAAAACAATTTTAAAAACAATCTAAAAAAAAGAAAAACGGCTGGGGATGTGGCTCAGTGGTTAAGCAACCCTAGGTTTAAAAAAAAAAAAAAAAAGACTGATTATTTTAAATGTCTTAATTATTTAGCCCCCTACCTCCCTCCTTTCTTTCCTTCCTTTCTTAAACAGAGATGTAACCTCAGGACAGCATGTGGTTCTAGCCTGTTCAGCCTTAAAGAAAACATACAGAGACATCTTAATTCGAGGAAAAAATGGTGCACCTCTGAAGTCTGGGAAGTCGAGAGAGGAAGAAAAGCCAGCTGAGGTGCAGCTCTTGGTGGTCCATCTGAGCGGGTCATTTGAGGTCATCTCTGGACGCTTACACCAAAGAAAAGAACATTTTATGCCGCCTGCATTATTACAGTCCCAGTTTGATACTCTGGAGCCCCCATCACCTCCAGAAAACTTCATCCAAATCAGTGTAGACAAAAGTCTTTCAGAGATCATTGCTGTAATTATGGAAACTCTGAAAATGAAATGACACACATCAGTGGTCCAGAACAGAATCAGTCATAGATGTGTCCTATTCCAGACCTTGTTCCAGTCTCCTCATCCATGCTGTATTCTAAATGCTTCTTAAGGTTGAACCAACCTTGGTGTGTCAAGATGTACGTGTTTGTAGGAATTTGTGATGTGCTTGGCGTCATGGGCTGTCACGTAGGGAGAAAAGGAAGGGAACTTTAAAAATCAAGCTTAAATTGAAGTTTAAATTCATCAGTGATGCCATCAAATGACCAGAGGAAATTCTGTAATTGATGATAGAAATCACTAGTTTGCTTAGAACATTTTCCACTAATGCCTATATTTTATAATAAATGAAACTTGATTCTATCCTTGAAATCCCCTGGTAATTGGTCTCTGGAACAGAAATGTGTGCAAAATCGGCCATCTAGTAGAAAGTAATCTCACTCCACACACTGCCTAATCTGTTCACTATCCTTGAGCTGCAGTTCTAGCAGCAGCTCCTACGTTGAGATCTCAAAAGCCAATATGGGTAGAACAAGCAAGCCTTGCCCAGCTCTTCAAACAACCTCTGCAAATATATCAGCAATACCATGTTTCTTGCCTTTTAGCTAAAATTGTCATTTAATATGATATTGTCAGTAATCAGCCCAAAGTGTGCAGCAGTATAGGAATATATAAGGTATGCGATTCCAGGTTTTAGTGTTTGGGAGCACAGCATTAAATGATTGCATGCATGTGATTCTCCCTTACATTTCTATTACTCCATCTCTCTGAGACATTGGGGATGCCCGTTTTGTGCAAGTGTCTTTTGTGCAAATGTCCCTCCCAGCCCAGGCTGATCCTGTGATCCAAAATGAAGCCCTGCTTGCCAGAACTTACTCTCGGATTCCCAGCCCTGGGTGCTCATGAGTCAGCTGTGGAACACTCAGATCAGGATCCTGGGCTCCCTCGTATATTCACCGTCCAACAAAGAGCCACAGGCTTCAGACTTCTATGAGCTCATGGTCTCCCCACAATTTCATCACTTTACGTTGTTCTTGTATTTATTGTTATTTTGCTTGTATTTAAGGAAATTGACTATTTTTCATTCAAAGTAATGACTTTAAGTTTCTTTTAAAATGAAAAACATCCATATCTGCATCCCTTCATATGTGCAAGGGTTTCATTTCAAGACCAACTGGCCATACTCAAATCTTATATAATATGACCTAGTATTTGCTTAGAACCTCTAGGCATCTTCTTGCAATATTTCAATCCATCTCTAGACTACTTAATACCTAATACAGAGTAAATGCTAAGTAAATAATTGTCATACTGTATTGTTCAGGGAATAATGAGGAAAGCCTGTGCACGTGCAGTACAGAGGCATTTTTTTTCCTCAATGTTTCTATCCAAGGTTGGTTGAATCTGTGATGAATGTGGAACCTGTGCATGTGGAGTGCTGACTGCATATTTAAAGAAAGTAGGACATTTCAAGATAAAAAGCCAGGCGTGGTGGAGCATGCCTGCAATCCCAGCAGCTTGGAAGGCTGAGGAAGGAGGATGGTGAGTTCAAAGCCAGCCTCAGCAACTGAGGGAGGCACTTAGCAACTCAGCGAGATCCTATCTCTAAGTAAAATATTTATAAAGGGGTGAGGCTGTGGCACAGTGGTTAAGTGCCCCTGGGTTCAATCCCTGGTACTTAAAAAAAAAAAAAATGAATTCAAGATAAATAAAAAGTACACATGGTTCATGGATATACCAAAACTCCAAAGGTGAATTTGAGTGAATGAAACATGGGACTTTTTGATCCAGGCCTTCCTTAGTTTTAGAGGAGGCATTGGGGGTCCAGAGAAAGCTCTAAGACCAGTGGTATCTGCCTGTCCACCCGCCTGTGTAAAACCCATCAGTGATGGAGACTAGGTAGGCAGAGAAGTAGCACAAGAGCTGTTGTGGCTGTCATGAAACAACCTTGCCATGGGCAGCAAGGTCCTGCTGGCATGTAGCAGCTGGGCTGAGCAGCTTACTAGGTGGGAGGTAAGAGGTGCAGGTGTGCCCCTGGCACACAGCTTACAAAGGACCCATATATGGAGGCTGCAATCTGAGCAGCCTGGGCCTGATTACAGCCCTTCTTCCACCTACACTCCCAAGATGCATTATTCTTCTGTCCCATTCACTATCACAGAACCCAGCCACTGCCTCAGGCCCCTGGTTAGCTCTGGCCAGAGTAAGTTTTAGAATGAATTACTTCTTTCACAAGGGCATGCAGTCTCATACACATGAGCCTGAGACTCAACAGCTTACTGGAGAACTTTTAAAAGGGCACTTTTGAGTGGATGGGTTTTTTTTTTTTTTTTTAATTTGATTTGTTTTGTTTTTTAGTGGATGGCTTTTGCCTAAAAAAAAAAAAATGTGAAGTCTTGGATTTTTCTCCCTGCCAAGCTATTTGGGGCACCTCTTATCTGGCTTTAATTTAGATTGACCCTCATATTCAGAATCCAAACACTTAAAGTTATCCAATTAACATATTCCAGATAGATGAAACTCTGCTCCTGCACAAGATGGCATCAATGAACCCATTGTACTTAGTCCCCTGTGTGCTGTGATGGGCATTCTGGAGGATTTGAGGAACACAAAGCCTTACCTCTCAGGTGGCTTAAGTTTGGTTGGAGAGATAAGGCATCTAATACTCTCAGGCTATAGTCCTCATGAGAAAGGATGAATGTGGCAGGGCCCTTGAGAATACGGATTTAGACCTGCAGAAAGATATGTTCTGGGTAGACTGTGCCTTACTCCCAGTTCCCTTCCCAAAACAGAAGCCAAATCACATTCCTTGACAAAAGATTTGGACCAGACCTCCACAGCTGCTCCACAGTTGGACTACCATTCTGGGCACTGGGCCCTCTGTCATGGTGACAAGAAAAGGACAAATAGAGGAAGACAGTGGTTCTCAAAGCTGCATGTTAGAACCAATCACTTGAAGAAGTAAAACATGGATGCTTTCCCACCTGTTACAAGCCTACTGCACCAGCATCTCTCAGGAGGGAGCCTGGGTCCCTGATCTGAGATCGGTAGCCGGCTCTGATAAGCAGCCAAGGCTGGGAACTTAGGGTAAGTTCAGGTCATCAGGACCCTGTTTTTGATAGTTTGTGCTGAGCACCACCAGAGAGCAGCTCAGGAAGACTTATGACAAAAGTAAAATTCAGGGCTGGCTTGGTTCTGACCAATAATCCCTACAACTTGCTACGGACAATATGCAACCTCTGAAGTGAAGTTTTGGGCTGACAGGGTAGGAAGGAGGTGCTGCACAGAGTGGCTGTTGTTTGGGATCACAGATAGAAGGGACCAAACAAAGGGGTGGGGTGAATTTCCTTTCTGGCCAAGGACACTGATTTACATGGCCTTGGGTATAGCAGACCACAGGGTAAGCTGGACTTGCTAAGACAGTCTTCCCAGAGGAAAAGGACAGCCTCTCCCCTCTTAAATGTTTCTCTTGGTTTTGTGGTTGGTTTTGAGGTTGAGGAGACCTTTGAGTGAAGTGAATACACAAAGACAAGGAAGATGGAGCAAGCCATTTCAAGATTCATTTTCAAGATTCAAGTCAATCAGATGATGAATGAATATTCTTACAATTACTCAATCATCAACAGAAGTGAAGTACTGATAGGCACAACCACACAGATGAACCTTGAACATATTGCACTAAGTGAAAGAAACCAAAAAAATGCTACATATTATTTGCCATTTATTTTAATTATTTTTTAAATATTTTTTTAGTTGTAGTTGACACAATACCTTTATTTTATTCATTTATTTTTATGTGGTGCTGAGGATCAAACCCAGGACCTTGCACATGCTAGACAAGTGCTCTACCGCTGAGCCACAATCCCAGCCCATTTAATTATTTTTTAAAACATAAAAACCCTTTACTTTTTCTGGATTTTCAAGAAATGGTGTGTTATGACCATACATAATAGTGGAATTCCTTGTTATATATTCATACACGTATGTAAGAATTTTACATGAAGCTATTTAGCCGAAAGATCCAGAGCAGGTGAATCTATAGAAATAGGAAGCATATTAGTGGGTTGCTATGGGATGAATAAAATGGGAATTGGGACTAACTGCTAATAGGTTCAAGGTTTCTTGTTGAGGTGATAAAATGTTCTGGAAGTGGATAGCAGTAATGTTTGCACAATGTAGTAGAATATACTAAAAACTACTAAAGTATATTTTACAGTGCTGAATTTGATGGTATGAAAATTACCTCAATTAAAAAAAAAAATCAGTCCAGCAAATACACCACAATGTGTGAAGAGAGGCACAACTTCAGATCAAGTGCCAGCTCCCTCCCACTTGGAGAGAATCAGAGAGAGGGAAGCAACAGGCCTGAATACAGTTTCCAACCACTCACATTGAGGATAAATATTTTTTAATACAATCCCTAAGAGCAAGCCAGCTACTTCATCTTCACCGGAGATGAAGCACTAATCTATTCCCATGCTGGAGGGCAGAAGTTCATGTGGGACTTACTGAGAAGTAGACTGTGTTCTTCAGCCGTTCTGGATTTGAGGATACCTTTGACTGTAATTTGTGCTTTGTGAGCTGCCTTTCTATGTTCTAGATAGCCTCTTAGAGGCTGTAATGGTGAACTGGAGGCAGAACCTCAAGAAGTGGCTGGCAGAAATGAAGCTTCTTGTCTTGGTTTATCCAGCAGCCCCCACTTTCAGGAAGGGTACTGGGGAAAAAGAAATGAAGGTGGGACCTATCCTCAAGAAGCAGGGGTCTGAACAAGCAAACACATGGCTCTAAGACAGTGTGACACAAGTAGGCACAGATAATAGGCTCCTATTCCAGTCTGGGGACATCTGGAAAACTGTGGCATCTCCCAGTGCAGTTCAGTTGTTCCAGCCCTCTAGAACCCATAAAGCCATTGGTTTTGTGTCAAAATGCTGTAGGGACATCTTTAGTGGTCACAATGATGGTAATGAATGGGAAACAACAGGGACTGCCATTCAGCAGACAAGGAACAAGACTTCGTGCAGTACATGCCAGTTCTCAACAAAAAAGAACTGATTTCCAAATATTCTGTTGGACGTCGTGTACAACTAAATGAAAGCCTCCCCTCCCCCCATACTGGGGATTGGGTGCTCAACCACTGAGCTCCATTCCCAGTCCTTTCTATGTTTTATTTTGAAACAGGGTCTAAGTTGCCCAGGCTGCCCTCAAACAACCCACCTTCCTAAGCCTCCTGAGTCACTGAAATTACAGGAGTGTGTGACCATGTCCAGCAAACCTGCTTATTGTAACAATGCAGATCTATTTTATACATGAAAATACTTTTGAAGTTTTAATATACTCTGAAATCTCCAAGAATGCAATAACTTTGCATATAAAGGGAAGATAGTATTCTACCGTACTTTTAACCTCACCAACATTTGTTGACCATTTCAAAAAATCATGGTGTATTTGCCACCAACAAAATATACCTATATCCGTTTGCATTTATTTTTATGGATTGGTATATTAATTCTCCTTTCACAGAGATCCACCAATTGGCACAAGCATTTATCCCACTGTGTTCATCTAGGGTAGTTGTGTCCAAACAGTACATTCCTTTTATGTCTCCTTTATATTAGAGTTAAGACCTCATTATTATTGGATCAGTTAAGTTTCATTAGCAATTAACTGCATCTTGAGATTGTAAAATGAGCATCAGGAAATAGTTGTTTTAAAAAAGAAAGGAGCCATGAATCAACAAGTTGAAAACCACTGCTCTGTCCTTCCCAAAAGTGACCACAAGGTGGCCACCATGTGGGCAGTACTGCCCTCTTGTGGCCGGGGAGGACACACATGCACAAACAGCCCTGAGAATCCCTCCAGCCACCAATGCTTGGAGCATGTCCTTGAACTAGGGACAGGGTAATGTTGTTCCCAAATCAGCCCCTCTGACTTGGGAAGAAGACCAAGGTGGGAACAGTTTGCAGTGGCTCAAAACAATATGAAATATTTCTCCATCACTGCAACCACCACTTGCCATCCCTCGGCAGGGCTCTCTATACTAGCTAGGCCCCCTTCTCAGTACTGAAGAATTCTGAATTCGTCTCATTTGTTGATTCTTGGTTTAATTCTTGTGCTATAGGTGTCTTATTAAGGAACTTGGGGCCTAACCCCACGTGATGGAAATTAGGGCCAACTTTTTCTTCTATTAGACTCAGAGACTCTGGTTTGATTCCTAGATCCTTGATCCATTTTGAGTTAACTTTTGTGCATGGTGAGAGAAAGGGATTCAATTTCATTTTGTTGCATATGGATTTCCAGTTCTCCCAGCACCATTTGTTGAAGATGCTATCCTTTCTCCATTGCATGCTTTTAGCACCTTTGTCTAATATAAGGTAGTTGTAATTTTGTGGGTTAGTCTCTGTGTCCTCTATCCTGTACCCCTGGTCTACCAGCCTATTTTGAGGTGAAGAGGGAGCCTACTACATCCTGGGAACAAATTTTTACCCCTCACACATCAGACAGAGCTCTAATCTCTAAGGTATTCAAAGAACTCAAAAAGTTAAACAACAAAAAAACAAATGAGCCAAGGACCTGAACAGACACTTCTCAGAAGAGGACATACAGTCAACCAACAAATACACGAAAAAATGCTCACCATCTCTAGCAATCAGAGAAATGCAAATCAAAACTACTCTAAGATACCATCTCACTGCAGTAAGAATGGCAGCCATTATGAAGTCAAACAACAAGTGCTGGCGAGGATGGGGGGGCGGGGGGATGGTACACTCATGCACTGCTGGTGGGACTGCAAATTAGTGCAGCCAATATAGAAAGCAGTATGGAGATTTCTTGGAAAGCTGGGAATGGAACCACCATTTGATCCATCTATTCCTCTTTTCGAACTATACCTAAAAGACCTAAAAATGGCATACATACAGGGACACAGCCACATCAATGTTTATAGCAGCACAATTCACAATAGCTAGACTGTGGAGCCAACCTAAATGCCCTTCAATGGATGAATGGATTAAAAAAATGTGGCATTTATACACAATGGAATATTACTCAGCACTAAAAAATAACAAGATCATGGCATTTGCAGGGAAATGGATGGCATTAGAGCAGATTATGCTAAGTGAAGTTAGCCAAGCCCAAAAAAACAAATGCCGAATGTCTTTTCTGATATAAAGGGGTGACTCAAAATGGGGTAGGGAGGAAGAGCATGAGAAGATTGAGAAGATTACCTCTGGATAGGGAAGAGAGGTGAGAGGGAGAAGGGGAATTGCACGGAAGAAGATCCTCATCGTTATACAGAATACATGTATGACGATGTGAGGGGAAAAAAAAGTAGTGTGACACATTAGATTGGGTAGAGACAAGTGATGGGAGGGGAGGGGAGGGGAGGGGATGGGTGAAAGGAAGGATAGAATAAAATAGACATTATTACTGTTGTGTGTATATATGTGACTGCATGACCAATGTGATTCTGCAACCTGTACACTCAGAAAAATGAGAACTTATATCCCATCTGATTCAAATGTATGATATGTCAAGATCATTGTACTGTCATATGTAACTAATTAAAACAATTTTTTTGAAAAAAGAATTCTGGATTAATTTTCCTCTCCTATTTAACAGGGATAACATCTGCCTCATAAGTTGTGACAACTGAGCTAAAATACGCCGAGTGCTAAGACCAAAACCTGACACAAATTCTAGATCTTGTTATACTTGCCATCTCCAGGAATCTAAAGAAGTGAGGCCATAAGCTCCCACCGTGCTCTTCAGATTGCAGAGTGGAGGGGGGGTTGTAAACCCCCTGTAAGAATGTGAATCTTGTACTTTGGCTTTGATAGCTTTTCCTTCTTAATTCCTGATGGTATCTCCCACTGCACCTTGGCCAAGTTAAATTAAACAAGGTCTGGGATGAGGAACAGGGAGCATGGGATGACCCAGCAACCTGCTAAACTCACTGGGGAACTATGGACAAGACAACCATAGTGGGTGTCACAAGGCACTCCAGGGTTCAGTGCTCATTTGCTCTAATGATCACTTTTTTCTTTTCAATGATGGGAGAGGAAATTGAAAATTGAGAAATTTGGACACAAATCTTTTGGAAAACCAAGGAGGAAATTGAAATAAACTGGCTTAAAGAACTGATTGACCAGGGATTTTAATTTTCTGAAATGTTGATATTCAAATATATTCTCCCTTCACTGAACAGCAAGTCTATATATTCAAAATAATTGAAGGCAGGGTATTAACTGTATTATGGGCAGTATGAATGCCCAGCAATTACCAAAGAAGTAGAATTAGATTGGACATCCAGCATATAAGCATTGTCAAAGCACTGAAGGGAGTTGTTTGGACGAGCTTCATAGAAAGTCAGATGTGGAATGTTGACTGGTGCAGATTTCCTAATAATCTTCAATTCTTCCAGCAGTTTTCCACCAGCAACTATCCAACCAAGATAGGATTCTGTGAAAACTGAACTCCACCTTTGTGAGATTTTAGAGTTAGTGTTAACACATACTTAAACTAAGGACCCAATCAGATGGTGATGGTGTTGAGGGAAATGTCTCCAAACATGTCCACAGAAGGACAAGCAAAAACTTGAATGCCCAAAAGATATGGGGGGTGGAGGGGAGTGCAGGGAACCAAACCATAACATTGGTGGTTTGTGGGAGACTGTAAAGGCTGACAAAATGAGAAGTGCAATCCTAATCCAAATAGGGAAGCCACTACTCAGCTCCACATAATGCAGAAACTCACCTGCATTCAACAAGCTAGGTTTATTACTTGTTATAAAGAACATATACTTCAAGAACTGTGGGGGGATCTTGGTAAGATGTTAGAACTAAAGAAGATGTGAATATATGATAGGTGATTTGGGGGAGAGTTCAAAAGAAGCAGGACTCACTAAAAGGAGGCCATCAGGAACTGGGACTAGGTGTCAGTATGAGAGGAATGAAGTGAGGTTAAGGGTACAATTGGTCACTTTTGTGATGGGGGCAGTGTTCACAGTTTTTCTCTTGTGTTCAGACATGACTACAGAATGATCTTTGTCTTGATTCATCTTAGCTGCAGAGAAGTCTAGTGATGTAGGTGTCCTGTATATGTTTTATGTTCAGGAGGACGCAGAGGCTTAGATTTAAAACCAGGTTAGCTCCTGGATGAAAGGATTGCTTCTCTTTTTCTCGTTGGAGAGATCATTGTCACTAAGGTATTTTAGGCCTTTATTTGAATTTGCTGAGGACACAATCTTTAGAAGGAGAAGCAAAGAGTTCAGATGGGAGCGTTTAACTTGAACATCCCTTCACAAGAGGTAAGAATTGGTAGTTTTTGTAGAACCATGTTCTTGTAGGGTTTCCAGAGTGATATTGCAGTACACATTATGGCAAGACTGGGTTCTAAAGTCCATTGAAGCAAAAAATAAAAAATTGAAAAAATCCCACAAAGTGAAATCTGAACCAAAATTTTTTTGTAGGATTACAAAGAATTGTTTCATTAGATTCATATTCTCCACTAGATAGGCTCACACTTACTTAAGAAGAAAGCTGGGGCTGGGGATGTGGCTCAAGCGGTAGCGCGCTTGCCTGGCATGCGTGCGGCCCGGGTTCGATCCTCAGCACCACATACAAACAAAGATGTTGTGTCTGCCGAAAACTAAAAAAAAATAAATAAATATTTAAAAAAAAAAAGAAGAAGAAGAAAGCTGGGCATGATGACGAAATCTTGTAACCCCAACTACTCAGGAAGGGGGGAGGGGATTCCAAGTTCAAGGCCAACCTAAGCAACTCAGTGAAAGCCTGTCTCAAAATAAAATCAAAAGGGCTAGGGACATAGTTCAGTGGTAGTGTGCTTACCTTGCATATTTCAGGTTCAATTCCCAGTATGGAAGGCAGACTTTGCACCTGGGGAGGATAACACATGCAAGGCTACTGCCCCATTTTCACTATATTGGTTATACTCTGAGATCACAGACTTCAGTGACATGGAGTCAACTTCTGAGGACACACACCACTTTCTCTTCTATAGCTAGAATTCTTATGGATAAGCTATGTGGAAATGAAAAGACCTTGAGAAGTTGTGTAAGTTGTTTATCAGATCCAACACCAACCAACACATGTTCAGGGAGCACCCAGGGCCTGAGTTAAAAAAAAAAAAAAAAAAAAAAAAAGGAAAGAAAGAAGTCTGGCCCTGTACCAGTATTTCATTCCTTTCTGTTGCTGGATAACATTTCTTTGTATGGATACACGACATTTAAAAAACAAAAAAAAATCTATGCATGGCTCACAGATATTTGGATTGTTTCTCCTTTTGGCTGTTAAGAATAATGCTGCCATGAATATTCACTCATATACAAGTTTTTGTAGAACCATGTTCTTGTTTTTCTTAAATACATAAAAACCAAACAGTGGAACTACTGGATCAAACACTAACTCCACAGTTAAGTCTTTTGAGAAATTGTTCAACTATTTTCCAAGTGGCCACAGCACTTTACATTCTCACTAGCATGGACAGAGGATTCCAGTATCTTCACATCCTCACACTTACTGGTTGGTTCTTGAGATTAAAGCCATCCTAGTAAGTGCAAAGTGTTACCACCTTCAGGTTTCAATTTGCATTTTCCTAATGATGTGGAGCATCTTCTCATATGCTTATTGCCCACTTGTTTATATTTGAAGAAACACTTTTTTTTTTCAGCTCTATTTTAAGGAATTCTTTTGTTGTTGTTGACTTGTCTATTAATTCAATCAGTTTTTTATCATATATATGACTTGCAAATATCTCTCATTCCCTTAATTTCTTAGCTTTCACAATTATCTCCTCTGAAGCACAAAAGTACAATGAAGTACTATTTACCTATTTTTTCACTGGTTGCTTGAGTTTTGGTATCATATTTAATAAACTAAAAAAACAAAAACAAAACAAGGACACAAAGATGTACATCTGTTTTCTTCTAAGAGTCTTATGGTTTCAGTTTCTTACATTTATGTCTTGAATACTTTTTTGGTTAGTTTCTGAATCAGAACATGCATTTTAACAAGATCCCAGGTGATTCATGCACAGTTTATTTGAGAAGCACTGCTTTAAAGTACTAATAAATTCCCATTTCCTTTAAATCAATGGTTTTCAATGCTGCCAGGATATTATAATCATTCTGGGAGCTTTTTTCTTTCTCTTTTTTAAATTCTGCAGTACCATGAACAATGTACAAGTGTACCTTTCCCCCCACATCCTCCCCAGTATTTATTATTGATTGTATTCTTGATCCATTCTGGGAGCTTTTTAAAAATTCATGCCTGAGCTTCACCCAGAGAATAAATGTTTTAATCTCTAGTTGATTCAAATGTGAAGCAAGTCTTAAGAACTACTACACCTTTGCCGATAAAACTCTGTAACTCTCAATTAATGTGTCAATTTCTTAAGGATGTCACCATCTACTTGCCTTACTGTCTAATAAATGTTTCGTGTCTTTCTCATGTGAATAGAAATCATCAACATCACTCACATATCTTCTCCATGAACATTTCACCCACATGCCTTTACTAAGCTTGTTTGCACCCATCGCCTATGCCTATGTGATCTTGGGACTTCCAACAGTGTCACTTCAAAATTGGGATAAGTGTTCACAGGGCACACAGTATATGCATGCAAAGTAGGCCTAGCATATGAGGATATGGCACAAATCATACCTTCAAGAGGAGATTAAAGTCATGCTGGGTGGTCATGTACGGGAGTTAGATGGAGAAAGCAATGAGAAAAGAATATAGAACTTCTAAGATTGTTCTGTAAAAACCAGAGTTCAGGTTGGTCAACAGTATTGCCTACAACCAGCAACACTTTTTTATTGATTTTTAAACTGACATAAGTACTTGTACTTATATGTGTGGTATACAGCATTACAATTTGATACAGAGTATAATGTTGAAATCAGAGTAATTAACATTTCCATTTCCTTAAATACTATTTTTGTGCTGGGAAAATTCACTCTTCTCTAGTTATTTGGAAATGTACAACTATTGCAGACTATAATTACTCTCCTGTGCTACAGAACATTAGAACTAGTTTCCCTAATTTTAGCACCCATGATCTACCCTTTTTGCTGTCACTTGTTGCCCTTCCCCTCTCCATTCCTTTAGTGACCCCTGTCTATTCTCTACTACTTCTACGTGATCGATTTCTATATGATCAATGTTTTTAATTTCCACAAATGAGAACATGGAATCTTTGTCATACCTGGTTCCACTTAACACTATGACCTCTCATTCTATCCATGTTGTTGCAAATTAGAGGATTTCATCCTTTTTTATGTCTGAATAGTATTCGTGCAAATATGCCACATTTTCTTTATCCACTGGACCACCAATGGACATCTCAGTTGATTTTATATTTTGGTTGGGTAGGTATCTCCTTGATATAATATTTAATTTCCTTTGGATATATACCAGTAGTAGGATTGTTGGTTCATAGGGTAGTTCTATTTTTTAGTTTTTTGAAGAACTCCTATACCATCTTGAATAATGCCTATACTAATTCACATTCCCACCAATAGTGCATTGGGTTCTCTTCTCTATATCTTCACCAGCACTGTTTTTTAGATAAAGTGAGATGGTATCTCATTGTAGTTTTGATGATTAGTGATATTGAGCATTTTTCACATACCTTTAGGCCATTTGAGTATTTTCCTTCTTAAGTTTTTGTTGTTGTTGTTGTAGATAGACAGTGTACCTTTATTTTATTTATTTTTATGTGGTATTGAGGATAGAACCCAGTGCCTCACACATGCTAGGCAAGCGCTCTGCCACTGAGCTAGTCCCAGCCCCAATTTGTATATTTTCTTTAAAGAAATATCTATTCAGGGAAATACAGTAGAATGAATTGGACATTATTTTCCTATGTTCATGTATAAACATATGACCAATGTAACTCCACATCACCTATGACCAGAAGAATGGGAAGTTGTACTCCATGTACACTTAATGTCAAAATACATTCACCATGTATAACTAAAAAAAAAATTTTTAAATGAAAATTAATAAAAAAATGTAGTCAAATCCTTTGCCCATTTTTATTTATTATTATTATTTTTTGCTATTTAATTCCTTACATATTCTAGGTATTAACCTTTTGTCAAATGAAAAGCTTGCAAATATTTGTCTCCCATTCTCTAGGTCACTTTTTTTGGGGGTGGGGAGGTGCCAGGGCCCTGTGCATGCAAGCACTCTACCAACTGAGCTATAATATTCCCAGCCCTCTATGTCACTTCTTAACTGTTTTATCTACTGTGTAAAAGCTTCTTAGTTTAATATAATCTCATTTATCCAGGTTTGCTTTTATTGCTTATGCTTTTAAAGTCTTATCAAAAAAAAAAAATCTTTGCCTAGCCCAACATCTTGAAGTGTTTTCCTTTAGCAGTTTAATAGTTTGGGATCTTACATTTAGATCCTTAATCCATTTTGAATTGACTTTTGTACATGCTGAGAAGTGGCAAGTTTCATTCACCCATATATATATATATATATATATATATATATATATATATATATATATATATATATATATAAAATTTATATATCCCCTCCATTTTCCCACCTCCATGTTTTGAAGAGACTGTCATCTCTCCTATGGATACTCTTGGCAACTTTCTTGAAAAACCAGTTGGCTGAAAAGACGGATTAATTTTTTAATTTCTATTCTGTTCTATGTCTCATATATGTTTTTATATGCCAGCAACATACAGTTTTGATCACTGTAGTTTTATAGTATATTTTGAAGTCAGTAGTTTGTAGTATATTTTGACTGGGATGGAGGTGCTCAGGACTGCTTTGGCTATTCTGGATCTTTCGTGGTTCCACATGCATTTTGGTTTTTTCCCTAGTTCTGTGAAAAACACTGGTATACTGATGGTGAGTACATTGAATCTACACATTGCTTTGGGTAGTATGGATGTTTTAATAATGTCAGTTCCTCCAATCTAAAGCATGAGATGTTGTTCCATTGTTTTGTGTGTCCTCTTTCATTTCTTTCTCCACTATAATTTTCATTGTAGAGATCTTTCACTTTCTTGGTCAAATTTGTCATAGTGTTTGTTAGTTTTAAAGTTACCATGAACAGCATTACATTTTTTATTTCGCTTTCAACCAATTTGTTATTAGTATATAAAATGCTACTGTTGCTTCCTTTTCTGGTTCCAGGTACTCAGGGAGTCATAGGTTACAATTAAGATGTGGCCAAGTCCAAGAACAATACCACATAAAATCAGTCCTAAAAATGGCATGAATAAGCCCCAATCACAAAGATATGAATCTCTTAAGGGTCTCTCACGTCCCACATAAGCGAGGGAAATTATATATATAAAAATTTATATATCTCCTCCATTTTCCCACCACCATATTTTGAAGAGATTGTCATTTCTCCCATGGACACTCTTGGCATCTTTCTTGAAAAACCAGTTGGCTGTAAAGATGGATTAATTTTTGAATTTCTATTCTGTTCTAGGGATGGGCTGGGTACGAAATAAAAGCTATGAAAACAGTACCACAAAATACATGAGACCAGAAATATGTTTTTTTTTTTTTTTTTGGGGGGGGGGTGAAGGGTTAAGACAACCAGAGGGGTACAAAGATGCAGCCCATGCTTGCTTTATTTATAGTGGTACAGATCAATGGGGATTGGTAGGTATAAAGTGTCGGAGGAGTGTTGTCTTGGTGCTTGATTCTTCTCAGAAAAACAGGAGGGGATAGGCAGGCTGTTTGGCTCTTATTGAGTCCCACCCATCTGCAGTGCTGTGCTTAACTTGAGATGGAGCGATGCCACATGAACCAGGCATTCTCAAACCAATGGGATTGCTACTGAGTTTCTGATAACAAACTTTCCTGCCTAATGGCTGCAACATTGCTTTTAGTTCACAAATGGCTCCCCACAAGAGCACCTGAGAACATGCATTTTGCCAAGAAGGACAACTGAAGACTCTGAAGAAGATGCAAGCAAATAATACCAAGGCCCTGAGTGCACATCCTGAGACTGAAGATCCAAGGAGGTTAAGCTCAAGATCCCAAGGAATATCAGCTGCAAGCTCAATAGCCTACAATTTTCCATGCCCTATAAGGTTTCCATCTCTTCCTTTGCTGAGTTCCAATGTTCTTCCTCAGCCACTCTCCTTGAAATGCAACTATTCATTCATTGTTTTGATTCTTTTTTGTGAATGAGGCAAGAACCAGACATCTCTATTTGGTCATTCCAAGATCATCTTGGAATGTCACCAGCACCATTTCAACATCCAATAATTCTGTTTTCTTTGATGCATTATTTGTCCTTGTTCTCCCCCCCCCCCAAGAGCAGGGGTGGGAATGGGTGAAATATTCTAGTCTTCCCCTTGTAAATTACAGACCAATTGCAAATTAAACAAAAATTACTCATTACCGAAATGCAAATCAAAATCACAAGGACATACCTAACAGAATGAATATTTAAAAAGCAAAACAAAACACACCTTGGGAAATATAGAAACTGATGGCAAAAATAAAAATGATATACCCACTGGGTACAGTGGTGCACAACTGTCATCCCAGCCACTCAGGACACTGAGGTAAGATTTTAAATTCAAGGCCAGCCTGTGCAACTAAGCAAGACCTTATCTCCAAAATTTAGGGAAAAAAAAAAAAAAGGTTGGGGATATAGCCCAGTGGTAGAACACCCCTGGTTTTAATGTTCAGAGCTCCTTAAAAAAGAAAGAAGGAAAAATAAATAAATAAATAAAGGGACAGCCCCTGTGGAAAATAATTTAGCAACTGTCAAAACTAAAAATGGAATTACCATATGACTCAGCAATTTCACTCCTAGGTATATATCCTAAAGAACTGAAAACAAATTCAAACTTGTATAGCAATGTTCACTGAACCATTATTCACAACAGGCAAATTACCGAAGTGCTCTTCAACAGACAAATAAGTAAAATGTGGTAAATACAAATGAAGAAATATAATTCAGCCACGGAATGAAATACACTGTACAATATGGATGGTTCTTGGGAACACACTAAGTGAAAGAAGCCAGACATGAAGATACATATTATATATGAACTTTGCAGAGTACATAAATGCAGAGACAAAGCAAACTAGCAGTTGCCAGGGACTGGAGTTAGGGGAGAATAGAAGAGTGTGACTGTTTAATGGTTACAGGGTTTCATTTTGGGTGATGAAAAAGTTCTAGATGATAGTGATGATAGAATACTATAAATATACTTAATACCACTTTAAATAGTACCTTTTAAAATAACTATATCGGTAAATTTTATATCATAGGTATTTTACCACAGTTTTTTTTTTTAAAAAAAATAAAGCCAAAGGCCCACAGGGGTCATGCCCATCTTCCTAACCTCACTGCCACAAGGAAGAAGTAGACTACAATGTATGCCTCTTTTGCACAGACTGTTTCCCAGAGAACAGGACTCAAAGTCAAGAATAACCTAGTTCCTTCTATAATATTCAACAAGCAGCTGAGTCACAACTTTTCTTAGACAGGAACAGTTAAGTAGAAAAATGCACTCATCATTTTTCTCCTACTGGGATTAGAGTGTGTGGTAGATTAAGATGTTCACAAATTCTTTTATATTCTTCCCATCAGCAATGGGGTCTCTGACCTCTCCTCTTAAATCTGGACAAGCTAAGACTGCTTGACCATCAGACTATGGGAGAAATGATACTGGGCCCAGGATTTAAAAAGCAGGCAGCTTTCATTTTTCTTAATATCTGCTCTTGAAGCCCAGTCACCATGTTGTACACAAGTACAAGCAGCCCCGTAGAAAGGCCTAAAATTGGAGAGAACTTAGATCCTGAGTACACTCCCGGATGAAAGCATGCTTGTAAAGCCATGTGAATAACCCCTCTTCCATGTAAATTCTCCATATCCGGGAAAATCACTATATCTATATTCATCAAATCCTACTAAAAATGCTCATTCACAAACAAAATAAGAGATGGGGATGTAGCTCAGTGGATAGAGCACTTGTCTAGTATGTGTATGGTCCTGGGTTCACTCCACAGTATTGGCGGATGGGGAAGCTGACTTGCTCCTAAGCCACAACTTATGGAGTATTTGGTTTTAAAGCATTAGATAATACTCAACAGCAGAAATTCCCTCCCGTCTCTGGCAAGTGTAAAGGAGTGAAGAATATGTCTGAATGACTTTTCTTTTAAAAAAAAAAAATCTAGTCTGTGAAAGAATCTGACCTTGACTTTCCTATGTACATATATGAATACACCACAATGAATCTCAACATCGTGTACATCCAGAAGACTGGGATCCTAATTAGTATAAAATATATTCCATGTTTATATAAACATATCAAAATAGATTCTACTATGATGAATAATTAAAAAGAACAAATTTAAAAATCTAGACCGAATGCACAATTGATGATTATATGCCCATTAAAGAATCTGGCTCCACACTGACCTTTGGATTTCTGAAGGAAAATTAGTGGCCCTATCCATGCCTATCACTACTCTAAGGACAGAGTAAAGCAAGACAAGAGTGGGCTGTGAGTCTCGACCAGTCATGTTATAATTAGAAGTTAGAAAAACAAACATTAACATGTATAGAGTAGGATAACAAACTGAGGATGTGCTACACCACTGTCCTAGTTCTATAGGAAATCTCAATTTCATTCTACTCAATTTCACTAAAACAGAAATGTTAGAAAGGGGGTGTTTCTCCTCTACTGCAAAAGATGTTACTCACAAAGAACAGTTCAAATGGGATACACAAAAACCACTTTTTCCTGACAATGAAAGGTAGCCCCAGCTGAGAAAATGACTACTGGAAAGAACCAGAAACTCACTCTCACACACCTTAGCCTATGTACTCAGGTGATTTTTATTCAAAAACTTAAAATTAAAAAAAAAAAAAAACTATTCTGTGAATCAAAAATGAACAACTCCTCCTGTCTCTCTGTGATTTTTGGTAGAAAACAGTCACATTAAGACTGCTTCCCTCAACCCTTTCTGTGAATGATCATACACTGATAACTCCCAACAGAATACAAACATGATGGATTTCCCCACCGGAAAGAAGGCAAACTTGCACACTACCAACATATGCCTCTCCCTACAACTACTGCAATTTCTATGACCTTCACTATCTCCTCAGTCCACTCTAACTTTTCCCCACCACTTTAAACCCCTTGTCATAGCACATGAAACTGTATTTTATTTAGAGACAGGGTCTCACTGAGTTGCTTAGTGCCTTGCTTTTGCTGAGGCTGGCTTTGAACCTGCAATCCTCTTGCCTCAGCCTCCTGAGCCTCTGGATTATAGGCATTTACTACCATGCCTGGCTAAATATCACCTTCTTAATGTAGCTTTCTCTATTTTGTAAGAATAACCACCAACCCCCTTCCTGACCTAGCTTCCTTACTATGCTGAATTTTTCACTAAATTATCTATTATTAGCCCTGGCAGGCAATATATGTGTTGTTTATTGTCAAACTCTCCACTTCCTATTATGTGAGGCCCATGTGGAACAGAACTTTGTTATAGTTACTGAAACTGGAAAGAATGTAATAGATGTTCAATAAAAATGACAAGTTTCTGAGGTAATGGATGCTTATGAGAAAAGATAATAGAGAAGTTGAGAAGGACATTTGATGTTACTTAACTGACAATTTCAGAGCAGAAAAGTGAAAACCAAAATAGAACAAAGCACTGTGAGGTGAGAATGAGAAAACACATCCATTTAAAGTGGTTCAGAATAAATAAATCACTGGATTAGCACAGTTTAAAAAGACTGCAGAACTGAGCCCAGAAAGAATGGCAAGCCATATATAAGCCCAGGAAAATAGCTGAATATCATGTGCAATACCAGAGAAGGGATGATTTCTAAGTGTAGTTTCCCCCACAGAGTGTCATTGAATATGGCATTCCCTTGAAAAGTGGTCAAATAAAGATTTGAAAAGGCTGGAGTAACCACTTTCAAACAGACTTCTTTACTGCAGGATTTCTGGTTTTTAACAAGTATAATATTAACCTCTGAGAGAAAGTACAACATACAGGATTTCCTTGCCTTAACCACATCATTTTTTGGTTAAATATGTCTAGTTTCACTTTTGTCACTAATTGTTATCTATTCTGTTATATTTTGTCACTGATTTACCTATTTGCATAGTAATAATGTCTTTCCAAATCCAAAAACCCCTTTTACCACTATAGTTAAACCAAGTTTGAAATCTAAGAATCTGAATACACACAGGCCAACAGTGATTTATGATTGTTCAATATTTGCTAACTTTAAGATATATCATAAAGGTTCCACTTGGGAAATAAAATCCTGAAATGTTACTTTTACCAGACCATTCTTTATTCAATTTGTACTAAATAACTCAATGAGAACAATTTAAGCCTACTGTATTTTAAATGTCTGTTTTGTGTTTTTAAGAATTTCAAACATGCTCAACTTAGAATATGTTCACTTCCTGATAAACCTATCATAAGTGGAAAATACCATTAAGCTGAAAATGCATTTAAAATACCTTACCTACCAAACATCACAGCTTAGCAACATGGTATACTTGGAGAATCAGTCTTTTACCCTCATGTTTAAGTGGCTGACTTGGAGGTATGGCTTGCTGCTGCTGCTGCCTCCCCAACATCCCAAATGAGTATCATATCACATATTGCTAACCTGGGGAAATATCAAAATTCAAAATGTGAAGTACAGTTTCTACTTAATATGGATGGCTTTCACACCATCATTAAGTGGGATTTTGACCATTTAACAGATATTTAGATCTAAGGTAAACATATCAGAAACAAATAAAAACTCATGCCTCTGCAACAGCTTAAAGGTACTTTAAGATCTTAAAGAATTATAAAAGAAATCATGAAAGACTTATAAAAGAAATCATGAAATCTTACTCAAAGTCAAATTAACTAGCCAGAACCAAAAAAGAGCAGAGCCCAAGTCACATCCCTTCCCAGTAAGCTGCAAATTTTAACACACCATAACATAGTGTATACAACATTGGAAAGCTTGAAAAATTACTAAAATGAGTAAAGTGTGACAAAATTTGGGGTGAACCTACTTCAAAAGCTTTTAAAAGACAGAGAGAAGACATCTTTATCTTTCTACAAAAGAGGCAAGACAAACCAAAGTGTAAAAGCTAGAGATTTATTGTTATTTTGTGATTAATAAATCATCAAATTAGTTATGACACTGTCCCACACTGTATACTGCCATTCACCAATACAAAAGTCTTTAAACCAGACTGAGGCATAAGGCAGAAAGAGTAAAGACACATGAACATTCTTAATCTCCTGTGGTTATGCCTCCACCCTGACCTCTGTACATGTTTTCCTCCTGGGGAAAGTGTCAGAACAGTGCATGGACTGGTGGGCAACCTGGCCTCTTGGCTTTTTAATAGCAAGCAACTTACAGAAATAATGGAATTCATCTTGTATTTCCCTTGATTTTATTGGTCTGAACTCATTTTAGGTTATTTTAACATTTTAATTTCCTGAAACTGTACATGAGAGAAATAACGACCTAAGAGAATACTGAACCAGAGTCAGCCAAATATATTACTGACCCTCTAAAAGTTATGTTTTAATTGGTCCTAAAGGAATGTACCACCCCAACAATTTGAGAGTTAGGCAAAGAGAACTTCTTTGGGGAGGGAAGAAAAAGGCTGTAGAACAGCCAAATGTACTCAACATTGTTAAAACGGCTCTTTTTCACCCCAAATAAGACTTCGTGACTACACTATATGCACAGAAATCCTAACAGAATCTTGATTGCCAGTATTATTTAGTTTAGGCTGGCCCAATTCAGGATAGATTCCGTCTCGCCCCCCTCCCCCATTCCCTTCTCTGAGTCTCTGAAAAGCACAATATTTAACTATTTCTTAATAGAACTATCCAAACACTTCAGAAACAAGTGGCTAACAAATCATTTTAAATTCATGTATTGCCTGTGCACGAAAAAAAAAACAAACTGATAAACCCAGAAGATTGTTCTATTTTTATATGGCAATTAAAAGTAACTGAAACATCAACACTTTCAGTGAAAGCAACATTTCAATTACAAATTGTAATGCCTGTTAAACTACTATGGGAGAAGCTGTAAAGACCTAGGCAAATGCATCTTGGGGTATACTAAGGTGTTCCTTCAGTTTGCACAAAGATTAAGGTAATTTACAGTCAATCTGTGAATGTTGAGACAATGTTACATTACGCTGTCTGTACAATTAAATGTCCCTAAACAGATAACCAGAATCAGCTTTTCTACCATATTTTTAACAAACCTGACTAACTGGCACTTTTGCTGAGATGTTCATCAAAGATGCTGTAAGATTCTATACAACTAGGAAACACTAAGCTTTAAAAGTATTTCCTTATTTTTACTTTTTTGGTTATAGGTATTCTGCTTAGATAACCTAACACAGTATGTTTCTAGAAATGCAGTCCCAAATGTGCATACAGTATTCAAATAAAGCAAAAATTGTCAGTAGTATAAATCTTACAGCATTTTGTTTGCAAAAATACATGCCAAAGTCACAATAAGCAATACTATACCACAAATTATAGAGCGCAAATGATTTGCTTCTTTTTAATGCTTTTATTCTACATAAATTACTACCATAGGCTAATGTTTAAAAAGCAAATAAAATGGACAGATGCAGGACAAAATCTGTTCACCCAACTATAAAAGGTGATGTTTTTAAAAAATTACAATAAATGCAGAAGTGTTTGATGCATGCAGTAGCCTTAAATGAAAAAGCATTGATTCCCACTGTTCCAAAAAAGAAAAACACAGAAATACCCACACATCTTACCGCACTCCACCTTAAAATGCATCATATTGGGTTTGTTTATAACAACACAGAATTCCAAGAGTCAAAATGAAATAAAGCAGGTATTTTAAAGATTTAAGAGCCGTTATCAAAAATAAATTACATTTTTTCAAGATACAGAAATGCTGCTATGATGGCTGAGAACCCAGTAACCTTTCAATAGCTGCATTGATATCACCTCCTGTTGCTATAAGTGCTTGCAAGTTTGCTTCACGGTTCAAAAATCCCATTGCACTGAGTTGTTCCAGTTGTTGCTGAAATCTGACTTCTGGATTCTGTAGCTGTTAATAAATAAATAAATAAATAAGCAAGCTTACTCAAAGGGAAACCAATCCATGTCACACCTAAATAACTTTAATACTTTAACTGCTTTTTTAAAACATATGCTGATCTACTGCACTTTATAAGCACCTGCCTAGCCAATCATCAAGAACGCAAATAACAATAAGTGCTAGAAGGAACAGGAGGGAAAAGAAAACACTTATACCACTGTTGGTGGGAATTTGTTATATAAATAATACAACCACTATGATAATGAGTGTGGAGGCTCCTCAAAAAAACTAAAAAAAAAAGAACTAACCATATGAGATCCAGCTATAAAAGGAACTAAAGTCAGCATACTTTAGGGATACCTGCATACCCATGGTTAAAGCAACACAATTCATAATAGCCAAATTATAGAATCAGCCCAGGTGTCTGTTAACAGACGAATGGATAGGTAAAGAAAATATGGTATATGTGAAGTTTTCTGCAGGAAAATGGATCAACTGGAGACCAAAGTCAAAGAGAAAAGTATCGTATGTTCTCCCTCATGTGTGGAAGTTAGGGAAAAAAAGAGATGCCATGAAAGTATGCGACCATTAGAGTAAAGGGAAAGAAAGGAGTAGGAGGGGGTAAAATTGATCAAATTGTGTTTTTTATGTACATGCAAATATGCACAATGAAACCCACCATTCTGTATAACTGGGATGCACCAATTTAAAAGAACTCATTATCCAACATTCAACATATTTAAAATTCGCACTTTATTTTACTCTAGTTTACACTTAATCTTTTCAAATAGATCGTGCAATTTTCCCTTTAAAAAATTGAAGTCCTACAGGCTAAGAATGTAGTTCAGCGCATAGGTGTATGCCTAGCAGGCAAAAGGCCCTGGGCTCAATCCCCAGCACCACCCCAAAACAACAACAAAACAATAAAAAGCAGCAGCATTATAATAAACTTCAACCATTATTTTACAGGCTCATGGGGGATGGAAAAAACATAAAAGCAAATAGTTTAGAACTAGATTATGTGGCTACTTACTACCTGAGTAACTTTATAAACCAGTATTCTCATGTATAAAAACCTGAAGTTCCAATAAGGCTGAGATTCAATAACTTTACTAGCCAATTCCGAAACTTTTAAGTTCATAAACTATATTCCTAATGCTGACAATTCAGCCACATCAAATCTTTTAGAAATGAACTAAAACAAAAAACATAAATATCCAAACAATCCTAGTCTACCTGGTAATGGAGAGACTGCCCAACTGATATAAAGATTAATTCTGTCCAATAACCAAATCTTTTGTTTGTATTAATTCAATGTACACTTATGAGTAACCACCATAAGCTAGAAACTATGCAAGGTATCAAGAATACAAACATGAGCTGGGTGCAGCGATACATGCCTATAATCTCAGCAGCTCGGAAGGCTGAGGCAAGACAAAGGTTAAATTCAAAGCCAGTCTCAGCAACTTAGCGAGGTCCTAAGGAACTTAACAAGACCCTGTCTCAAAATAAAAAAATTAATAAAAGGCTGCGGATGTTTCTAAGTGGTTAAGCACCGCTGGTTTCAATCACTAGTACCAAAACACACACACACACACACACAAACACACAAGATAACAACATCCTCCTTTGTTTATCAAGGCTTGAAATTAGCATCTAACAGAACTTTTTTTAAAAAAAAATTTATTTTTTTAGTTTTAGGTGGATATATTTTATTTTTTATGGGGTGCTGAGGATCGAACTCAGTGCCTCACATGTACTAGTTGAGCACTCTACCACTTGAGCTACAACCCCAGCTCCTGCATCTAACAGATCTTGAGACACTTTTTTCCATGCTGAAGTATGGAGGCAACCTATCAAAATAGATTTGAACTGGCAATTATCTTTGTCTAATGGCGCATTCTTGGTAAAGCCAATGTTTACAGATATAACAACATTTCTGAGAGGTAGGGTATTCATGTTCATGTGTAACTCAAGTTCATAAGTTACACAGGAGGTGATGTTATGGTATAGGATTGAGACAGGCTTTTTCCAAGTAAAAATAAAGACTACACTACAACTATCCAGGGGGTTCTGAGGATAATTAAGCTTCTATTCCTCCTGACAAAATTTTGTAAAACAAATAAGGCACTGGATTAAAACATTCTTCCCAAGAATTAACAATGCTTCCTTTAGCAAATGATACAGCACTAAATTTGACAATTTCTATAATGCTTAATTTTAGATTCAAGATTCTTAAAATTGTGTTCTTCATTAGTCAAAATACTAAAGAGCTACTTTTTCCTTTTTATTTTTAGAAATTCCTAAATTTCTAATATTAAAGAAGGCAAAACTTGAAGAAAAAGAAACTGTTACCTGAGGATTTACTCCAGCAAGAGCCTGCAGCATTTGTTGAATAAATTGCTGATGTCCAGGTTCAGTGGTTCCTGATGTGGGGCTTGTGTTTTCACTAGGTGTAGTACTAGACCCATTAGTTCCTGAAGAGCCTCCAGTGTTTCCTAAAGCCCCCAGGCTAGGAGTAAACCTAGAGAAAGCACAAATTCATTACAAATCTAAGGACTTGTAAAACTAGACTCTAGAACAGGTAGTGACTCACACACTTTTTAACATATTATTAGTTGCCTTCTTAAAAATAAGCATTTATAACTTGAAAGTTCTCACTAAAAATAATCTCACTCAAAAATATCAGAAATGACATTAAATGTGAAATTTTGAGAGAAAACAACCATTATGCACTTTCATAACGTTCCCCAAATAAGCTTACCCTGGGATGAGGCCGGGGGCTTCCGTTGCTAATGTTTGTAAACCCTGCTGAATCTGTAACAAGGCCTGCATTGCTCTGGGGTTTGACATTGCTGATAGAGTATCAGGATTCTGCATCTAAGGAACAATGAAAGAAAATCAGTGGTTACAAGGGAATTAATATCAGTGTCGGTAATTTTCACATCTTTCCTCTCCTGTGTTTCTTGAGAAAAATCTAAAACCTTACTCCCAGAATATGATAATACATAATTTCTTTCCCCCAAACAAAACACAAGTCCTCCTCTTTGACAGCAAATCTAGTATGCAAATCATTATTTGACTTCCTCCCAAGTTCATCATGAAAGACATTTGCATAATGGAAGACAATCAGGAGTGACTCTGGAAGCCACAACTATTCCCCTTCTCCAACAGAAGAAAAATTTATTATTTCTAAGAGAGCCTCCAAATGCACAACAAGGTAATATGGTGAAAGCCACTTATTCCACCTGATCAAGTGGTATCTGTTGCTAATGTAACAATTTACCAATAATGTACACTCTAAAACAATAATTCCAAAACTCAAGTTAATACTTGTGTCCTGAATTCAGCTTTTCCACCTTCAGATATTCACCACCTGACCAAAAAATAGGCTTACATCATTACAATAGATCAAGAACACTAACTAACCTCGGCTAAGGAATGACAGGCCTGAGAATCATTTTCATAATAAATAAAGCCCTAGAACTAACTACCAGTATCAAAACACCAAAACTGACTTTTCAATTATCTTTTTAAATAATAAAATACCATGGCAATCTCAGTACTTTTTTAATAATAAAATCTTCCTTATATGACAACACTTACAATTTTAATTTTACAAAATTCCAGGTTTGAGGAAATGAGATTTAGCCCTTAGAAAACAGGCTTTCTACTAATTTACAAGAAATTAAACATTACAAAGAATCCAATTTATACAACAGAATAGGGTAGCTTTTCCTGTGACTTGAGATTAAAACCAAAAAGTATATCATATGACACAGAGCAGCACTTCAAAGTTAGTAAAGTGAAAGGAAATGATTTATGGTATTAACAAAGCATTCAAAATCCTAAATCCTCGAAAGCAAAGGGGAAAAAAAAGTAGCTCTTTCCTCAGAATTAACATTAAAGAAACATAAGCAAAAGGTCAGCAGTAAAATGGGGCTCAGGTAGGATCAAGCTGAATTCTCTACGAATTGGCAGGATTATCATATTCTATTCTATATTTTGCTATCAGCCAAAGAAGAGCAAGGAAAATGTTCATCAACAAACTTTTTCAAGCAAATCATTACCGAAGATAGCTAGCATCTTTTCTTACTCACTTGTTGGAGGAAAGTTGGGAGTTGTTGTCTCATTTGCTCTTGAAGCTGAGGATTTCCAGCAAATAGGGGATTATTCAGCATCATCTATGGGGCAAGTGTTCAAACAATTTTAACTGGAAATATCTGAAACAAGTAATGTACCTTGTTTAATATTCTATCTTCCCCTAAGTGCCTAAGCTGGCATTTAAAAGAGAGGAAGATAGAACATAAATAAAAAGAAGGGAAAATACTGTCCACAACAAGGACCTGGGGAGAAGGGGACACAGCATCATCTCTCTCAATAAGAATGGTGGTTATTATAATGACATGCAGTGTTCTAAAAACTATAAGCAATCATTTTCTTAGGCTTTTCCTTAAGAAAAGGTGAATTTTTGCTTCAGAAAGAAAAATGGGAGTAACTGGCTGTCATGAGGATACATTTTCTGCTACACTGACAGAATAAACATAAACATCAATACTATACATGGCTTGCTTAGAAACCGCGATGCACAAGTGGTTAAGCACAGAGAAAAATCCAGATCTGGAATCGCTATTTCTACCTGTCTACTACAAAACAGTTAATATTATGTCTGGAAAAATAACACCACAAAACAGCAACCAACTTGCCAGAGAAATGGAGCTGCTAGGTGAAAATCAGCCAAAACTAGCACCAACAGTCCTCTGGGAAAACTGTTAAAATGCTTTAAGACCTGAAAGATGTAAATCCATTAGAGAACACCAAGATTAGTATCTGGATTTTACCTCACTACCACCAGAGAAAATAAAAGTGGCATTATCTCCTAACCTTCAACAGGGGTTAAGAATTTTAAGTCAGGGCGAATATTAACATGATGTGGGATACTTGAAACTTAATATTACAATTCACTAACAGCAAAAGCAGGAACTAATAAATTAGTACAGTTTTGAAAAAGACAAATTTTACATCATTTTGTATAAAGTGTGACGTCAACTAACAATGATTTACTGATAGTCTATTTACCTGTCCAAAATCTAGGGAGGAAATGATCCTTTTTCTCTAGTATAGCTAACCATATCGAAGAGCAATTACATGTAAATGATAGAAGTAAAGAGAATTCCCCTCCCTCTTCTAATTCTTCCATTGTTGCAAAATGGATCATTTAATTTCAACACAATCAATGAAGGAATCTGACAATGATTTATGGACATAAAGTATTCATTTCAAGGTGATCAATAAGTTCACAGAAAATAAAATAATACCTACTTGAGGTCAACAAACCTGCTTCTTTATTGCTTCAGTCAGATACTTCTTTATTATGAACATATTAATGAGATTACCACATTTACTTTTTGAGATTTAAATCATTCCCACAGGGGTGAAAGGACCTCTTCCCAAAGGAACAGTAGGCTTATTATTGGGACGCAGCTCTTCTACTCTAAAAGGACTTATGATAAGTCCTGGGGTAATTGATCCCGATTATGAAGGTGAAATAAAAATTATAGCCAGTTCTCCAAAGGGTATATCAGTAATTTCACCAGGAGATAGAATAGCACAGTTACTAATAATACCCAGCCTACATGATAAATTTACCAGTCGTACTGTAGAAAAAGGTTCCAAGGGATTAGGCTCCACAGGTGTAGATTGGGCTATGCTGTCTTTAAATTTAGATTCTCGCCCCATGCTAAAACTAAATATTCAAGGACATGAATTTAATGGGCTACTGGATACAGGTGCAGACCTTAGCATCATCTCTCGTCAAGAATGGCCAAAACATTGGCCATTACAACAAGCCACTCAAACGCTTCGAGGCCTAGGAGTGGCAACTAATCCCCATAGAAGTGCAATGGTATTAGATTGGAAGGATCCTGAAGGATGTGAAGGAACTATACAGCCATATGTATTGGATCATCTTCCTATAAATTTATGGGGACGAAATGTCCTAGATCAATTAGGTTTGACATTAACAAATAACATCAACCAAAATGCACCCACTATTATGACTAGACAAGGTTTTAGGAAAGGAAAAAGATTAGAAAAACAAGAACAAGGTATAGCAGCACCAATACAAATAGATCAAGGAACAGACAGACATGGGTTGGATTTTCAGAAAGGGCCACTGAGACAATAAAAATTACTTGGAAATCAGAAAGACCAATATGGGTTCCTCAGTGGCCCCTGACTAAAGAAAAGATACAAGCAGCCCATGACCTGGTCAAACAACAATTAGCAGAATGACATATACAACCTTCTGTATCTCCCCATAATACTCCCATTTTTGTCATCAAAAAGAAATCTGGTAAATGGAGATTATTGCAAGATTTAAGAGCCATTAATAATGAGATGGTTATTATGGGACCTGCTCAATCAGGGATTCCTCAGTTGTCTGCTTTGCCAAAAACCTGGTATGTTTTAGTTATAGATATTAAAGATTGTTTTTTTTCAATTCCAATTCATCCTGAGGATAGTCCACGTTTTGCATTTACTATCCCTGCACTGAATCATGAAGGTCCTGATCAGAGATATGAATGGAAAGTACTCCCTCAAGGGATGGCTAACAGCCCAACTATGTGTCAAATTTATGTTAACAAAGTAATCCAGCCACTTAGAAATCAAAATCCTGAACTACAAATATTTCACTATATGGATGATGTATTATTAGCACACAAAGATAAAAACACATTGCTAGAATGTTATGCCACACTTACAAACTTATTAAAAAATTATAATCTAGAGATAGCAATAGATAAAGTACAATTAAATTTTCCAATTAATTATTTAGGAGTTCTATTATCCTCAACCATGGTCCGTCCACCAAAAATTCAAATACGAGTAGATCAACTCAAATCACTTAATGACTTTCAAAAGTTATTAGGAGACATAAATTGGATAAGGCCTTATTTAGGTATACCAACAGGAGAGTTGGGACCTTTATTTGATATCCTAAAAGGTCCATCAGATCCAAATTCACCCCGAATGTTAACGCCTGAAGCAAGAAAGGCATTAAAAATCATTGAAACATATATGGAAAATATGCATTTGGATAGAATTGATATAAGTTTGCCTTTATTATTTATTGTACTACCAACAAAAAATATTCCTACAGGAGTATTTTGGCAAGAAGGTCCATTATTATGGATACATTTATCTTATTCTCCTAACACTATTCTTACTAGGTATCCTGAGGCTGTAGGACAATTAATACTCAAAGGAATAAAAGCAGCAAAGGGAGTGTTTGGAATTTCTCCCAATAAAATTATTACTCCATATACTATGAATCAAATTGATGAGTTAGCTAATGAGTTAAATACTTGGGCAATAATCATGTGCAAATCTAATGTTTCATTTGATAACCACTTACCATCTAATCCTTTATTGTCTTTTTGGTCATTGCATCCTGTAATTTTTCCAAAAATGACAAGAAAAACACCTATCATGAATGCTCCAAATATATTCACTGATGGGTCAAATAATGGTACAGCAGCAGTCGTTACCCCTGATCAAACTTTTACATTTTTAGTACCCAAACAATCAGCTCAAAAGGTAGAGCTTAATGCAGTTTTACAAGCTTTTGTGATGTTTAAAGATTCTGTATTTAATTTATTTTCTGATAGTCAGTATGTAGTTAATGCTATAGTATCTCTTGAAGATGCTGGTAGGATTTCCCCTTCTTCTACTGTTTTCTCTTTGCTTTCCACTATACAAAGTCTAATCTGGGACAGAAAAGATCCATTCTTTATAGGACATATCAGGGCACATACAGGATTGCCTGGAGCCCTTAGTTTGGGCAATGATTTAGCAGATAAAACTACACATGACATACATATTTTCTCTACACTAGAAGAAGCTATAAATTTTCATAAAAAGTTCCATGTCAATGCTAATACTTTACAAAAAACGTTTTAAAATAACTAAGGAACAAGCTAGACAAATAATAAAACAATGTCAAAATTGTGTGACCTTTTTACCACAAGTTAATCTTGGAATCAATCCTAGAGGATTGATACCTAACCATATTTGGCAGATGGATGTCACACACTTGCCAAAATTTGGAAAATTAAAATATTTGCATGTTACAGTTGATACTTCTTCTGGATTTTTGATGGGCTCCCTTCATGCCGGAGAAAAAACTAAAGATGTTATAGCTCATTGCTTACAAAATTTTGCCACTGTGGGTGTTCCAAAACAATTAAAAACAGATAATGCCCCTGGTTATACTTCTACCTCTTTTAAACAATTTTGCTCAACATTTGGCTTTACTCATATAACAGGAATCCCATACAATCCACAGAGACAAGGCATAGTTGAAAGAGCTCATCAAACTATTAAAATGTACTTATTAAAGCAAAAAGAAGGAATTAGGAAGGGGTATATATTCCCCAAAGATAAACTTAAAATAACCCTTTTTACTCTAAACTTTTTAAATTTAGATTCATCAGGACTTAGTGCTGCGGAAAGGCATATGTGTCCAAAAAATGTACATAAGCCCAAGGTACTTTAGAAGGATATTCTAACAGGACAATGGAAAGGTCCTAACCCAGTAATTGTCTGGAGTCGGGGGTCTATTTGTGTGTTTCCACAGGGAGAACAACAACCAATTTGGATTCCAGAGAGATTAACCAAGGTCCTGACCCAGTGATTGTCTGGAGTCGGGGGTCTATTTATGTATTTCCACAGGGAGAACAGCAACCGATTTGGATTCCAGAAAGATTAACTAAAGCGATTTCTACAGACCAAAAAGAAGATAATTTGGCTCAAATCCATAACAACTGATATCCAAAACTCCAGTTTGGCTATTCTTACATCTGCAACAGAACCAGGATGCTTTTTTCAATATCTATTTTATTATTGCCCTTTGCCATATCATGAAGTTCTATTTTGTTTTTTAAGCTCATACAGACCTAGGTTAATGTTTTGCTGATCAGTTCTATTTTTTGACTATAGAGTTTTTAAACATTGCAATGGAGATTTCACCTGTAAAAAGTTATAAGGCCTTTACTATAATGTTATGTGTTGTATGTATTATATTATGTGTGCACACTTGTGTTTTGTGTTATATGTTTGAATGTATATATGTCCATATATCATATAAGATGAGCGCTCATGATAAAATGGATCCAAATATTTTTTTTTTCACGTGATTTATATGATTTAATTTAAATTGGGTAAACAACTGTTGAAGATTGTTTTAATATGTAAACAAAAAAGAAGGTTAACAGATCTGTTTGTTTACTTTCACCTTTCCTTTTCATTATATTTAATAATTCTCTTCAAGATAATGTAAATTGTTAAGAAAATTGTTTTCTTTTAGTGCCTTCTGTAATGTTACATAATTTTTTCTTTAGCCATTATTGCCAGAATTCCTATCTTCATCCCAGTGCCAATGAAGACAATGTAAATTGTTAAGAAAATTGTTTTCTTTTAGTGCCTTCTGGAATGTTACATAATTTTTTCTTTAGCCATTATTGCCAGAATTCCTATCTTCATCCCAGTGCTGGTGAAGTCAAAGATAAAACCAATCTACAGCTTCTACAATAGCCATCACTGAACTGCTTGCAGAACTTGCCTGAACACATTGTGAGCTCACCTGTATGCATTGTGAACTATCTGTTGATGCAGCGACTTGTGGTAGTGTTGGGGTATTTTTGCTGATGATGTCACCGGTGGTACAATTTTTCAAAGGAGCCCTCAATTGGCTTAATGTCATGGCATTTTGCATCCTCCTCTACTAATGATGGTCTAAAATTTGGGGGCCAACAAAGGTGAAGCAAAGAACCTCACCCCCCCACTGGTGCAAAGGCCTATCCACAAGTATAGCTGTATGCTGGACCAGTAGTCAGTGACGGGTATAATCCAATTGCAATGGTACCAACCTAAGACAGGAAGCTGACACCTAGAGGTCAGTTCATCCGATGACGGGTAAAGACCATATGTTGAATTGGACTGCCTAACAGACACGGTCCCTAAGCCACATGCTTGTTGTTTAAACAGAGAGGGGGAGATGTTAAGAGCCACAGCAGAAGGGGCCCCAGCAAACTTCCAGCTGCCAGCAAACTTCCAACTGCCGGCTGATGATTGGCTCACAGCGGCCCCAGCAACATCTAGCTGATTGGCTCCTCTGCGGTGATGCTCATTGGGCTGTTTCCCTGCCCTTTCAGACCACGGAGCTGCTCATTGGGGGACTTTTTTGGCTCCACCCACGTGACCCAGCCAATCGGCCTCAACAGCAGGAGGATTGTGGGAGGTGGAAAGAAGCTTATGGGGGAGAGAGAGGCTTATGGGAAAGCCGGTGGTAACAGTTGAGGCTCTGAGGGTTTTTCCTGAGAGGCTATTTTATTTGGCGTGTGTGGTTCTAAAAATAAAGTTAGTTTCTTTTGACAAGTGGCTCCTGATTGTGCCCAGCCAGACTGCGGCAGCATGCCATTTTAATTCTTTCTCAGAAAATCGTTTCATTTTATTAGGAAATTTCTCCTAATTTACCTGACTTTATATCACAGTTAGTACTTTTTGAATATTTAAAAAAATCAAAAGTGAATATAGAAACTACAAATGTTAATCTTCTGATAAACCAGAGTGCATTGTAAACATTTCTCAATTGTCTATAGTAAAGGCATCCATTCCTAGCTATTCTTTGTCAACATTTACTTTAGAGTAAAACAGTATATCAAAGTACTCAAGTCCTTTATAAATACAAAATTATGGTTATAACAGCTAGGAATGTGCTTTTTAAGGTCAAATTCCAAAATCAAGATGCACATCCAGTGTTGTTCATTAGCCATTTGTATGCAAATTTTTTTAAATAAAAATTCTTTAAAAATTGGTCTATATTTCCAATTACACAAAATTTTTAATGGCAGAATGTATTATACTGCCAAGACATATACTATATACTCCTATTAATAAAGATCTAGAGTTTAAAATTAAGAGATAAAAAAGTTTTTTAAAATTAAAATAAAGAAAAGTGTTTAAAATTCCTAGCATTCTATAAAAGTGTCCCCCCCACCCCGCCTGCCCTCACCTTTCTTTTTTGTTACTGGGGATTGAACCCTGAGGTGCTCTATAACTGAGTTACAGCCTTTTTCATTTTTTATTTTGAGGCAGGATTTCACTATGTTGCCCAGGCCAGGCATAAACTTGTGATCCTCCTGCCTCAGTCTCCCAAGTTCTGGGATTACAGGCATGCACCACCATATCTGGTTACAAAAGCCTTTTTTTTTTTTTTTTTTAATTTGTCCTTTTTAGATATACATGATAGTAAGAATGTAAAAAAAAATGGGCATTTTTAATAAACAGCAAACATAAATTACAGATAAGCAAGGCTCATTTCACATTCTTCATGGTTCAGTGTTGCCAAATCTGGCAGTATATCACAAACAGAGGACTCAAGAAGGTTAAAAAAAGGAGGAGGAAAGATGCAATCTAATTCTTGTCAAAATTTCTAAGGATGGGAATTGAAGCATCAGCATTTTTTAAAAAGAAGAACTGATCCTGTTCTTCTTTAAGACCTGAAAGATGTAAATCCATTAGAGAATACCAAGATTAGCATCAGAATTTTTTTTTTTAAAGAAGAACTGATGATCCAAATGATCCTGAATAGTTTAGCCAGTGTTGAGATCCACTATTTTTCTTAATTTTGGTCTCTTCAGAAAAACAAACTGGAAAACAAATAATTCAATAGAAGACCTGTGTACCAATTTAGGAGATGTGGGGGACAGCGTTCTCATTAATTCCTTTCTGCTTTTAATAAAAGATTTTAGTTGTTCCACAAGTGCAATGTTTAGCATGGCTATTTCAATCTGGGCAGTCTAATACATAAAAGTCTTTCAACCGTATTGATACTATTCTTGATAGCTTTTAAAAGGTTCACATTTCACAGAAGAGTATACCTTTGAGAGGGTAAATCCAAAACATTTTATACTCATTTCCTAACTCAACATACATAAAGTAAGCCTGCACATCTTTCTGGTGAATGAATGGCAGACTTTCTAGTCAATGAGGCAGAGATGAAATTGTTTCAATTATATGAAATATTAATTTAGCACACACACAAAAAAACTATCCAAAAAGTTGGAGTTTACCTACATTTCTAATGTGTTAATAAGCTAGCACACACAACACAAATATGCCAAAATCAAAAGTACTGGATTAAGTTACTTTAGTTTACCCTGAAGTTATTTTTAATACAATTTAAAAACTCACCTGAGCAGCAAGATCTGGATTCTGGCTTAGTGACTGCATCATACTTCTCATATAGGGAGCAGACAACATGTTTTGCATAAGCTGTGGGTTTTCAGTTATTTGTTGCAATAAGCTCTGCATTCCTGGTGTGTTGAACATACTAGCTGAAGGTTTTTAAAAAAAAAAAAAAAAAAAAAGACATTTTATTAAGAAAAATACGTAAACAAAATTAAAGCATTAAAATATACTATAACCTGTGCTTAAATTTTAGCGACTGCAGCTGTACACAGGAGTTCTCCCTTAACAACAGATTCACTTTACACAGATCCAAAACATTAAGTGGAAAATTTCAGAAATAAACAACACATAAGTTTTAAGCTGCAAACTGTTTTAAGTTATCATGATGAAATCTCATGCTGTCCTGCTCCACCCCTTTTTGTCAAGTACATCCATATTGTATCTGTTACCCATCCACTTTGTCACTTAGTAGCTAAACATCAAAGTACTGCAATGCTTGTGTGTTCAAAGTAACCTTTTCTCAATAATGATTTCAAAGCACAAGAGTTGTGTTGCTGGAAATTCAGAGATGCCATTAAGTATGTTTCCTTTAAATGAAAAGGTGAAAGCTTATTAAAAGGAGAAAAAAAATATGATGAGGCTACTAAGATTTACAGTAAGAAACAAATCCTGTAAAATTGTAAAGGAAAAAGTAATTCAGGCCAGTTTTGCTGTTGCCCCTCAGAATACAGAAGTTTTGACTGCAAAAATTATGGTCACAGTTCATGTTAAGTGCTTAGTAGATGGGAAAGGCATTAAATTTGTGTACATATGTTTTAGGGGGAAAAAACAGCACATAGGAACTGGTACTCTGCAGTTTTAGGTATCTACTGGGAGTCTTGCAATGTATGCCTCTCAGGTAAGTGGGGACTACTATGTACCTACTAAACTAAGAAAGAATTTTAAAACTAAGATTTCCAAAAATACATGACCAACATATACCAGTAAAAGAGGACTTGTGATTTTAAGATTCTGGTTGCATTTATAATAAATTCCTTATCTAATTCCTTATCTAAGACTTTAGCTTCTAAAGTCAATTTCAGGCAAAAATTAGATATGGTCAAATTACTGTTGAAAACTACCATAAGTTAAAAAGTCTGGATTAAGTTTCCCTCCAGGATTGCAGAAGATCACTTAATTAAGAATCCTATTAGGCACTCAATGTGCTCATACATTGAAAAAAGAAGCCTCAATCCCATTTTCTTTGGGAAGTGGCACATTTCACTGAGTGAAACAGCAGGCATATTTAACATTTAAGAGATGTTATTTGAGCCAGTAACTAAAGAGCAGTTATTTCAAGCCAGATTATCTAGATTCAAATCCAACCTAACTACTATGCAATCTTGGACAGTAACTTCTTCATATTTCTGTTTCCCCATCTGTAAAATAGAGAAAATATTGTTTACTTTATAGGGTGGTTGTGACAAATTAGTTAATGTATAAAATGCTTGTTATAATTATTCTTACTTTTCTTCTCTTTTTGACTGAGAGCTACAGTTGAATTTCTGTGAATTCAATGTGATAACTCTACTATTTAGGCAATTTTTCTTTGAAAACTAATTAATTTGTTTAACTTGTACCCCGCCCCTGACTTTCAATTGCTGACTATATACACTCAAACTCAAAGATATTTGTGGGAGACCAACCTTACCCCAACTGAGTTAACTCCCCCTGCTGGGTGATGAGGCATCAGGCAGCAGCCATGCTGCTAGACTGCCTAGGGTTCCAGTAACAGTGTCTTCCTGTAGAGGAGTGCCTCTCCACAACCCCAGGGACCTCACCTGTCTTTGCAACCCCGCCCCCCTTGACCTTCATTGGACAGGATTTTCCCCAGAATTTAGAGTTCCCCAATAAAAGCCCACTCCAAAGCGTGCTCTCTAGCTCTTGCTAGCCTCTATTGTAGATCCTCGCTTCCTAGCTTAGGGAGCCTGAGATAGAGGGCAGAGGAGCCATCCCGGAGCTTGGTTTAAAGGTACACTGTGTGTCTGTGTTTTATTTCTAACTCCCTGAGAATTTCCCCCGAGTGATTTAACAGTTTATCACCCAATATTCTAAAACTTATTATGTTAACTCATTAGCTTTGTCATTTTCCGTTATTCCACCTAATGTACTTTTATCAGGCATAATACACTTGACTCTTCCATTTGACATTCTAGTTTATATAATACTGTTTATAATAATTTGTTTTTCCTATTTTCTCAAGTTGGAAGCATCAATTTAGTTTTTCCATATCCTAGAATCCAAGAAGTATTCTAAGGTTGGCAAACTACAGCCTGCACAGCAAATTTGGCACACAACCTATTTTTGTATAGCCCATAAGGTAAAAATTGTTTTTACATTTTCAAATGATTGGGGAGGGGGGAAATCTAATGAAGATAAATATTTTGTGACATGTAAAAAGTATCTGAAATTCAAATTTTAGTGTCTGTAAATCCTATTTTATTGGAACAGTCATGCTGACTTGTTTATTATCTATGGGCACACTTTTGTACTACAAAAGCAGAGTTGGAATACTTGCAACAGAGTATAGCACTATCACTGCTTCATATTGCTGCTCAGTGTGCCACAAACAAGAGTCAGTCAGTTATAATTCATGTCACATGAAATTGCTGTAGCATTTTTTTTTTTTTAACTACCAGGGCATACCAATCATATCAAAAGAAAATAAGCGGGGTGCGGGGGGTGGACTACAAATGAGACGGCAAAACACTGTGTTTATTATGAAATGACACTGAAGACTACAACATACACAGAGATTGCCACACTAAGCACTAATCACAATATTCCCTACTCACAAGAAAGCAATGGTGAGGAAAAACATCAAAATTTAAATATCTTATCACAGCTTAATTTCCTCATGAAAATAAGGCTGGAACCAGAGATAAGTTTCCAAGTGGCTTATTTATTGGCCTATTAAGGAAAGTCATCTACCAACAGTGATTAATTAGCAAACTTAATTAAATTTTAATTGTAGGAGCCAAATAAATCTTAAGTCTACTAACCTTCTGGGAGAACAGTCTTTTCTCAAAGAGTTAAAGACATTGAGCACAACAACAATATGCAATTTAAAACAACATAAATGATTCCGAGTGATATTCCATGGTTACTGATGAGTCAACAGATGTTACTGATACTACTTAGATCTATTGTACTTGAGAAGTCAATGCCAAGTTTGAAGTGACTGAAAACTTGGTTTCATATAAAAAAATCTGCATGGAACAATTGAAGTGAGACTATTTTCAAAGCTGAGAAAATATTAGCACTTTGGAACAACCTAAAGTAGATGTATTATATAAGATGGTGATAAAAATACATGTAAGGTTTGAGTTGGATCAATCTACAAAGCTTATAAAAATAACAAGGTAGTTAAAACTATGGTTATGCATTATTTTATTCATCAGCAGACAATCTGCAAAATATTTTAGTCTGTGATGTTATTGAACTAGATGGAGTATCCATGATGAACATTATTTACTCCTATAAACTTAATAGTCAATCCCATAAATTTTTATTAGAAATAGTTCAATATCCTGACATGCCCAAATACAGTGGCTTCACAGAGATAAAGTTTCATGACTCAGATTAAAATTTTTCTAAATGAGAACCACAACAAAACCAACATCATTAAACATTTAGAAACTTTAAAAATTAGTTTTTTTCTAGATAATTGGCAATTTATCATTTACATGTGAAACTCACACTGCAGTCAAGTCATTCTGACACCTAAAACTGTTTGAATCACAAGGAAAGTCAAACTGGTGTTTTTGTTTTGTTTTTTGTGCTATCAAAATCTGCAACAAGGAGGTGGGGTTGTGGCTCAGAGGTAAAGCGCTTGCCTAGCATGCGTGAGGCGCTGGGTTTGATTCTCAGCACCACATTAAAAAATAAATTAATTAAAAGTATATTAAAAAAACTGCAACAAGATCTCCCTTCCCACAAATTTGCAAATTTATTTTTGAGTTCATATTACCAGTAGCACTTTCAGCTCCAACCCAAGTGTAAAGGAACTTTCACATTTTAAAATTCACTGAACTGTGTGATTGAGGAAATACTACTTTAAATTTGAAGTGATTAATCTACAATGCAATGGCATGCTAAAGCCAAAGAATCTAGCAAAATTCTATACATGCCTTTTCCAACTGATAAATATGCTGTTAAAACTATAATTTTGAAATAAATACATATTTTAAATGAAATAAAAGTCTCATTACCTGTCAGTATTAACTGGTGAACATTTACAATTTTGGGTTAAAAAAAAAAAATATTAATTGTGAACCCCAATTAAACAAAATGGTATCCTCTAAAAGTTCATTCCTCTCATTAGGAGATATGTATGAGAAAAACACTGTACTTAATTATTTCTATATTTTTATTTGCACCAATGAAAAAAAATCTGTGGAATTTTGTTCTTCCATGATGTAATAGTCTTAATTTTTGCCTCTTGGCATGCAAAACCTCAAGTATTATCTGAGCCTTTACATGAAAAGTTTGCTAGTTCTTCACTTTCTACATTATTAAATTTTTATAGGAAAAAGAGTCAAGAATTTTGACTGTTACATGCATAATATGTATTCATACATATAATACACATGTCAAAATTTAAAGAGTTGAGTTAGAATCATAATAGTGATCTACATGCTGACAACTGGACAGGCTGGCAGAATAAACTCATTTTTCTTATTTATTTTAATTTGATGGGAGCACCAACATAAAATGTTAGAGCACTAAGTCATTAAATTAAAAACCTCAGTAAAAGTTGCAAAACTGATTTTTTGTATGTCAAAACCCTGCTATTAAAAACTCCGACAGCCTACTGGTTAGGATATTTGATTAAATCTTTGTTCTGTCTGTTCTATATAGCATTTAAAGTAGGAACAAAGCATCTCTCTCAAAAGAACTGTTAATAAGAATTAAATAAGTAAGCAGAATACAGGATTCTTTCTTTTTCTTGATTTAAAAAAGGTTACTGGGCTAGAGTTGCGGCTCAGTGATACAGCATTTGTCTGGCATGTGTGAGGCACTGGGTTCAATTCTCAACACCACATATAAATAAATAAATAGGTAGATAGGTAGATAAGTAAATACATAAGGTCTATCAATAACTAAAAAGAAATTTTAAAAAATAAAAATGGTATTACTTAAAGCCAGACACAGTGGCTCATGCCTGTAATCCCAGGTATTTGGGAGGCTGAGGCAGGAGGATAGCTAATTTGAGGCCTGGCAACTTAGTGAGACCAGACTCAAAATAAGGGATGAGGATGTACCTCAGCATCCCTGGTTCAATCCCATGATCAACACACACACACACACACACACACACACAAAGTTGTACTTCAATTTTTATAAAACCTATACTATTATCCAGAAACCTCAGGATATCCACTGGGTTTTATAAAAGAACATATACCACTGTGATCATCAATTACTCTCCTCATTCTGATTCTTCCCTCAGCAATGAGTTTTTAAAATGTTCCTCACCTAGAATATCATTTTTCCACTTCCTCTGCCAAAACAAAAGTATTTTTTAAAATATATCTAGGTCTGCTCATATAAGGGAAGTGTTACTATACTTCCATTTCTTCTATTTATATGCCAAGTATACAGTTAAGAGAAGTACCCCCAAAAGCCTATGTCTTAGAGGATTAGTTCCCAGCCTATGGTGCTAGGAGAGGTGGCAAAAACTTTAAAAGGTGAGGCCAGAGGAAAGATCACTGAGGGTGTGCACTTGAAGGGGACATTAGACCCTAGTCCCTACTCTTTCTTTCTTCTTTTGCTCTCCAGCTACCATAGAGTGATCAGCTTCCTTTGTCACTCCTTCCTGCCATAATGTACTACCTCTCCACAGGACCAAAAGCAATGGGCCAAGTGACCATGGAGAGAAACCTCTGAAACCATAAACCAAAATAAATCTTCCTTCTTTTAAAGTTGATCTATCTCAGGTACACAATACAGTAACACAAAGCTACTAAAGGACCAATCCTGTCACTGTGACTAATGATCACAGACCAAATTCACGGAAAACACTAACATCTGAATTTTAACTATATGGATGGTTTTGTTTTTATTTTCTTGTAGTTGTAGATGGACAGAATGCCTTTATTCTATTTTTTATTTATTTATTTTTTTTAGTTGCAGATGGACACAATATCTTTTTTTTAGTTGCAATTGGACACAATACATTTTATTTATTTAATTTTATGTGATACTGAGGATGGAACCCAGCACCTCTCACATGCTAGGTGAGCATTTTACCACTGAGCCACAACCCTAGCCCCTATTTATTTATTTTTCTGTGGTGCTGAGGATTGAACCCAGTGCCTCATGCATACTAAGCAAGTTCTCTGTCACTGAGCTACAGTCCCAGCCCATATGAATAGTTTTTAAAAGGCATCCATTTATTGAGTCTAACCTATAGAAAAGTGGACAAAAGTAAATCCCTTATCCACTCATACATCATAATCTCTAGGACCTTTACAAAAACACAGATCCTAAAACCTTCCCACCCCTGAAAAATTATATGCCCCACAAGGTCTGGGGTTAAGACCTGAAAATCTAATTTTTACCAAATATGGGTACAGTACCTGTCAAGACTGCTAAAGATTGATCTAGAAAACAAAACCAGATTAAATCGAAGAAATGTGCTCTAGGAATAACAACACAGATAATTATGTGTTCCCTCTGCACTTCAGTTTATCTACTATTGAAATGATACTACCATCCACTTTTCTCAGCACTCTTATGAGCATGTGAAGACACAAAACTGCCTCTGGAAATCTTCAATAGCCCTTTCTACCACAATGCACACAAATAATTGACCATAACATATTTAAAGCTTCCTTTAGAAAAAAAAGTTTGCTGTCATCAATGGGCTTGAACATAGAAATGTATACGGCTTATCAGATGTCAGACTCCAAGGACCTTCCTATAGGTACCAGAAGCACTCACAAAAGAACCAAATTGTGTTCACTGAGAAACAATTGTAAGATTTGAACCATTGTTTTACATAAACCAACACCTAAACCCAAGCCTTCAGAAAGAAATGGCCTAAAAAATGGACATACATCTAATAGTTCTGCAGTTTGGTTTGAGAACAGAGCAAAACTCAAGAAAGCATAATGCAAAACATTCACCAAGAACAAGAAGCCCAACAATAGCAATTACCGAAGGATGGAGTCAAGACTAGTTCCTCCCAGACAAAGATGGACATACTACCCAGATCCTCTAATTGTGCCTATCCTGGAGCCCTAGTTTATATGAATCATGTGACACCCTCTCCGATTCAACATATGCCCCAATTTTAAAGTATCCACAGACCACTCTGTTGGCCACAAAATAGTTCCATTTGGCTGCTGCCAAGATCCTACCATATACTGCTTTTATCCCATCCAGGTTTTTCCAAGTTTCAATCCTAATTCTTTTTGCTCTTCATCTTTTATAAAGTTGAGAGAAGCTAGGCAAAAATGGTCATACATACTGTAATATTCCCATGCAAGGGAATACTTTTTGACAAAAAGGAACAAACTAGAGAAACAACATGGATGAATTTCAAAACAAGTATATGAAAGTAAATAAGACACAAGCAGGGGAACCTAATCCACAGTGGCTGTCGATGTGGTGAAAAGAACTAAATAGAAAAAAAGGTATAAAAAAAATTTACTGGAGTGATGGAAATGTTTCATGTCCTAATCACAGTGGCAGGCACCTGGTTATACAAATTCACTGAAATATGAAGAAGCAGACACCTAAAATACACATTTTGCTTGGTACAGTGCACAAGCCTATAATCCCAATGATTCAAGAGCTAGGAGGCTCTTGAAACAGGAGACTGCAAGTTCAAGACCAGCTTCAGAAATTAAACGAGGCCAAGCAACTTAAGAGTAGTTTATCTTTTATTCCCCCTACTTCTCTGACAATAAACAAAGAGCTGCTTGTTTTTCTACCTTTTATTTTTGGGTCACCTTCTCAGTAATAATCTTATTTGCTCTGCATTACTTGAATGACCTCATAATCAAGTCCCCTTCATTAATTTTTGGTTTCTCCAATACATAATTCAAATAGTAACAAGAGTACTTCCTTCATCATTCCTCTGTTTAAATCTTTCCCTGTGTAAGTTCTGGAGATCTACAGTATAGCATAATGACTATAATTAATAACAATGTACTATACACTTGGAAACTGCTAATAACTTTATTCTCACCACAGGAAAAAATATAAGTGTTATGAAGTGACAGATGCTAATCAGCTTGATTTAATCACTCCACAATATATACATATATCAAAACATACTGTCCTCCGCAAATGTATACAACTTAAAAATCCTTTCTCTGCCCCCCTAAAACACCCCACAAAACCTGCAACACTGAAAGATACTTCATAGAAGGTATACATCATCCACATACAAATAATACAGCAATACTTATAATCCCATTTTAGGTGAAGACAACAATGAAAAAAGCATGAATTATTACACACATACCTCCTACTCCAGGCACCAAATTTGGCCCAGTAGTACTTTGTCCAGCAGTGCCACTGGTAGTACTACCAGCAGTGCCACTCACAGTGTTTGTAGTGCCACTAGAAGCTGATGAGCTCTGGGAAGCCTGTGGAGCCCATGGATTGGGTAAGGGATCTCTATTTTCTGTACGAGAAGGTTGACTACCTTCACCTGAGGATGTACTGCTCACTAAGGAAGCAAATGGATTACCGCCAAACTGTAATTTAAAAAAAAGACATGAAAATCGGAAATAAGCTTTTAAATAATAGATATAGAAACTATTTTTTAATGAAATCACATTCCCCACATTCCTCAATCACACACATATTTGCTTTAGAAGCTACTTTGGGGCTTAAGCCTTGGAACCAGCGGATCACCTGCTCTTGTGCAGCACTCAGCATAGGTTCCTGAATGTCCGTGTACATGCGCCGCAAAGCATTATATCCCCCAGGAATACTTTCAAGGTTGCTCAAGGCTCGGTCCTGGTTTCTCATCATTTCCTGCATCATTGCTGGATTCCTGGCAAGTTCCAATGTCTAAGGAAAAAAAATGTTTTAAAAAAAGACTGAAATACATAAGAATTACCTTAGTCATTAACTACTGTTAAAGTTTATGGAAAGCCATTGTTTCAGACTAGCCTCTTCCACTATGCCCCAGTACACCAAACCAAACCAGAATGGAGTCACCTGTACTACATGTGCCTTGTAATCAAACTGAACCTGGAAGGTTCGTTTAAAAACAAAATGATAGATTCCAGTTAACCTTAACCAGCATAATAGGAAAGCAACTCTTTACAATGATCAATCTTCAATTTGCTTTTTGTTCCTTGTTTTTACTTTCTTTTTTCTGTTTTTGTTTTTTAGTAAAAGGGTCTGAACCCAGGGGTTATTAACTGCTAAGCCACATCTCCAACCCTTTTTTGAGACAGGGCCTCAATAAATTGGTGAGATTGGCTTTGAACTTGTGATCCTCCTGCCTTGGCCTCTTCTCAAGCCATTATGATTATAGGTGTGCACGACCACACCTGGCTCCCTATTTCTACTTTTTTCAGCTTTTTTTTTTTTTTTAATCTCCCAGAAGCAAAATTCATTTGCTCTACTTATGAGAAGACACACTTTATTTTACAGAATGAGGTATAAATTCAGAATCACAAAAGCCAATTTGAGCTTTACACCAAATTTATTATAATTTTTAAGTCAGAAAACTATTTTAAATAATTCAAGGTAGATTTTACCTCAAAAAGTAAGCTACAATTCAAATAACATCAAAAAGGAAGCATTTTGTTATGAATAAATTGCCCATATCCAGAACTGAACCTTTTGTTTCTTAAATCCTCAAAATAAGTGATTTTTAAATGTAGCATAAAAATCCTGGGTTCATATAGTCATCAGGAGCGGAGCTGTGGCTCAGTGGTGGAGTACATGCCTAGCATGTGTGAGGCACTGGATTCAAATCTCAGCACTATATAGTTACTAATTAATTAACTAAAGGTCCATCAAAAACAAAAAAAAAATTTTAAATAGTCCAAATTAGTGCTTTGATGAGTTTTCCTAAACAGTGATCAGAATTCTCTTTAGCTTAGTAGTAAATGCAGGGCAATCTGTGTCACCATAGAAAATTTAAAAAGAAACATAATTTTTTGGGTAAATAAACTGAAATTATTTTTCTACATACTTGTCTCATTATATCTGGATTATTCAGCATATGACTAATTTCTGGATTTCTCTGTATCAACTGCTGCATTTGTGGATTGGCCATAATTAACTGCCTCATTAGATCAGGATTTGAGAGCATGCTCTGGACGAAGGGATTTTCCATGATCTGGACCATCATTTCAGGGTTAGACAAAAGTTGTCGCTGCATTTGGCTCTGTAGTTCAGAGAAGTTGGTAGTATTCAAACCTAAGCTACTCAGACCTGCAAGTCCTCCAAGGCCACCTAACAGGGAAAAAAACACATAAGAAATTTTAACATTACCATGCCTGTGCTAAAATATGAAGATTCAAAAATATTATCTGACTCAATAGTACAAGAAACAGTTTTAAAACAAAAACAGAGTTCCTATTACTCACAGACATTTTATTTCTATACCTGAAATTAGCCAAAACTAATACTGATGGCACTAGGTTCAATTCTCAGCATCACATATAAATAAATAAAGGTCTATCAACAACTAAAAAAATATTTTTTTTAAAAAATGTATTTGGTCCTTCTCCTTGGTTCCTGACAGAGTTCCTAAAACCCTTAGAATTTTCAGAGTGGTAGGTGTGATGTCTTTTGTAATTCATAATAGACTTTTTTGATTTTTTAAAGCTAATTAGGGCTAAAAGTATAGGGTCCCTTCACGCCTCAGGACAGAGCTGGTCATCTGAAAGACCAAAGGATGAAATGGAACTTTGAGCCCCACCTACTGACCTCCAAAAAGGGAAGGGGATAGAGTTGAGAGGTCTACACAAACTTTCTAAAAACATCTTTCAGGGTTGGTGAGAACACCTAGATAAGAGGAGAACAGTGTATTAATTAGGGTATGGAAGCTTTTTGCTCATCCTCTACCCCTCTCCATACCCACACACCTTGCCCTATTTACCTGTTCAAAGCATTGTTCTGTTCCAGTTATATTTACTTGTTTATCATAAAGGATACAAGTAAAGTGTTTCCTGAGTTCTGGGAGACCTTCTAGCAAATTCTATACTGAGGGCCACTGGGCAAAGGAACTCCCAGTTTTATAGCTGATTCATCAAAAGTATAGGGTGGCCAGAAACTTCCAATTCATGTTTGAAGTGGGGATAGTCTAACATGTGAGTCCTGACAACTAACTTGTAATAAACAGTGTCAAAACTAAGCTGAATGTACAACTATAATGCAGCAATAAAAAATATGAGAAAAAAGACTGAATTGAACATTGAACATCCACAGCTGGTTTCCGAGAATTGGTTGGTATCAAAGCATCCCGGAAGATGCCAGCTAAAGAAAGTGGCGGGACCCCACACAGGACTACATTATGAATAAAAAAATTAAGGATCTACATCCAGAGAGTACAATGAGAAACATCTACATAATGAAGGATACAAAAAGGTTTCAGACCAAGAGCTTCCATGGGGAAAAGAGGCAATATTTTTTTAATATTTATTTTTTAGTTGTAGTTGGACACAATACATTTATTTTATTTACTTGTTTTTATGTGGTGCTGAGGATTGAAACCAAGGCCTCGCACCTGCTAGGCGAGTGCTCTACTGCTGAGACACAACCCCAGCTCTGGGAAAAGAGGCATTTGAAGAGCAAGATGCTATGTTTGTTTTGTTTTTCTTTTTCTTCCCCACATTTCTTTGTTTTCTAAAACATTAGGTGACTAAAAACAGATGAATATAAGGCATGAGTTCAGAAGTGAGGTAAATTGAGGTAGAAATGTGGAGGATCACCAGAATATAATAATAATGAAAAGATAATGTCACTCAGGGAGACTAAAAGAAGAATGAATAAAAGAATTTCCCAGAATTCTGGGAAAATAATAATCACACCATGAACGGGGGTTGGGGGGGTGGGAATCCTACAAGTGAGATAGAAAAGGACTGGTTAGAAAGTTAACTATAGAAAAAACAATATCTAGGAGTTACAGGAAGGAAATTTCAAGGAGAGATTTTTAAGCATTAGGAGTTGTAGCTCAGCAGCAGAGTGCTCGCCTGTCACATGCAAGGTGCTGGGTTCAATCCTCAGCACCACATAAAAATAAATAAATAAAATGAAAGTATTGTGTCCAACTACAACAAAAAATATATTTAGAAAAAAAAAGAGAGAGACTGGTTTTAAAATGGTGTTTACTATATTTGAGAGGTCAGTAGCAATCTTATCAAGGAATTTTCTGTGACATGATGGGACAAAAAAATAAAAGTCAACTTAGTGAAGGGAAAATATACTCAAAAAAACAGAAAATGCCTTTTCTAAAGACAGCTGAGAAGGGAACCTACAGAGAGGATGGTAAGATTCAACAGCTTTACAGATAACAACCAGCAAAAAGAAAAGTTGAATATAGAAAAGAAAAAAAGAGTAATTGACCAAAAAAAAAGACAATGAGGTAAGAAGCCGGGGTAGGATTAAGACTAGAATTAATGGGATTAGGGAGCTTTGTAGCTTCAAACAAATTAATTAAAAGCCTCTCTAGCCTTCAATATTCTTGTCTATGAAGTAAGGAAAGATGACATAAATTTACCTTAACAACATCCTTCATACGTATGAACACTAATTATATCCTAATCTCTCTAGCGTTCATGTTAATAATTTTGCCATCTACTCCATGTTCGTACAAATATGTCAAAATACACTGTCATGTATAACTAAAAAGAACAAATAACAATAAATAATTTTGCCACCTAAAATTTACCTGCCTTAATCAAAAGAGACATTTAGCATAATACCTTTTTAAAATAAAAGCAACAATTTTTTTTAAAAAGTAAATATGAATATTCAAATTCATGCCATTCTCTAAAATCCTTCCATAGTATAACTGAATTGGCATAGTATAACTGAATTAATAAACTACTTACAGAAAGGATACAAAGTATGTTATGATCTTGATATGTGAAAATTGTGCATATAAAAAACAATGACATTTCAAGGTACTATACTAGACATACAATTTAAAGACTGAAAGAGGCTTTAAGTCATTCATCTATCTATTTCAACTTTTGTTAGCTTCAGAATATTTTTTACTTTTCACAGAACTCCAATTAAAAAAAAAAAAAAACGGATACAAGAAAAGTAGTTTTAGCTAATATAAAAGATCCTTAACTGCTGGGCTTGCTCTCAGGCTACAGTCCTTTTATGCATTCAGGACAGTTAGAAAGTAATTAATATAGTCTAATTCTTTCATTTTACAAATGAAAAAAATTATTGATCAACAACTGGCTAAACTTCCTAAGATGTAATTATGTAATGGTCAGATCAGGTATACAAACACTACATCTTTCATTATGAAAAAGAACTGTGTCATTTATTGACGACTTATCAAATGCAAATGTAAGCTAATCAAATACACTTGTATTCCCAACTTTTTCTTAACACCATCAATTATAGAAGAAAACTGCAGAAGGTTTTTAAAATTTGTTGTTAAAATTACTTAACATTTTATTCTGTCATTTATCTAAAGCTACCCTGGGAGGAAAAGGAGTTATTTGATTTCTACAAAAAATGACTAACACCACTTACCTAAACCAAAAGGGTTGCTAGTAGTAGAACCAGATGTTGAATTACTATTAGGAGCTGAAGAGGTGGTAACATTGTTTCCAGTGGTATTTGTTTGCTGAGCTGAATGGTCTTGAGGCCTAGAGAAAATAATTTAATCAAAATAAGCAGTAGAGCTAATTATTTTTAAAAGAACCTCTGATATCCCAATATCCAGAAACAAAGGGTAAATTCCAGATTCAAATTATCATAAAAATAACTAAGGACTAGGGGAAAAAAAAAAAAGCAGAAACATAGTAAAACCTTATAAAATACAAAATATACGCAATTGGCCCTCCTCTTTGAGTATGATATACACATAAATATTTGTGTGTGTGTGTGTATATAATATATATAATAAATATTTCATTACTTTCAAATATACTGATTACATCTTAAGAAAGGGAGAGAGGTTACACCTTACAGAAGATAATTGATGATTGGTCACATCTACAAAGCTTAACTATATAAGGAACTTTTTATCTATCCCCTTCCTAATTCTACAGGGCTGGGGGCCAGTTTTACTTTGATCCTTGAAATTTTTAAAACAAAAAAATAAGAAGAAAGAATTCATCAAAGCCGGGCACGGTGGCACACGCCTATAATCCTAGTGGCTTGGGAGACTGAGGTAGGAGGATGAGTTTGAAGCCAAGTCTCAGCAACTTGGCGAGACTTAGTAAGACCTTATCTCTAAATAAAATATAGAAAAGGGTTAAGAGTGTGGCTCAGTGGCTTTAAAACCTTTAAAAAAAAAAAAATTCGCCAAAAAAGTTGAAAAGGTTGAGATAGAATTAACTAAATCTATGGCTTCTTTTTGATTCCAAGATGTACAGTTTTTCATTCTAACTGTGAAAACAGTATCTTGACTTGCAACTACTTGTACAGTCAGGCATTAACTCTAATGCCTGCACACATGTCCCTCTGTAGTACTGAGTGACTGAGTAGACATAGCATACACATTGAGTTAGATTACCACATGGAGTGTCCTCAGAAATTTACACCATTAATTGTCACTGAAAGATATTATTATGTGTATATAGAGGAGCACAGAACAGGAACAGGAGAAATAAATTTTTTCATTAGTAAAGGAAATAATTGTTATTGGTGGAACACCAGAATAAAAACTTGAATAGATATCAACAGCTGGAAGAAAATCCTGGAGAACACACCATAGTTCTCAAGAAACGTTGTACCATTGATGATCTTGACAGAACAGAATTTGATATCATAGGGAAAATATGGACAATGATGACTTGGTCAAAAGAGGATTCAGAAGACTTACAACCAATGTGAAGTAATTTTAGAAAGACTTTAACCAATTTATGTCATTTATATCCTTTTGTATGTACACAAGTGATATGATAAAATCCCATACCCAAATAAGTCAAAAGTCACTCTATTATGGTTTGGATGAGATGTCCCCCATGTGTCCTCTCACTTGTGAGACAATGCAAGAAGGTTTATACCAGTGTAACTCCACATCAAGTTCAACCAGAATAGCATCCGAATTAGAATAAGTTATATTTCATGTATGTATAATATGTCAAAATACACTCTACTGTCATAATATATATCTAAAAAAGACCAAATTTTTTAAAAGAGCTCAGTAAAATATAAACTTAAAACCTTAAAATCAGTGAATTAATCCCTTGATAGACATTAACTCGATGATGGTTCTGTAAGCAGACAGGGTGTGTGGCTAGAGGAGGTAGGTCATTAGAAGGTATGCCTATGGGATTAATACTTTGTCCCTGGTAAGCATTGTCTGTCTATCTGTCCCTCTCTCTGCTTCCTGATGGCCATGTCCTGAGCCACTTTCCTCTTCTGCCATGATGTTCTGCCATACCTTGGGCTCTGAGCAATGGAGTCAGCTATCTACAGACTGAGACCTCTACAAACGTGAGCCCCAAATACACTTTTCTTCCTCTAAAATTGTTCTTGTAGGATCTTTTGATCATAGCAGTAAAAATTCAGATTAAAACACACTCCATCAGTAAAAGATAAAAAAATAAAATTGTGACAAGAAAATTCCAGCTTAATTAGGAGTATTCTGAGTGACACACAAAATAAAGGTCTCTCTTAAAAGCTGATGGTGCTCAATTTAATGAAATATGCTTACTAATTTGTATTTGCTAAGATACCCAAGATCTTTGTCTAAAAATTTCCCTAAAACAAAAATAACTAAAAATGTATTAACTTGCTTATTCTCCAATTCAAATAACTTAGATATGATGACTCAATACTGCTGAATCCTCTAAAGTATTAAATGATTATCTGACAATGTTTAAGTGCTACTGTTTTCTAAAACATTTTATCAACAGTAACAGAGAAAGGAATTTTAATATTTAAATATTAATGACAAGGAAAGCCCTTTAAAGTCAAGACTTTTTTTTAAAAGAGAAATATAAATATTTATTACAGTTTAAAGATATGTGTCTTCTAAAATCATACCTGTTTTGTGTTTTGATGACAAGGTGAACGGTAAGTCCATCATGAATTCCATGCTGACTCAAAGTATCTTGATCTTTTAAAATTTTTCCAGCAAATATCAACACAAGTTGGTCAGTATGTGATTTAAAACGTTTAGAGATTTCTTCCTTGAACTAAATAAGATAAAAATAAATATGTATTACAGGTGTTTATGAAACACCATCCAATTTACTTTCTAAAAGTACCTCAAATTCAAACAATACAATAACACATCTTTTCTGTGTTAAATTACCACTTATCTCTAACAAAAATCTTATTTTGATGTACATATTTTATATTCTAACTTCTGCTAAAGTCTAACAGTTCATTGCTTCCAATATCCTTTTCTTTAAAGTCAATGGGACCAAATTTAGTTCAAGCCACAAATTACAAGTTTACAATAAGCTATTCCTCAGATTTCCACCTCCAGTTCTGCTCCTCTACTTCTAATTGCATACATGTACAGCCAACCTCATGGTCTATTATACCGACTATCCATAGTAATTTTTGCATTCAACAATTAACAAGTACTACTATGAAGAAACAAAATAAAAAGTAAAAATCTTTCCCTGAAAGTTAGTAGTCCATTGAGAATCAGTCAAGTACATTACAAAGTACAGAGGAACACAGAAGGCAATTAGACAAGGCTTTCCAGAAGTGAAAACCAAAAAGAGATTAGGAAGTATCCACGAAAACCTGGAGAGGATTATCTAAAAACATGCAAAAACAGGAGAGAAAAGAACCTGATAATAGAACGATAAGCTAATATAATAGATCACCATTTCTCAGATTTTTACTAAAATCACTAGAACACTTAGGCTTACCCAACTGTTCAAATCAGGAAAACCTCACAATGGACCTAGGAATCTACATTAATAGACTGCCTCAAGGAATCAGTCCAAATTTTTAAAAAAGAATAACCCTCTTCAAATCACTCTATGTGACTGCCTTATAGCAGTGGAACTAAGACAGCACTACTGCTAAGGAGATTTTTTTGGAAATAAATGGGTCATAAAACAAACCTTGGAAATTTCAAGTAATTAAATCAAAAGTATAAGAATGCTATTATATTACAAATCGGTAACAGAAAATGGGTGACACACTGGGGAGTGATAATGACCAAATTATACTGTTATATCATGTGTATCTATAAATATAGAACAACGAAGCCCACAATTAAGTACTCCAATAAAAATAATGCATCAAAAATATATTAGTTGGGGTTGGGGATATGGCTCAAGCGGTATCGCGCTCGCCTGCATGCCTGTGGCGCGGGTTCGATCCTCAGCACCACATACAAACAAAGATGTTGTGTCTGCTGAAAACTAAAAACTAAATATTAAAAAATTCTCTTTCTCTAAAAATATATATATATATATAAATGAAAAATAACCCAGGAATGAAAAAGAGGAAGAGAGGAAGAAGAGAGAAAGGAGAAGGGGAAGAGGAGGAAGATGACTAAGAAGAAGAAATTCGTAATAAAAATTATTTTTAAAGTTCCCAAACAAATAAACCAAACATTTCTAAAAATGGGTCAAAAAGGAAACTTGAGAAGAAGTTAGGAAAATATTTTCAACTGAGCAAAAAAGAGGTAAAACTGTTGAAATTTGTGATATGCAGCTAAATCAACGATTTAGGAAATATATAATATTAAAGGCTGATATTTAAGAAGAAAGGTCACATTACACAGTAAATTGAGTTTCCATCTTTAGAAATCAAACAGCAAACTAACCCAAAGGATAAGAACAGAAATCAATAAAACAGATGTACAAGACAAAAACCTTTTTAAAATCTCAGTAAAACTGATGAAACCTCTAGCTAGCTGGATCAAGAAAAAATCAGAAGACATAAATTAACAAAATCAAAAACAACAGAAAGGAAGCAAGCCTCATAGACTTTAAAAGATAAGGAATACTACAGAAAAATATCAACAACTTGAATAAAATATACCAATTTTTTTTGAAAGATGCAAACCAATCTACCAAAACACATTCAATCTTACAAAAACCAAAGAGAGAATCTTAAAATATTTCATGACACCAGTATTACCCTGATACCAAAACCAGTGAAAAGAGCATATAAGAAAATTACCAACCAATCTCTTTCTCTCAAACATAAATGCAGAAATCCTCCAGAGAATACTACTAAACCCAATCCAGTTATACAGAAACAAGAAAAAGTTTTAATGACCAAGTAGGATTAGCCTGAATATGTGAGGCTAAGTCAACATTTGGGGGGAAAATAAAATCAATGTTAATTCACTACATTAACAGACAAAACAAGAAGAAAAACCACACAATCATATTAATCAATGCTGAAAATCATTTGACAGAGTTCATTCAAGACAAAATTCTCCACAAATTAGGAATAAAAAAGAGGCCTACTGACCTGGAATAAAGTGCATCTACCAAAAAAAAAATCTGTGGTTAACATCTCAAGGGTGAACCAATACCTTTAAAATCTGGAACAAGGCATGATGTCCACTCTCCCAAGAAGAAACACAAGTTCAAAGCCAGCCTTAGCAACTTAGCAAGGCCCTAAGCAAATTAGTGAAACGCTGTCTCGAAAACCAAAAGAATTGGGGATGTATCTCAGAGGTAAAGCGCCCTGGGTTCAATTCCCAGTACAAAAAAAAAAAAGTGTACTTGATTCCTGAGAAAGGAAAAACTATGGAGATAGAAAAAGCATCAGGGATTGCTAGGGGTTAAAGAGAATAGGAAGAGTATATGTGTCATTTACACAGTTGTCAAATTTCACAGCATCTACATATACCAATACTGAACCTATGTAAGCCATGGAGTTTGGGTAATGGTATCTATGAAGACTCACCAATTATAATGAATGTACTACTCTGAAGCATGATGCTGATGGTGGAGAAAGTTGGAGGAAAGGGGAAAGGATATGGTAACTATCTGTACTCTAAATTTTCCCATGAACCTAAAACTGCTTTAAGAAATAAAAAGTCCAGAGCTTCCAATCACTCCTGCAAGGTAGGCGGGCCTGCGACCCACCGGCAGAAGAGGATCAGCGACCTGCTGAGAGGCAGAGCCGCCCCCTCCCCCTGCACCTGCAAGGTAGAGGGAACTGTGACCACACACAGAGCAGGCCCAGCGGCCTGCTGAGGGGCAGAGCCGCCCCCAACCCCCCACGCCTGCCAGGTGACCACCGACAGAAAAGGCCCAGTGGCCCGGTGGGACAGAGCTTCCAATCACTCCTGCAAGGTAGGCGGGCCTGCGACCCACCGGCAGAAGAGGAGCAGCATCCTGCTGAGAGGCTGAGCCGCCCCCTCCCCCTGCGCCAGCAAAGTAGAGGGAACTGTGACCAGGCACAGAGCAGGCCCAGCGGCCTGCTGAGGGGCAGAGCCGCCCCCCACCCCCCACGCCTGCCAGGTAGGTGGAACTGTGACCACGGACAGAAAAGGCCCAGTGGCCCGCGGCAGGACAGAGCTTCCAATCACTCCTGCAAGGCAGGCAGGCCTGCGACCCACCTGCAGAAGAGGAGCAGCGACCTGCTGAGAGGCAGAGCCGCCCCCTCCCCCTGCACCTGCAAGGTAGAGGGAACTGTGACCAGGCACAGAGCAGGCCCTGCGGCCTGCTGGGGGGCAGAGCCGCCCCCCACCCCCCGCGCCTGCCAGGTAGGTGGAACTGTGACCACGGACAGAAAAGGCCCAGTGGCCCGCGGCGGGACAGAGCTTCCAATCACTCCTGCAAAGTAGGTAGCATACGGGATGAAAAAGGCAATATCACAACAGACACTTCAGAAATACAGAAGATAATCAAAAATTATTTTGAATCCTTATACTCCTATAAATTAGAAGATAGTGAAGGCATAGATAAATTTCTTAAGTCATATGATCTGCCCAGATTGAGTCAGGAGGATATAGACAACCTAAACAGACCAATATCAATTGAGGAAATAGAAGAAACCATCAAAAGACTACCAACTAAGAAAAGCCCAGGACCGGATGGGTATACAGCAGAGTTTTACAAAACCTTTAAAGAGGAACTAATACCAATACTTTTCAAGCTACTTCAGGAAACAGAAAAAGAGGGAGAACTTCCAAATTCATTCTATGAGGCCAACATCACCCTGATACCTAAACCAGACAAAGACACTTCAAAGAAAGAAAACTACAGACCAATATCTCTAATGAACCTAGATGCAAAAATCCTCAATAAAATTCTGGCCACTCGGATACAAAAACTTATCAAAAAAATTGTGCACCATGATCAACTAGGATTCATCCCTGGGATGCAAGGCTGGTTCAATATACGGAAATCAATAAATGTTATTCACCACATCAATAGACTTAAAAATAAGAATCATATGATCATCTCGATAGATGCGGAAAAAGCATTCGACAAAGTACAGCATCCCTTTATGTTCAAAACTCTAGAAAAACTAGGGATAACAGGAACATACCTCAATATTGTAAAAGCAATCTATGCTAAGCCTCAGGCTAGCATCATTCTGAATGGAGAAAAATTGAAGGCATTCCCTCTAAAATCTGGAACAAGACACTTCTGTTCAACATAGTTCTCGAAACACTGGCCAGAGCAATTAGACAGACGAAAGAAATTAAAGGCATCAAAATAGGAAAAGAAGAACTTAAATTATCACTATTTGCAGATGACATGATTCTATACCTAGCAGACCCAAAGGGTCTACAAAGAAACTATTAGAGCTAATAAATGAATTCAGCAAAGTGGCAGGATATAAAATCAACACGGATAAATCAAAGGCATTCCTGTATATCAGCGACAAATCCTCTGAAATGGAAATGAGGACAACCACTCCATTCACAATATCTTCAAAAAAAATAAAATACTTGGGAATCAACCTAACAAAAGAGGTGAAAGACTTATACAATGAAAACTACAGAACCCTAAAGAGAGAAATAGAAGAAGATCTTAGAAGATGGAAAAATATACCCTGTTCATGGATAGGCAGAACTAACATCATCAAAATGGCAATATTACCAAAAGTTCTCTATAGGTTTAATGCAATGCCAATCAAAATCCCAACGGCATTTCTTGTAGAAATAGAGAAAGCAATCATGAAATTCATATGGAAAAACAAAAGACCCAGAATAGCAAAAACAATGCTAAGCAGGAAGTGTGAATCAGGCGGTATAGCGATACCAGACTTCAAACTATACTACAGAGCAATAGTAACAAAAACAGCATGGTACTGGTACCAAAACAGGCGGGTGGACCAATGGTACAGAATAGAGGACACAGAAACCAATCCACAAAACTACAACTACCTTATATTTGATAAAGGGGCTAAAAGCATGCAATGGAGGAAGGATAGCATCTTCAACAAATGGTGCTGGGAAAACTGGAAATCCATATGCAACAAAATGAAACTGAATCCCTTTCTCTCGCCATGCACAAAAGTGAATTCAAAATGGATCAAGGAGCTTGATATCAAATCAGAGACACGCCGTCTGATAGAAGAAAAAGTTGGCTACGATCTACATACTGTGGGGTCGGGCTCCAAATTCCTCAATAGGACACCCATAGCACAAAAGTTAATAACTAGAATCAACAAATGGGACTTACTCAAACTAAAAAGTTTTTTCTCAGCAAAAGATACAATAAGAGAGGTAAATAGAGAGCCTACATCCTGGGAACAAATCTTTACTCCTCACACTTCAGATAGAGCCCTAATATCCAGAGTATACAAAGAACTCAAAAAATTAGACAATAAGAAAACAAACAACCCAATCAACAAATGGGCCAAGGACCTGAACAGACACTTCTCAGAGGAGGACATACAATCAATCAACAAGTACATGAAAAAATGCTCACCATCTCTAGCAGTCAGAGAAATGCAAATCAAAACCACCCTAAGATACCATCTCACTCCAGTTAGATTGGCAGCCATTATGAAGTCAAACAACAACAAGTGCTGGCGAGGATGTGGGGAAAAGGGTACACTTGTACATTGCTGGTGGGACTGCAAATTGGTGCAGCCAATTTGGAAAGCAGTATGGAGATTTCTTGGAAAGCTGGGAATGGAGCCACCATTTGACCCAGCTATTCCCCTTCTCGGTCTATTCCCTAAAGACCTAAAAAGAGCATGCTACAGGGACACTGCTACATCGATGTTCATAGCAGCACAATTCACAATAGCTAGACTGTGGAACCAACCTAGATGCCCTTCAATGGATGAATGGATAAAAAAAATGTGGCATTTATACACAATGGAGTATTACTCTGCATTAAAAAATGACAAAATCATAGAATTTACAGGGAAATGGATGGCATTAGAGCAGATTATGCTAAGTGAAGCTAGCCAATCCCTAAAAAACAAATGCCAAATGTCTTCTTTGATATAAGGAGAGTAACTAAGAACAGAGTAGGGTCGAAGAGCATGAGAAGAAGATTAACATTAAACAGGGATGAGAGGTGGGAGGGAAAGGGAGAGAGAAGGGAAAATGCATGGAAATGGAAGGAGACCCTCAGAGTTATACAAAAGTACATACAAGAGGAAGTGAGGGGAAGGGGAAAAATAATATAAGGGGGACAAACGAATGTCAGTAGAGGGAGCAGAGAGAGAAGAGGGGAGGGGAGGGGAGGGGAGGGGGGATAGTAGAGGATAGGAAAGGCAGCAGAATACAACAGACACTAGTATGGCAATATGTAAATCAATGGATGTGTAACTGATGTGATTCTGCAATCTGTATATGGGGTAAAAATGGGAGCTCATAACCCACTTGAATCAAATTGTGAAATATGATATATCAAGAACTATGTAATGTTTTGAACAGCCAACAATAAAAAATTAAAAAAAAAAAAGAAATAAAAAGTCTTCTTTTACCCCTAATTCATGCTAAAAAATAAATATTTTTGAGACAATTGGGAACTTTAAGGAGAGTACATAGTGATGAAATTAAGGCAAATGGTAACGCAGGAAAATATACTGAGGATCTTTTTTTTAAGAGTTCTTATCTTTCAGATAACATGCAATATATTAAGTGATAAGCTGATAAGAGTATTACAAAATAATAGGGAAAAGGGAAAAAGCCTTAAGGATAAGTAAGTAATCCTGAAACAACGACAGCTATGAGACTACCAAAGCTGGATGAAATAACTTACTATTATTATCTCTACTTTCTGAGTTTTTATTTTCTTTTTTTATGGTGCTGGGGATTAAACCCAAGGTCTCACGCTTAGTAAGTGTGAGACCCTACCACTGAGCTATATCTCAAGCCCAATTTCTGTATGTTTAAAATTATCCATAATAAAAAAGGAAAAAAAAACTTAAAGACAGAGGAATAACAAGTAACCTGGAATTTTATATCCAACAAAATATCCCTCAGAATGAACTTGAAATATACCAAAAAAATGGAGAGAATCTGTTAGACACATTGAAAAGAGAGAAATTTGTCACCTACATCACAGGAGATATTAGAGTATTCAGGGATAAGAAAATGATTCTAGATAAATGAATAAGAAGACAATTAAAAGCGTGTGTGTAAATGTGTATGTGTATGTATGTATATATATAAAAATCTAAGTTAAAATTAATTTTATAAAGCCCTAGAAAGTCTTCTGTCCTGTGACAGGGAGGGAGAGACAGAAGAAAGGAAAATCTAAGAGGGTGTAAATGGAATTCTACTGCTCTACAGTCTGCATTATCTGAAAAGAGTAAGTATTTACTAATTTAGACATTTCATAAGTTAAGATTCATATGGTAATCTCCAGGATATAAAAACAGTATACATCTACCAACCTAAAAAGGAAGAAAGTGAAATAATACAAAATACTCAATTCAAAGAAGAGAAAAAAGCATAGAATAAGTAGGAAAAATAAAAATCAAATGGTAAATGTAAACCAGAAGTATCAGTGACTACATAAGACTGTATGTGGAAAGATGGAACTGCCAGACTGGATTTTAGAACCAAACTTCATGATGCTTTTAAAAAGACAAATTTATAAAAGGTTGAAGTAAAAACAATGGATAGAGTCCATGCAAAAACTAACCAAAGAAAGCCAGCAAGGCTTATTCTAACAGACAAAGCAGACTTAACACAAAAGCAACCACTGCATGGCAACATTATAAACAAACAAGATGATTAAAAACTTTAATCACACTTCATATTATAGCCTCAAAATATATAAAACAAAAGTAAATGGAACTACAAAGAAAAACAGACAAATCCACTCAGGAGATTTTAACACATTTATCTCAGTAACTGACAGACTACAATGAGAAAAACTTACTAAGGATATAAAAGACATAAACATTAACAAATGATCTAACTGGCATAACTAGAATACTACACCCAACAACTACAGAATAAGCATTCTTTTGAAGTACTCTTACAAAATTAGATCATATGGTAAACCATAAAACAAATCAACATATTTCAAAGCATTAAAATCTTACCAAGTATGTATTCTGATCACATTAAAAACAGAACCAAAAAATGACTATAAATCAACAGTGTGATCCTACTGGAAAAGATTCTCTAAGTGAGACAATGGAAAGATCTAGCCATTAAAAAACAAAAAAGCACAATAAATTGCACTATTATTAACAGAGTAAAAGGTAATTCAGAGAAAAAAATATCTGGAATACAAATAAGCAACAGCTGAAATCCACATTTTATAAAGAACGTCTTTAAATCACCAAAAAGTGATCCAACTGAAAAAAAATCAGAGACTGCAAAAGAAACATTATCAAAAAAGGGAAAATATAAAATACAGGAAAAGACGTTCTTTCTCTTTAATAGTCAGGTAAACTTAAAATTAAAACCAGCAACCCATCCACTAAGTGGTTCAAATTAAGAATATGACAGTGTTGCAGAGTATGTGAAGCAACTGGACTCTGCAGATTGAATTAGTGTATTTTAGAAAATATCATATAATAGAAGCTGAAGATATGCTTACATTGTGACTCAACATTACATGTCCTCAGGTACACCAAAACCCACAAAGTTCAAACCAGGATTACTTATATTAGCCAAAAACTGAAAACAACTCAACTATCCCTCAATTGCAGAATAAATTATAGTATACTCATTTAATAGAAAAATGACAACAAATAAATTATAGCCATATGTCATCATGGATACCCAAATGCAGAATAAAAGAGGCTAATCAACAAATGAAAACCAATTGTGTGATCTCATAAAGCGGGAGGAGGGAGCAAAATTCATAGTGTCAAAAGTGAGAAGAGTGGTTACCTTTAGGAGGCGATTTTATATAAGAGATCACAAGGTGACGTTTTGGGAGTTGATAATATTCTACATTCTTGACCTCTGTGCTAATACATGGAGCTGTGCATTTATGATGTATGCATTCTTCTGTGCTACACTGTAATAAAAAGTTTTAAACGTTGACTCTGAAGCAGGAAGTCAAAATACAAGTACTCACTTGACCTGAGCAATTTCAAGTGATAAGGAAGAAATTAAAACATGCCTTGTCTTTGGCAAGTCATCTGAAAGGAACTGGAATGAAGAGGTCCTAGTTTTAGGCAGCAGACCACACTGGATAAGACATGAATAAAAGAAAATCACCCAAGAATCAAGAGATGACCATTCATGAGTACCACAGCACAGATGAGACCGGATATCCAAAACAGCAGCAACCACAGAAAATTGTGGAACATCAGTGAATAGTTCAGTTGAACCCTTTGACATAGTTCAAAAATCATTTTATTATGCAGCAAATCTGTTTTCTGACATAATGCACACATTATCTTCTTAAAAAAAAAAAAAAAAAAAACTCAAGAAATCAAAGTCCTAAAAGACTAGAACTGAGAAATCACCCTTTCACAAAATTAGAGCTGCTGACAATTAAGGTCACTGAATACTAGGAGGATCCTCCAAACTCATAGGACTCTTGGATCTTAGAAACACCTTAGGCTTGAAATATGGACTAATGGCACTGTTGAAAGTCAGAAAATGTTAAAAATGGTGACAGGATACAGCTATACTTATAGCACTATACAAAGGGCAACTATATAATCTGACTACTGTTCTTATACTGTTCTATACTTCTATACTTCAGTTCTTATAAAAAAATTTTCCAACAATCAATGTCAACTAATTTAGGTATTATAACCACTCCCAAAATAGAAGACTAATGCAATTTTGATGTGTTCTTAGAACATTATCCAAAATTTGGAACAAGCAAAAACCAAGAGATTAAGAATTTTATAAATTCTGCCATTATTCCATCTGAAACCTTAATATTATACAATACCAGACACTTTCCCAAATAAAATGTATTTTAAAAATTTTAATATGACTGAGTAAAAAATGTTTTATTATCTAAATGGTGTTTGCAGAAAGGTCAAAAATTCAGCACATACTTAAAAAGATTCTTATATTTCTATTCTGCTCCCTAAAAAGGGAAAAGTAGATGGAAATAGCCAGTTTACACTGGCTTCAAAATTTCTAGAAATTTTCTCTCTAGCATTTGAACCTAACTTCCTGTTGTTTTATGTACTACATGCTTATCAGACAATAACAAAATAAAAACTGGAAGCTAACTAATTAATTTTAGAAAATCTCAAAGCTGCTTTAGACACTCCTCCTACCGAAATAAAAAAACTTATTTCAACAACCTATGCAAAATATTTTCACCTATTTAAAGAATAACTAAAACCATAAAGAATTTTTATCATTTCCATTAAACTGACTAGCTATTTAAGTTAAAGACTACAATGACCATCATTAACTCAAGATGAAAGATACATGATAGAATGGGCCTCTAAAGATCCGTATTTCCTACAAATATGCATGTCCTACTCTGGGCTTGCAATGACAACTTATAATAACCAACAGAAAACTACTAGAATTTTCCTCAAAACAGCCACAAGAATCAAAATCCTAATGCACCTTAATAGGCAATTTAATGATTTGAAAACCAACCCAGCATGGCCAAAAACAATGTTCAATAGCTCCTCATTTTCCCAACATCATCCAAAAGTCAAGAGTTTCACATCGGTGGATTCTCTAGTTAACTGATGTTTACCCATATGAGCACCAAAATTGCTTTCCACCCTGAGGAATATAACTTTTTGATAATGATGAATGACTGGAATGAATATAAACTGCTGTTCTGTAATACAATAACTGTTCAAACTCTCAATGTCCTATATCTGCTTTTTGTGCCAGACTATCAGCTCATCTTTAACAGCATACCTCCTCTCCATATTTGCTATTTTTAACTTGGGGAAAAACAAACAAATAATCAAGGAAACCATACAATATACAATGCTGAAAGAATATGAGGTGCTACCATGAAACAAATTGCATTAAGATTATGATGCCAGCTTGCAGCTGTTCAAGGCCCACTTTTTTTTACTCTCTGTTCTTGATCATTTTGGGGAAGAAAATATGACACAAACTTAGTTCATGTGAAAGACAGAACACTCAAAGTGTTAGCATATCAGGAAAATGTTTTTGAGACATACAGACTTAAATTCCCAAATCCTGGTTTTGCCACCTTCTAGCTGTGTAATGAGGGAGATGTTATCTGTTTCTGAGCCTTGGTTTCCTCATCAGGAAAATAGAGATAGTATTTTTTCTGCAGGGCTAATGGCAAAATCAAGAGATGTATGTAACCTACCTGAGCAGAGTACTCATATTCTGGCAGACAAATATTACTGACCTAATTATGTGAGAATAAACTCTGAATTATAATCACTTTAAAAACCGGGTTGGGGCTAGGGGTACTGTTCAGCAGTAGACATCATGCTTACCATGTACCAGACCCTGGGTTCAATCCCCAGGACCAAAAAAGGACAGGGGAAGGTGTTAATGTGACTTTAAGTTAGCTAAAAGACTGTTATCCTTTACAAATACCCCACAATCCAAATTTGTCAAACAGTTTATCTGTGTTCCTCCCTATTAGTATCCTCAGGAAAAGAGAGCGAGAGAGAGAGAAATATCTTGCAATCTATCAAAAAAAGTAAACTAGCTGGGCAGGATGGCCCTATAATCCTGGTGAAGTAAGAGGATTTCAAGTTCAATGCTAACGCCAGCAACTTGACAAGAACCTAAGCAACCTAGCAAGACCCTGTCTCAGAATAAAAAATAAAAAAGGCTGAGGATATGGCTCAGTAGTTAAGCCCTAGGTTTAATCCCAAGTACCAAAAAGTAAAATTTATTTAAACTTTGAAGATAAAACATACACATTAATTTCATTTCCTATAGAATCACAGAGTAATAGCATTTAACAAGAATTTTCCAAATAGTATGAATAATATACATCTCATATTCAAACATTTGCTAATTCAGTATTTTAACTGATAGGTCCTTGAGGAGTCTCTATTTTTAACCAGTTCCTTACTCAATATTGCTAGTATTACTTGGAAAAACCTCCAAGTTCAATAAACTTTCCATAAACAACAGTTATGTCAGTTTTCACTCTCCAAATATTTGATGTTTACCTTAAAGTTAGCAGCCTTATTAAAAACACTGCATAAAACCTTATACAAAATGTCAAGTATGAGAAACTATACTAAATACAGATATATAAGATACCATCTTATAAAACTCAACATAGCCACGAATATTACAGTGCAATCTATAAAATGTTTTAAGTCTCTAATCCAAATCTGACAGAGAATAACAAAACTAAATGTCTCACTACTCACATGATGAAATACTCTAAAGCTTCCTTCTATTGCATAGTGTACATCAATTACTGATGAGCGAAAGGGTACTGAGGGAAAGACCAGTAGAGATAAAGTATATAAACTCTGAGCCAGGTACTTTATGCATATTATCTCTTGAAATCATTTAGTGAATCAAGAATTACACCACATTAAAACCACAGCCAATGAAGTTCAGAGGAGTTAAACTCAAAGTCAAATTTCTCAAATTCCAAGGTTCATGCTTCCTCCAAAATGCCAACCATCTTACAATCTACTTAAAATAAGTAATAAACATGGCAAAGCTCTTTTTCCCTTTCTCAAAATATCAATATGCAAATAAAACATGTAAACAAGCACTAAGTTAATTGCAAGGTAACACAAATAAAAAGTTAAAGAGAGTGTGGGTCCTGTTCCCACTTGCTTAACAGGAAGAAATAAAAATTATGTGTGAATATAAAAAAAAAAACACCACCATTCCAGACAGAATTGCTTAAAAAAAAAAAAAAAAAAGTTCTCTCTCTCTTTTTTTTAATGGTTATCTCTTTTTTCTGAATGGGCCTTTTAATTACACACTTTTCTACATCACTTGAATTTTTAAATATACCTTTATTTATTTATTTATTTATTTATTTATTTATTTATTATGTGGTGCCCAGGATCAAACACAGTACATGTATTAGGCAAGTGCTCTACCACTGAGCCACAACCCCAGCCCCACTTGAATTTATTCTAATATTATAATAGCATGTATAGTGTATTTATTTTTTCTTTGCACTCCAAATTTTTAAACATATAAGCTACAACCTTTGACAAAGTTGAAGAGAGCTTTAAAGGTTAAAAAAAAAAAAATTAACAAAACCATTATACCCAAGTCTAGACCTCTGTATAGCAGCTACTTAGCCAGTAAACCAAGCAGTCTGTCAAAATGGATATTGGATTTTCAGATCAAGCATGTTCAACTGGTAAAAACTATAAACATATTCCAATTTTTTTTTAAAAATGCAAAATCTGTAACACTTCTAGTCCCAAGCATTCCAGTAAGAAATAATCAACTTGTATCTTTACTTTTAAAATGGGTTAATTAATAATACTCTAACCTAAGTTATTGTGAAATTAAAATTTTAAAAGAATACATTATGCCTTAGCAACATTCACAATAGCCCAGAATGGGAAGAAAAGAGTGACATTTGAGAGAAAACACCAAAAAAGGCTAAAATGAATAAAAGGGAAAAGGTAAGAAGGGAGCAGAAAGTAGAACGGTGGTTTTCAGGGGTTGACAAGGAATGAAGAATGAGAAGTTATTGTTTAGTGAGTACAGAGTTTTAATTCTGAAAGATGAGAAGAGTTCAGTGGCGAGATAGTGGTTACAGTTGCAAAATAATATAGATTTCTTAATGCCACTGAACTGTACACTTGAAAATGATTAAGATGGTAAACTTGGAATGGAACCACCATTTGACCCAGTAATGCCACTCCTTGATATATACCAGAGGACTTAACATCAGCATAAACCAGGCATGGTGGCACACGCCTATAATCCCAGGAGCTTGGGAGGCTGAGGCAGGAAGAATCTGAGTTCAAAGCCAGTCTCAGCAATGTCAAGGCACTAAGCAACTCAGTTGAGACCTTGCCTTTAAATAAAATACAAAATAGGGCTGGGGATGTGGCTTAGTGGTTGAGTGTCCGAGTTCAATCAACAGACGAATGGATAATGAAAATGTGATATATATATATATATACACACACATACATGATGGAATATTACTCAGCCATGAAAAAGAATGGCTTTATGACATTTGCTGGTAAATGGATAGATATGGAGACTATTATCTGAAGTAAGCCAATTCCAAAAAACCAAAGGTCAAAAGTTCTGATGTGTGGATACTAACACACAACAAGGGAGTGGGAGGAATAGAAGTTCACTGGATTAGACAAAGGGGAAGGGAAGGAGGGGTAGGAATAAGAAAGACAATGGAATGAATCTGACCTAACTTTCCTATGTACATATATAAATATACCAGCAAATCTCCACACCATGTACAACTACAAGACCGGGATCTAATTAGAATAAGATGTACTCCACATTTGTATAATGTCAAAATATATGCTGTCAATGTATAAATAAAAAGAATTTACCAATGATTTGTACTTTAGTATTTAAGATTATATACATGAGAGATCAGGTATATATGGGTATATATACAAAAGTATGTATAAACTTCCTGTGTGTTGGTATACTATTTAGAACATAACCACCAGGAATAAATAAAAAGAATGGAATCTGTATATGGCAAAAAAAAAAGATGATAAATTATATTTTGTGTATTTTGCCACAATGAAAAATACTTGCAATTCTACTAAGTGGCAACTAAAAAAATTACATATGTATGCACTGCTTTTCTATGGGCTGGATTATACATAAGTCACAGTAAAAATTTCCAGTGAGAAGAGTTTTGATGAACAGTGTGAGATCTAGAATAGTAAATTATAATGCCATGGCCAGTAAATTTTCCTATGTGGAGCTAGAGAGTAAATATTTTTCCACTCTCTGGGCCACATGATCTATTCTGAAAGGAATCATACTTAATACGTAGGCAAATAGCATGAAAGACATGGTCCACCACAGTTTGCTGACCTCTACCCTAAGGCAACCATGGAAGCAAATGCTCCTTAATTTGGGGAAATTTTGTGAGCCAGGTTAATACCAGTAGCTTTAAATCTACCAGGATGAGAATATTTACATCCTAAAAATTGGCAAACACTACAAATCAATGTTGCTTTCTCTGAAGAACTGGTTGGTAAACATTTACCAGCATACTGCTATGAGAAGAATTAAATTTTTATATCCCCTATATATCTAAAATTTTATTAGTTATAATTCCATCTTTAAGGAAAATGAATATTACTCAAATCATTTTCTGTATCTATGATTTAGATCAGGATCTCTAAAGCCAAGAAAGGCTGTTCTAGAATAAAGCTCCAGACAAAGAGGAACAAGAAAGAACATCCTGAGGCAGTCAAGAATTGTGCTTGGAGGGTTCTGAGCTAAAGGACAGCAGTTTAAGATGAAACTTACAGAGAATTAAAGCCATGAGATTATGTACATGCTGCATACACTCAGTAAAGTTTCAATAACTCACAGTTATTATTAAAAACATACTGAGCCTAATGTTCTAGATTCATTCATAAATATTTGCTAAGTTCATACTATGTTCTAGGCTCTGGAAACACAATGTTAACAATCATAGTCCCCTTCTAGTAGAGAAGAAGCATTAATCACATAAATATATGTTTTTGAATTGTGATAAATTATGACAAAGAACGAGGTACTGTGAGAAAATATAACAAGGGATCCTAATGTAATCTGGCAATCAGGGATACTTCCTTAAGAAACTGACCTCTGTGCTGATATTTAAAGGATAAGTGGGATGTGGCAGAGTCAGAGGCATGCCATACAGCAAAAACAAATTGTACCCAAGTCCTGAAGCAGGGAAAAACCACAGTAACAGGTCAAAAAACCATGAAGTCAGTATGGTGAACCAGATGAGGAAGAAGAAGGGATCAGTAAAGAATGGAAAAGAGGCAAGAACCATCCCACAGGGCCTCATCACCACTTGATACATTCTATAATCAATGGAAACTCACTAGTTTTATGCAGAATGTCACATGATCTAATGAACAATTTTCAGAGATTACTTGGGAATGAATGAGGGAGAGTTACAGAAAAATTGGGAAACTGACAGTAGGCTACTATAGTTTCTAAGCAAGACAATGGCAGCTTAGTGGAGTCAGTCTTCAACTTATTAAATATAGCAATTTTTGTTCTTAGCACACCATTTAAAAAATTCAGAGCCCTATGTTTTTTGTATCTACTGATACTGACTATACTAGAAATCTTCTAAAAGTGAAAAATCCTCTGACATAGTAATTTAAAAATAATAAGCCTATCACATATTAATATAAATAAACTTCTGAAAAGTAGCTTATTTTCCTATTAAAGAGTGTGGGAGGCCAACCTTACGGGTGATTGAGTTACACTCCCCAGCTGGGTGCTGAGGTGCTCAGTCACAGAAATGGGTGTGTCTTGCTACAGCCCCATGGGTGAAGCTATGCTCACCTGTTCCTTTGTATTATAACCCCTTGCCCTGTTTAGGATAGAATCTTCCATGGAAGTGCCTTGTGTGTGTCCCCTCCTCTTACTGTGCCCTTGGGTGTGGCCTACCCAGGTGTCAGTCAACCTGCTGACAGTGGACATCATAAAGATAGACTCAGCCCCCTGAAACCTGACCCCTTGCCTCATTTGAATAGCTTCTCCTCAATAAAAGGGGTCAGCGCATGCTCTCGCTCTCGATCTCTCTCTCTTTCTGCGGACCCTTAAGGTCAGAGAAGCCGTCACAGCAACCCCAAAGAAAAAGGTATTTGTGTCTCTTGTGTGGTTATTTCGTGCAGCCCAGTTAGCCCAGTTTAACTAGAGTGACCCCTGAGCCTTTTAGTCGCGAGAACAGAAACCCGGCAAAAGAGAGTAGCACCGTCTTAAATTTTTGCAAATCACTTTAGTCTCATAAAAGATAACAGCTAAGTTTTCCTATCTGTTGCAATATCCGATATCTTAAAGCTTTAGGCAAAGCACATTGCTAATTGTTGTTTCTGTTTTGGCAGTACTGGGGATTGAACCCAAGAGCACTCTACCATTGAGCTATACCTCAGCTCTTTCTTTCACTAAGTTGCCAGAGCTGGTCTCAATCTTTCAACATTTCTGCCTCAGCTTCCTGAGCTACTGAGATTACAGATGTGCACCAGAACAACCAGATCACTGCTCATTTTTGTGAGAATTAGACTAAAAAACACAAGTAACATCTTAGCACTATTAGGAAAATAGTTTTAGCTTCACAGTTTTCCTAAGAGTATTAAGGACTCCCAGACCACAATAACTACTGCTCAAGTAATAATAAAAGGCAAAGTAATTACAATGAGATGTCACCCCACAGCCACTAGGATGGCTATAATCAGAAAGACAGACAATAACAAGTATTACCAAGCATGTAGTAATTGGAATCCTCTTGCATTGCTGGTGGGAATGTAAAATGACACAGCCACTTGGGAAAAACAGTCTGGCAATTCCTCAAAAAGTGAAACAGAGATGGGCTAGGGCTGAGGCTGTAGCTCAGTGGTAGAGCACCTGCCTTACACGTATGAGGCACCGAGTTCAATCCTCAGCACCACATTAAAAAAAATAAAAAAGATATTGTGTCCATCTACATCTAAAAAAAATATTAAATAAGAAAAAGTTAAACAGAGAGCAGCAATTCCACTCCTAGTATATACACAAGAAAAATGGAAACACATGCCCACACAAAAATTTATGTATGAATTCATAGAGGCAATATTTATAATAGCCAAAAAGTAGGGAAAAATGTCCATCAAGTGATGAAAAAATAAAATATGGTAAGAATTCATACGCTGAAACCCACTGGGCAATAAAAAGGAAACACTGACAGAATTTACAATGTGGATGAATCTTGAAAGTTTGTGTTAAAGAAACAAAGAAACCAATCACAAAAGGCTGCATGATTCAGTTTATAACAAATGTTCAAAACAGACAAATGTATAGACAAAAAATATATCAGCAGTCCCCTAGGGCTGGGAGGAAAAGGGTTGTGGAACTAGAGTTGCTAAAGAGTTCAAGGTTTCTTTTGGACATAATAAAATGTTCTCAAATTGACTATGGTGATGATTGTTGTACAATCCTGTCAATGTCCTAAAAAATAATAAAAAAGTCAAATATTAACTTTAAAAGGGTGAACTGAATGGTATGTGAATCCTTCAATTATACTGTTGGGGGGGCAGTAAGTGATCTCCAAAAAAGAGTTTTTTAGCAACTCATTAGAAAAAAGCAAATAAGAAAACACTGATCTCTCAGAGCATGGTGGCACATGTTCAATCCCAGCTACTCAGGAGGCTAAGGCAGGAAGATGCTTAACAAGGCCCTATCTCAAAATTTTAAAAAAATTTAAAGGGTTGAGGATTGTAGCTCAGTGGTAGAGCACCCACCTGGTATGTGCAATGCCCTGAGTTCAATCCCTACGCATCCCCAAAAGAGAAAACTTATCTCAGGAACCAACTTTCTTTAGATAAAACAACCTTCTGGGTAAGACACTGTCCAGTCAAAATAAAACATAAGCCAAACAAGAATTTTAAACTTTTAAGCATCCATATTGAAAAAGTAAGGAGAGGGACTGAAGATACACTGATAAGAGTGCTTGCCTAGAATGTGGAATGTTCTGTGTTCAATTCTCAATACCACAAAAAAAAGGAAAAAGAGGTCAAGTTAATATCAATAATTTTAATATTTTGACATTTTATTTTACCCATCTAATGGATGAAGAAATTGTGGTATATATACATAATGGAATACACTCAGTCATAAAGAATGACTTGAGGCCATTTGCCCGGAAGTGGATGGATCTGATGACTATCGTGCTAAGTGAAATAAGCCAATACCAAAAAAATCAAAGGTTGAATGTTTTCACTAATATGTGGACGTTAACCTACAATAAGTGGGGAAGGGATAGAAATTCAATAGAGTAGACAAAGGGGAAGAAAGAGCAGACAGTAGAATGAATCTGATATAACCCTCCTATGACATATATAAATATACCACAGTGTACATCCAAAGATTGAGATCCTAATTAGAATTAGATATATCCCATGCTTGTATAAATATATCAGAATAGTTCTACTGTCATGTGTAACTAGAAAGAATAAAAAAATAAAAATTTTAAAAAAGAAATCTAGGGAAAAATACAAATATAAACTGCCAAGTACATCTTATTTGACAAATTGCCCAGGTGTTTTTTAACAAAGAATTTTTTTTTTTTTTTTAGTTGTAGATGACCACAATACCTTTATTTATTTATTTTTATGCATTGCTGAGGATAAATCCCAGTGCCTCACACATACTAGGCAAGCGCTCTACCACTTAGCTAAAACCACAGCTTCTACCCAGGTTTAATGTGATTTCATTCAATCAATTATTAGAACATTTGTGTATATATATACACATATATACATACATATGTATGTGGGTGTGTATATATATATATGTGTGTGTGTGTGTATATATATACTGTGTGTTAGAGTCTACATTATATAGAAATATTTACTGAAAGAGATCTTCAATGATAGAAAATAGGATTTTCCTGAAATAAAGTATAGGTTTTCAATATTATCATTTGGTGATCTTTTACTTATCCTCTTGCCCTCCCAGATAAGAATTTTCAAGATCAAATATTTGCCAATTTCTTTGTTTGTTTGTTGCTGGGGACTGAACCCAAGACCTTCAGCATGCTAAGCACCTGCTCCATCATTGTATTTTTAAAGGAATCAATGTCAGACATCTTTTTCAATGACAACTTTTTTCTCCAGTGCTGAAGATTAACCCCAGGAAGAGCCACACACATTGTTAGGCTAGCACACTACCACTGTGCTACACCCTCAGCTCCCTCAATGACAAACTTTAATCTATAACAAGCATGGTAAATCTACTCAACATTTTTAAGAAAAATTTAAATTACAAAATGGTAGATCTTTTCTTGTGCTCCAAGTAGAACTGTACAGATAGATCAACTGAAAACTAATTTTCTTATTTCTTGCACTTTTCCTGTATGTGCTTCCCTTAACAAAGCCCACAGTTTAATTTTTCTTCAGGTTCTTGGTACAGTGGTAAGCTTCAATTTTTATCATGTTTTCTGCTTCAACAGAAACAAATGATTAAAACTATTAACTGACATCAGAAAAAGTTACTTCAAAAAGGCTTTAATTTTACTGAAAATTCACTTGTTATACCTGTAGAATTTATAATTAAGTTCCACAGAATTTAGGATTTTAATTTCACCATCACAAAAAGCAAAAAATGTCCTCACAGATATTCACCTAAATAAATTTTTTATTTACAAAATATTGACTATTTCTAATATTTTGCAGTAAAATTCCAAAAGCAATCAGGATGGTGGAGGCCTAAAATGGAAACTCTAGAAAGACTCAAATGCTTCAAAATTTAATATTTAACACCCACTAAAATAGCTAAATCAAAAGACTGATTATATCAAATGTTAGCTGGGATCTGAACCAACAGTAATACCTACATATCACTGATAGGATTGTAAAATAGTACAAAAGCCTTTAAAAAAAAAAAAAAAAAAAAAAAGTCATTTCTTATAAAACTAAACAGGCCTGCCCTATCACCTAGTCATTCCACTTCTACACATTTAACCAAAAGAACTCATACAAGATTGTTAATAGTAACTAAACAGAAATAACTGGAAACAGGTGGCCCTAAACAGTAGATAAATCATGATACGTTCATATAGTGGAATACTATAGAGATAAAAGTACTAATATACACAAGAATGAATCTTAAAAATATGCTGAGTGAAAAAAAGCCTTACTCAAAGAGTACATACTATGCGTAAATACTGCTTATGTGAAGTTCTAGAACTGGCAAATCAAATCTCTGGTGAAAATGAAATAAAAAATGTGACTGATGAAAGGGAAAGTTTGACTGAACTGATTGGAAAAAGGCAAGAGAAAAAACCTTTCTAGTCAATTATTAATTCTACATTTTGTTGAGAACTTGAGTGACCCAGCTGTAAACATTTGTGAAAAACTTATGTAATGGCAACCACATGCATCCCATTGCATGTCAAATTTACCTTTAAAAAAAAAAAAAAACTGTATAAGTTGAAATGAATAACACACACAATGTTGGAGTGCCTGTTAAGGTTGCTGCTGATAATTTGCAACTTATTTCTAAATGTATTCAAAAACATAAAATGGAATTTAATAAATTATGTTATAAAACAAACAGGAAATGTTAATTGACAGTGAGAGACACACTGATATTAGCTGTATAATCTTTCAACTTTTCTGTATATTGAAAAATATAAAAATATTAAGGAAAATTTTTGAGAGAGAGTTAGGAAACAAAGAATGATGACTCAGTTGATGACAAAAGTTTCTCTCAATTGATGCTACACACCCTCCTGCTTCACAAAACACACCTTTAGAGTTAGATAAACCCTGGAGAAAACTTAAAAGTGCATTTCAATAATTGTTAACTGCTTCCCCAAATTAACTATTCACATTATTTGATACTGTCAGGGATCTATTCAATAATTATTAAAAATACTCCAGGAAACAATAAACTAGAAACAACGTGTTGAATTCCACCAAGATTTTTAATTAACTTCAAAATTTGTATTCCTGAACAAAGTTCAAGCAGAAAATTATTTGGTAAGATTCCCCATGAACTCCAGTTTTGTTTTCTTTTACTGGGTTGCACCCCCAGTATCCAAATAACGTCGCTATCGTCCCTCTAAGATCAAAAAACCTACCCAATGACTGCCATCTAAGTGATGACAGATATACTAAAAATGAAATAGCAAGTCATCATGAATGAAAAGTCGTTCACTTTTTCTCCTTAAGCCTAGTACTTTTTTTTAAGATGCGGCTGGAAAACGTCATGGCTTTCTCACAAAAGGTGGGAAGATGAGAAAGATTTCAGCATTCAAAACGCAGAATAAACGTACACGTGCACCTCACCCTAAAACCTGCCTTAACCCGCCAACAGGTAAAACAATGAGCAGACCCCCGCCCCTTTTTTATTGATGAAACAAAACCGCAGCTAGGGTAAAGTCGACCCTCACCCCCGCCCAGCCTCCACCCCGCCCGAAGCCAGGCGGTGGGTCCCTTTCCTTTGTGAGGAGCTGGAGAGGAGGTGGCTGAGGGCGGGGAGCTGGGGGAGGAGGTTGGGGGGTCGGTGGACGCCAGAGGAGGAAGACCCAGAGCCAAGCGGCGGCGACGGCGGCGCGTCCCACAAGCAGGCCGCACAGCCCCGCCACAAACCTCTGCGGAGTCCAAAGGAGCAAACCCGCGAACTTGAGCAATTTCTAATGTGAGATGAGATCCAGAATGGCCGAGGGCACATCCGCGGACGACCCTCTCCCAGGCCCTTCCAAAACCGTCTCCTCCGATCGCGGGCGGAGATCTTGCGGCCACCCCCACCCCGGCCCGGGCCCCAGGCGGCCTCACCTGCTGGACCGAGCTGTTCTCGGGCACAGCGAACTCCTCCTTCTCTTTCGGGGTCTTTACGGTGACTTTCATGATCTTGGGCTCCGTAGAGGCAGCGGCCGCGGGGGCGCCGGCACCCTCAGCCGCGGCAGCGCTGTCCTGGGAGCCCGGAGGACCGCCGCTTTCACTACTCTCGGCCATGGCGGCGGCGGCGTCGGTGACTCAGGCGAGCAGGAGGGAGCGGGAGAGCAAGGGGGAGCCAGGAGACGCCAGAGCCGACTGGCCCGGGCAGCGAAGAACGCAGGGCACGCCGCCTAGGTGGCAACGGCGCCGGGCCGCCAAGGGGCCGCGGAGCTCGGTGTGGGCTCCAGGTGCAGGCCCGGATTCGGCGCTCCGTAGCAGCGCAGTGTTCAGACGCCGCTGGTTCGCAGCGACAGCCGCAGCCGCAGCCGCTTCCTCCCCCCGCCCCTCCCCCCACGTCCCTCCGCCGGCGCCGCGCGGGGCACGCCGGGTAACGCAGATGGCCGCGTCGCCGAGTCATCCTCGCCTGGCGCCGCTTCGAGCTCCAGTTGCGTCCCTTTTCCTCCCTCGTCCCAGTGTGCAAAGTGTAGGCGCGGCCAGCTTGGAGAACTAAAAGCAAACTGGGGCAGGACAGATCAGTTCATTTTTTCTTTTTCACTCCTGTCACCAAAAAACAAAATGCGTCTTCTAAGAGGCACTGTGCGGCGCACCGGGATGACATCACGGCCAGAGAAATTACTAGAAAGGAACTTGGACCACTGGGCGCTGCGAGCGCGGATGCGCCTGCGCGCTCATGGTCCAGGTTGTCTCCTCTCCCCACCTCCTCACCTCATACCACCACTAGGCTCTGCTCAGTCGCCCTTCCTGCGTGCTAGTCTTGCCTGCTTGCCGGGCGTACAGCACCGAGGAGAGTCTGATGATGAAATAGCAGCGAGGAATTTTTGTTGTTAATATGGTTAGTATTTGCCTAGTTGGAGGCTTTAAAATGTTTTGTTCTAACTGCTCTGTGCGTGGAACCTGGAGGATAAGTCAGTGAAGGAGAAAGGACTAATTATAAAGGAAAATGGAGTGAACGCCTATGAACCAATCATTGCTTCATGGCCCTAGCGTTCAGTTCTCAGGTCAAACCGGTTTGGTCAGAAGATCAAGGCAACTCCTATTGACAGTCTCAGCTGACAGTCATGTGTGAACATCTCCAAATCTCAGATCACTGTATCCAAGAAGCGGGGTGCCCAAAGAGTGCTCACCCAACTGGAACAATTTAGTACAGCTGAAGTGTTCCTTTTGTATTCTATCAAATTAAAGGTACTGCATCATTTCAGATTTTAGGTGATATCAAAGATGGTTGTTCAAAAATTATCTTCATTGTATATAGGAAGTTACTTCTGAGTCGTACATTTGAAAGGATGCCATCATTTGGGGGAAAAAAATAAGTGTGTGTGTGTGTGTGTGTGTGTATGCGTGTATGTACACACATGCATACATATTAACCATTTCTGAGTGTTTTGTTAGCGTATTTTGTGGTTCTGGGGATTGAACCCAGGACCTCGGGCATGCGAGGCAGGCAGGCAAGCAGGCAAGCGTGCAAGCACTCTATCACTAAACCACACCCTCCAACCCCATTGTTTGTTAAAGATAGAGAACACAGTATATTATTGTAATCAGTATTGCACAAATGTAAATCCTGACCCAAATATGCAAGGATATTCAGCCCTGTTGTAGAATTAAATACTGTCCCATAAACACTACCTTTTAGCAGAACCCTTTGGAATCTGGGTCAGAGAGAAGTTCTGACGTATAAATTGCAATAAAGACATAACTTTGACATCACCAAAATTTTGTGCCAGCATTGTTCAATAATATGAAGAGTTAACCCAAGGTCCTTTGCTGAACGGTTATGTCTAAATGTAACGTAATCATTACTTCTCGGGGTAGAAAGTACCACCATATAACCAATCATTTGGAATTTGTTTTATATATTTAAATAAAATCTCTTCCCAACTTCATTAGGTCAATATTTGTGACTTCCTGTCCTGCTGTTTTCTGTCTGCAAGCTTTGCCTGGACTGCCTCTCCTGCCTGGAGTGACTTCTTCCTTGCCTTCACCTGCCTAATCCCAATATCACATTCCCCAGAAAGATTTCACTGGCTACAGACCCAATGTCTGTCTGCACTCCTGTAAATACACTGTATATATCTCTAACCCTACACTTATAGAATTACATTGTAACTAAGTGTCTACATTAACCTCTAAAAATTTCTCATGTATATTATATAACTTAAGTAATGTATCTGTAAGAAGATACAGCATAGTTAATCATTTTGGTGGTACTTTTCATAAACATAACCTATAAGGGACCTTTGGAGGTGGGGGGATCATGGACTAGATCAGGGATTTGTAAACTTTTGGGAGGGCTAAGTAGTAAATACTTTAGGCAGACCATAAACTATAAAATTATGCCCTGGTATCACAAAACAACCACAGACAATCCATAACTAAATAAGCAAAGCTGTATTTACTGAAGATTTTACTTTAAAAAAAAAAAATCAACCATAGAATCTGATGTGGGCCACAGGGATAGTTTGCCAATCGCTGATCTTGATGTTTGTTTTTTCCCTGAATGATTTTTGTTTATTAAATGGCTGGTATGGAGAAAATCAGAAGATTTTTCACCTACTCTTTAACCATTAATGGAGTACTGAAGTGAAGATACAACAAAACTCACTCTCTGACATAAAAAAAAAAAATCGTTAAATGTGGGAGGAGAGAGGTGGGTGAAGATAGCCAGTGATGTGCTGTTAAATGTTTAATAATCAGCTCTCCAAAAAACAAGAAATTTGCCAATTTATGTGACGTAAATACTTGCAAATGATCAATTTGAGCTACCAAGTTGAGGTTACCTAGTCCTCAAAACACCTGAAGTTTTACCAGTCAGCTCTCATAAGCCAGTAAGAGCCATCTGCAAATATACAGGTCGAGAAAATCTATTGTTAAAACTTAACTACATTATTATTTGCATGACAAAAGAATCTTTCCTCCACAGAATGATTTAATCAATAAGAATTAACATTGAGTATCCTTTGACAAATTTTAATCCTGTGTCCAGGAATTATAACTTCAATACAATTAATATATGTGTCAAATAAGTAATATAAGTAACATGAATTCCTCATGTTGCTCCTACATTCAAAATCCATCATGAGCTCCCTACTACCTGGAAAATAAAGCCCAAGCTTCTTATTGTGAACTCATAGTCTCCTTCTACTAACTCCTAAGCCATCTTTCAAGCTCACTCTCTTTAGATACACTACATTCCAAAGATGTTTACTGCCATCTCTAGAAACACTTTTATGTTATACTTTTCTTACCTTTTCATATTATACCCCTCATCTAGCACAGGTTATTGTTATCTCTTCTTTAAGACTTTCCTTGAGTGCCCATGTCTATAGAATCTTTTTTTTCCTCTGAATTCCCACTATAATTGTTTGCACAATTCACTTGTAGCATAACTTCTCTTAGACCATTTTTCTTGTGACCACACAGGTCTAGTTCATACTCTTGTTAACTCCAGCAATAACCAACAGATTCCTCTGCCTGTCTAACGTCTTCATCCTCAAATTTATTTTCTAGTACTGCCATATGTTATCCTTCTAGAACTGAGCTTTGATTCATGACACTCAAAACTTTTCAGTCACTTTCACCAAAGTTTTACACAATGTCTAAACACTGCAAATTGTTCCTGGGCCCTCTGACCAGAAGATTTTGTCCCTGAACCATATCCTCAACCAAACCAAACCAGTGAACTTAATTCTCCAAGCATGCCTCAAGTCTTCAACACATTCACAGCAAGTAGAAATTCTTCCTCTTCATTTTAGAACCATTAATTTACCCTCCTTCAAGACTCAATTAAAATTGAGTCTTAACAATTTTTAATAATTTTTCCCCAGTAACTTCTTTTTTATCAAATACTCTCTAAATCTTTTGTATTCCCATATAGCTTTATTACCTTCTTGATGTCATTTAGTAGATTCTATCTTGTATTATACTTACTTGTGTGCATATTTCCTCTGTTAAACAAGGTCCTCTAAAAAAAAAGGATCAAGCTTAATCTCATTAGTGCTTAATCTAAATTCTAGGCATGAGTGTAGTTACAGTTGAACTGAATTATTGGACTATCATTTTTTTCCACTAGAATGGCAACTCATTTAGAGCAGTAGATCATATTTTATACCCCTTTCTTTTTCTCAACGATTATATTATAGCGAGATACATACATACTTACATAGATGAATACATACATACATACTTACTTTAAACTTACTTTATAGTGAAAGTTCAGAGGAAAGAAGCATTATTCACTCCTTGCTTGGGCAGGAAAAGGTGGGAAAGTCAAAGAAGGTTTTGAAGGAAATTATTTGATCCAGGCCTTAAGAAATGAATGCAGTTTTATTAACCAAGTCGAGAAGGGTAAAGGTTATGAGAAAGACACAGTGTTGGAAAATAAAGGTTCTCCTAGGGCACTAATCTCAAAGTTGTCCCACAGTCTAGGAACTGTTCACAAATATCTCAAAAGTTACTTTCAAAGTCAAAGGGAAGCCTGGCGTGATGGCACATACCTGTAATCCCAGTGGCTCAGGAGGCTGAGACAGGAGGATCTTGAGTTCAAAACCAACTTCAGCAATGTGGAGGCACTAAGCAACTCAGTGAGACCCTATCTCTAAATAAAATACAAAATAGTGTTGGGGATGTGGCTCAGTGGTTGAGTGCCCCTGAGTTCAATCCCCAGGACCAAAAAAAAAAAAAAAAATGTCAAAGAGAAAGCCCTCACAGAATTCAATAAGATCCTGGTGCACTACTTTTGGACTTTCCAGTCTCTAGAATCATGGACTAAATAAATGTTTTTTTTTTTCCTTTATAAATTACTCAGTTCAGATATTCTGTTTTAGCAAAAGAAAACAGACTAAGTCTATTCTCCTTTGACTTCTCTTATAATGAGGATACTACTGAAACCCTGAAACACAATCCCTAAGGCAACCATTGAATATCTTGCAGAAGTGGTAAGACTGGTCCTTCTGGAAATATATAAAAATGTGTACAACTATTTGATAAATAGACACAGGCTTAGTCTTATTTTTTGTAAAACTCCAAGACTTATGATTTCTTTTTAGTTGACAAATATATCCCAAATGGTTGTATTTGGAATATGTTTCCTAACCTTAGGAAGTTATCTACATGAAGAGGCTGTCATTATATTGTGTAAACTAAGCAAATGGACCATGCGGAAAATTAGGTGCTGAAGGCAGAGAGAAATAGTTCACAAATTTTCATAATCTATGGTATAAAGCAAATTACCTAGGAATTCCAAAGGATAATAATGCTTCTGGAAAAAAATAATGTTTATAGATATTGGATAGTTTTGTAACATTCAAGAAAGCAACCTGTTGAGGAATTTTACATGGGAAACTGAGAGATGTTTTTCAAAAAGCATTTTATTCCCACCAACCAATTTTATCAAATAATTCTTTTGACCTTTGTTCCCAAATGAGTTGAAAAGAGAAGGCAGAACAATACTGTGGCTTCTCTTAGTTGTTCTATAATCTACCAAGAATTAGGAAGGATCTGAGGTTTTTGCCTACTTACAGATTAATGGTTTCATGAAAGCTAGTAGAAGACATCAGACTCCTAAGAAACAAAGGACTTTGTTACTCACAGCAATATCAGTAGCCAATGTAGCATCTTCTTGTGCCAGTTCCCATGTCCTAATTTCCACGGGGTGATGGAAAGAGGGGTAGGTGACACTTGCACCTTCAGTGGGTTGCATCATAAAGGAGAAAACTCAAGCATGTTGAACTCAAATTTTTAATAAGTAAAATACCTTCCCTTTGCTCCTTTCAAGGGCTTATGCTTGCTAGGCAAACACTCTACCACTGAGCTATCCCCCATGCCCTTCCCTTTGCTCTGTAAGGATACACTATATCTTCTGTTCAGTATACAAATATCCTTCAAAAAATAATCTACAACAAAGGCATTATACTAAATATCTTGCCTTTATTGCTGCTCTAGGAAATTAGCACAAATTTAGTGGCTTAAAATAGCATAGCACAGTTTTATTATCTTGTGATTCTGAAAGTCAGAAGTCCAAAATGAGTCATAAAGGACTAAAATCAAAGGCTGTTCCTTCTGGAAAGTCAAAGGGCAACTCTATCCCTTGCTTTTTCCATCTTTTAGAGACTACCTAAATTCCTTGGCTTGTGACCACATCACTCCAACCCTTACCTCCACTTTCACATTTTCTCTGACCCTTTACCTCACTCTTTTCTTCATAAAGAATTTTTGTGATGGACTGGAGTTGTAGCTCAGTGATAGAGCTTGCCTAGCATGTGTGAGGCACTGTGTTCAATCCTTGGCACCACATATATAAATAAAGGTCCATTGACAACTAAAAAATATATATATTAAAAAAAGAATTTTTATGATGATAGTGGTCTACCCTGATAATACAAGATAATCTCTCCATCTCAAGATTCTTTTTTTCTCTTTTTCTTTTTGTAATTATAAATGGACAGAATGCCTTTATCTTATTTTTTTATTTTTATGTGGTGCTAAGGATCGAACCCAATGCTTCACACATGCTAGGCAAGCACTCTGCCACTAAGCTACAGCCCCAGCCCCATATCTCAAGATTCTTAATCACATCTGCAGAGTCCCTTTTGCATGTAACATACATATTCAAAGATTCTGTGGATTACAGAATGTGAACATCTTTGGGGAGCTTTTTTTCTGCCTACCACAGTTGATGCCTGTATTCATAAGGTGCAGAATCATGAGAAATCCATAAAGTATTGTCTTCCAGGGCCTGGGGATGTTGCTCAAGTGGTAGTGTGCTCGCCTAGCATGCGTGAGGCACTGGGTTTGATTCTCAGCACCACATAAAAATAAAATAAAGATTCTGTCCACCTAAAACTAAAAAATAAATATTTTTTTAAAAAAGAAATTTCTTCCAGTAATATTCACCCCCTTTATTTCTAAACTCTCTTGATTTCTGGAAAATTTTCCCATGAGGATGGCATGCTGCTGGTTACTCTGACAACCAGAAGCTGGAACCAAATCCATTCAGTTTGTTTCATACAGCATTAATAAGGTTACTGTCCACAAAACTCCATTAGCAGGATAAGGCCAAACTACATTATTAATCACCATGCTTCCCAGGGTTCCAGATCCAATCAACTAAACAAATCCCATAAACCACCAGGGTTTACTTTGGCTGCTTCACAGATATTGTTTCTGTATTGACTTTTCCACTTGATTCAAAACATTAATCCAAATATAGCAGTATGGATTAGTATCTGCACCCAATTTGTCATGGCCTGTAAAGAGAAAATCTAGGGCAATTATATCAATCCTGACAACTCTAAAAAGTGAGTTGACTTTGATTTGAATTCCCTTCAGGGCCAACATGATGTCACTGATCATTTTGGTTAAAGTAGGGACAAGTTTTATTCTACCTCTTCAAATTGGATGGTTCACATTGTAGGAATAATTGGCATAAGATGCACACAAATAGCAAGTCAGTTATCCCTCTGAGGCAAATAATTCAGAGTTGCCTCACTTTGCAGAGTTCTCTCAGTTGTCAAAGGGCTATATGATCTATTGGTGGTGTTTCTTTAAATACTGAAACTCTCTTATGACTACAAGAGTTGGGCCAATCCCTGTTGTTTTCAATGGGCCTCTTATTAAGGTTAAGGAGAATGGCAGTCTACTTTCATCATAGCTCTATGACAGGATATGGAAGACCAGAAATTAAATTTGAGAGTATTCTACTTCATGAGGAAAGACACAGAGATATCTCTGGAAGACAAGATTGTTAATGCTTCTCTCTTTCCTGTGTTTTCCATGGTCTAAGATGTTCCTTTATCTAGTGCAGGGTTATTTCATCTATCTCCACCACCAACAAAAAAATTAACTGTCTTCCCATTCCAGTAGCTTCAACTTCCCTTTTTCCTCTCCTTTCCCTTAATTTTCTTCTATGTACATCCAGACTTTTGTCCAGAAAACTAAGGTACAAAACATATGAGAATATTTTTCTAATACTTTTGGAGATCCATGCCACTCAGAGGGTGTACCAACCAAGCTTACCTACCAGCGGCGGTCAACATTGGGAGTTCTTCCTGCCCAGAAGAGTATAAGCCACCTTAAAACTTAAAATCTCAAATAACTAGTGAATAACAAAACAGAAATACTCAGAAATATATTTACAAAATATGAAGCCCCTGATAGATCTAGTCCATATGGATTCTGGAACTAGACAAAAAAAAAATGGCTCCAGTGGTTTATTTAAGGGGGTACATCAAAGGCAGGGATAAGGTTTCAAGGGCAGAGTCTAACTATGTGATGTCTTGGAATCAGCAGGTTGATTAACATCTTGGCAGGTCACACCCAGCTCAGGTACTGTGTGGGATTTTTGGTAGAGCTCGAGGGGGAAGTTCACTTGTATCAGGTGGTTAATCCCTGTGGGGGGGGAGAGGTGCCACGGGAAATTCCCAATGCCAGATTTATCCCTTCACAAGGCTATTATGCACAACAGTCCACACGCAGCCCACGGATAGCTCGTGACACTAACCTGCAATTGCCATAAGGGAAAAGAAAGAAGCATAATGCCCAGGAATTTCAAAGTAGGCTTATAAGTTCCCACCCCACATCTTTTATCCTTATCATTACCTAGGAGTTATCCAAGAGATGATCCCTTTCTAGAGATGGCCACTTTCGTTGACCAAAATACCTAGTACTAAAGTATGTGGGCTAGGAAGAGGTGAGGGAGGTAGCATGAGAGAGCTTTTTAAGTTGATTTTTTGAGATAACTTCCAGTGCTCAACAATACCAGATGCCCTTGGATAGGAGGGAGCATGGAAGCTTCATTAAATACCTTATTAGTCCATTGTTGAGTGAGTTTTGCAATAAAAGGTACACTATTGTCAGATTGCAAATGACTCAGAAAGTTAAAAAAAAAACAGATTAGTTTCAAAGGCCACAAGGGTGTGGCTAGATTAGCTGATTGAACTGGACCAGTAATATCATAAGCTTAAAAATTGTCAACAACTCAAGGTACAACTAATATCCCTGAGAGGAGGTCAGATGTCTAATGTTATATCAAGAGCACAGTGTCATTCACTGGAATGTGTCAACTTTCATCAGGAGTCATAAGTTTAGCATGCAAGTGTCTGCCTTTACACCAGTTACCTAGATTACTCTGTGCCTAGTCTATGATGATGGATATGTATGGCGTCTAGTCCAGTGATACATACAGGCAGTAAGGTGTCCATCAGGTCAGTGCAGACTTTATCAATAGCTTGACACCAATCAGTCTCATCAGAAGAATGGGCTCTTACCCATCAGAGGAATGAACATCTACATGAGAGACTTGGGTGGTTGGTACGGCTATCATAATTTGTTTTCCCAATTCATATACCCAAAAGGAGTATTTTCTTTTTAATATTTATTTTTTAGTTGTAGTTGGACACAATATCTTTATTTATTTTTATGGGGTGCTCAGGATTGAACCCAGGGCCTAGCGCGTGCTAGGCAAGCACTCTACAGCTGAGCCCCAGGCCCAGCCCAGGAGTATTTTCAATCTGTCAGTTTTCCAAGTGTAGACCTCCATATGTAGGCTTATAAGCCCCTATCATACTCCTTTGTCTTTATCATTATCTTGGAGTTTGTCAAGAGGATATGATCCTTTTAAGGGGAAAGTCACACTCAGTGACCAATGTACCTAGCACCAAAGTGTGTGCAGAGGAAGTTAGGAAGGTAGGCCACTGGCAACAGCCCAAAAGTCAGAACAAATATAATAAGGTTCATCAAGAGGACTTGCTCAGAAAAAATCAGACTACTGAATATTTTGGGTTCTATATAGTGTACACTGAGATTAAATAGCCATAACAGCTCAGAGAACTTCTATCAGGTTCCAGCTTAGCCAGACTGTCAGTGAATGAGGCCCAGGGATTTAGGGAAATTGTGGATTGAGGGATCCCATTGAGCCAGCAACTTTGCACCAGGGAGAAAAGCTAGTAGGAGGCCCCTAGAAGGATAAATGCCACTTTTTAGTGTAAAGCTGAGATGCCTCTAGGTCAGAATAGTGGCATTCTCAAACATACCATTTCCATTTGACATGTAAAACTTATTGAGCCCTTCTCACCTTATTAGTCATTCAGTCCATGTTGATATACCCCAAAATGGGAATATCAGGTGGAGAATCAGCATCTTCTATCAGTCAAATACTGAGTTTCTACAGGAGCCCAATAACAAATTAATAGTTGCTTTTCAAAGTGTGTGTGTGTATGGTAGCTGTGGTAACCTCCAGGGGCACCTCCAAATGGAGGCTGCCTTACCTTATCAGAGATTTCAATCAGCAAAATCATTAGTCATGTAAATTTATAGCTCGGTGGTGGTGTCATTAGAATTGTGGAGGCTCACAGACATTAGACCTTCTATATGCAGCATTTTCCCAGTCAGGAGAATCTCTTCTAATACTTATAGAATGGGGGAACACAAGCATGTAACAAACACCAATTTCTACTCTACATACAGATATAAAACCAATAATATCCTGAAGTGGCCCAGATGGGGGGCTCCCCCTGAGGTCATAATAGCACTCTTTCCCCAGATGAACTCTGCCCAAAGCCATTACTTGAAGCAGGTGCCTATGGTTCCCATGGGGGAAATAGTGACTTGGGTACCTATACCCAACAGAGCCACAGAAGTTTGATTTCCTCTTCTCCTCCAAGTTCCCCTGCATACCTGACAAAGATAGCATTTGGCATCCCTTGATGACAGGGATACATTGTTCCCTCCCCCAGTCATCTATTCCTTTAATCAGTTTGAGGTAGAGGGAGAGACAGGGATTAAGGGATACAGGATAGAATGAAGTAAGCAAAGTGCATTTCCTGAGTTTTAAACTGTGCTGTCGGTAACTGCAGCCCAATCCAATAAATGTCCAATGTTTTCAGTCGGCACAACACCCTATATAAGGTAGCAAAATCTTTATTTGCCTACACTATATCAGCTTTAGGAACTGACATCCACAGCCACATTTTGCAACTGTGTTTGGGTTTTGTGACCTTTGGCTGACTTGAGGTTGGCTCATGTGATGGTGTTCTTTTTGAGGAATCCACCTGAATCTGGAATATTTGCTGCTTTGTTATTAAAATATTCTTACACTCAACATTAATAGTAGGGGAAGTATTCTGAGATGGCAGGGCTGATTGCAAGAATTTTTAGATTTCTTTAGGTTTCTTTCTCATTCATGGAGTAACCTCATTAGCATCATAAACCCAACCTAGACTAAGAGCCTTAATGCTAATCTAAATGCTTCCTTGGGTTTCCCAGGGAATAAGTCTATCTCAGGAAAATCTTACATTAGTCAAAGCTCTTAATAGCAGTTCAGACAAACTGGAAAACAAAAACAAGATATTTTACTATGGTCCCCAAATGGATCTAAGATTAGTAAAATAGACAAAGAAAGGGCTGAGCTGTACTGCAGCCTAGCTGTTGCAATTATTAACAAGCTTTGTACACCCTTCCTCTCTTCTCCCAAGCAAACAAGCCAGTTATAAAAATTTGCCTAGTTTTTGCCCATGACTCTTTCAAATTTTCTTTTCATATTCAATGTAGATGCATGTTTTTTTTGAGGCAAAAACTCAGTCCTCATTTACAATGAAGTGAACCTAAAACTGACAAGTTGACAAAGAAGTTCTCCTACCAAGAGGATAGTCAACAATGAGGACACATTTGTATAACTGTCATTGTACCTATTTCCCAACATTAGTTGTCTAGCAATCAGCTTTTCATTGAACAGGCAATATAATGGAGAATTGTAAATAGCCTCATTGATCATACAGGTTAATCATTAGGCTCCTATAGATTTCCCAATGATTGCCATAGATTTCCCCAAAATACTATTAACCAGGTCACAAGACCCTTATCTTTCCTTTGCCAAAAATCCTATCTCTTCCAGGATACCATCTCGGACACCCAAACTGTCAAGAACTGTAAAGGATCTGAGATTTTATCCTCTTATAAGCTAACATGTTACTCTGCCATAGAGTTGTGGATGTGGACAGAAGACAAGACTACTAAGTCAGAGACAAAGGGCTTTATTACTTACTGCGATAGTATGCTGCAGTCTGGCTGGGCACAATTCAGGAGCCACTTGTCAAAAGAAACGAACTTTATTTTTAGAACCACACACGCCAAACAAAACAGCTCCTCAGGAAAAACCTTCAGAGCCCAACTGCCACCACCGGCTTTCCCCAAGCCTCTCAACCTCCCCCACTCCTCCTGCTCTTGAGGCCAATTGGCTGAGTCGCGTGGGTGGAGCCAAAAAAGTCTCCCAATGGGCAGCTCTGTAGTCTGAAAGGGCGGGGAAACAGCCCAATGAGCATCACCGCAGAGGAGCCAATCAGCTAGAAGTTGCTGGGGCTGCTGTGAGCCAATCATCAGCTGGTAGTCTGAAAGTTTGCTGGGGCCCCTTCGGCTGTGGCTCTCAACATCTCCCCCTCTCTGTTTAAACAACAAGCATGTGGCTTAGGGACCGTGCCTGCCTTAGATTGTCCAATAGTACATATGGTCCTTACCCGTTATCGGATGAGCTGACCTCAAGGCGTCAGCCTCCTGTCTTAGGTTGGTACCATTGCAATTGGATCTTACCCGTCACTGACTACCAGTCCAGTATACAGCCACACCTGTGGATAGGTCTTTGTACCAGTGGAGGGGTGAGGTTCTTTGCCTCACCTCTGTTGGCCCCCAAATTTTAGCTGAACGATCATGACAAGCAGAAGGGAGGAAGATACACCAAGCCAATTGACGGCTCCTTTTGGAAAAATTGTACCACCGATGACATCATCAGCAAAAATACCCCAACACTATCACAAGTCGCTGCACCAACAGATAGTTCACAATGCATACAGGTGAGTTCACAATGCATACAAGTGATACATAGTCCAGGCAAGTTCTGCAAGCAGTTCAGTGATGGCTATTGCAGAAGCTGTAGATTGGTTTTATCTTTGTCTTCACCGGCACTGGGATGAAGATAGGAATTCTGGCAATAATGGCTAAAGAAAAAATTATGTAACATTACAGAAGGCACTAAAAGAAAACAATTTTCTTAACAATTTACATTATCTTGAAGAGAATTATTAAATATAATGAAAAGGAAAGGTGAAAGTAAACAAACGGATCTGTTAACCTTCTTTTTTGTTCACATATTAAAACAATCCTCAACAGTTGTTTACCCAATTTAAATTAAACCATTTAAAGCACATGAATAAAAAAAATATTTGGATCCATTTTTTCATGAGCGCTCATCATATATGATATATGGATATACGTACATACAAACATACAACATAAAACACAAGTGTGCACACAACACATAACATAATAGTAAAGGCCTTATAACTTTTTACAGGTGAAATCTCCATTGCAATGTTTAAAAACTCTATAGTCAAAAAATAGAACTGATCAGCAAAACATTAACCTAGGTCTGTATGAGCTCAAAAAACAAAATAGAACTTCATGATGTGGGAAAGGGCAATAATAAAATAGATATTGAAAAAAGCATCCTGGTTCTGTCGCAGATGTAAGGGTAGCCAAACTGGAGTTCTGGATATCAGCTGTTATGGATTTGAGCCAAATCATCTTCTTTTTGGTCTGTAGAAATCGCTTTAGTTAATCTTTCTGGAATCCAAATCGGCTGTGTTCTCCCTGTGGAAACACACAAACAGACCCCCAACTCCAGACAATTACTGGGTCAGGACCTTTCTGAAAATCCAACCCATGTCTGTCCGTTCCTTGATCTATTTGTATTGGTGCTGCTATACCTTGTTCTTGTTTTTCTAATCTTTTTCCTTTCCTAAAAGCTTGTCTAGTCATAATAGTGGGTGCATTTTGGTTGATGTTATTTGTTAATGTCAAACCTAATTGATCTAGGACATCTCGTCCCCATAAATTTACGGGAAGATGATCCAATACATATGGCTGTATAGTTCCTTCACATCCTTCAGGATCCTTCCAATCTAATACCATTGCACTTCTATGGGGATTAGTTGCCATTCCTAGGCCTCAAAGCGTTTGAGTGGCTTGTTGTAATGGCCAATGTTTTGGCCATTCTTGATGAGAGATGATGCTAAGGTCTGCACCTGTATCCAGTAGCCCATTAAATTCATGTCCTTGAATATTTAGTTTTAGCATGGGGCGATAATATAAATTTAAAGAAAGCATAGCCCAATCTACACCTGTGGAGCCTAATCCCTTGGAACCTCTTTCTACAGTACGACTGGAAAATTTATCATGTAGGCTGGGTATTATTAGTAACTGTGCTATTCTATCTCCTGGTGAAATTACTGATATACCCTTTGGAGAACTGGCTATAATTTTTATTTCACCTTCATAATCAGGATCAATTACCCCAGGACTTATCATAAGTCCTTTTAGAGTAGAAGAGCTGCGTCCCAATAATAAGCCTACTGTTCCTTTGGGAAGAGGTCCTTTTACCCCTGTGGGAATGATTTGAACTCCCATCTCTGGAGTTAGTTCTGCTCTGGCGGAGGCGCAGATGTCCAACCCTGCGCTCCCTCTGGTTTGTCTGATGAAGGATCTGATGGACAATGTGTCCTGGGCACTACCCTGATGGGGTTGCTGGGTTCCTCCAGTGCTCCGTATATTTGTGGTTTTGGGCCCCGGAGCATTGGGCCCCCCTGTCCATTTTTTGGCAATGGAGCCCGATGCCTTTCTCCATGATATCGTGGATAAACACCTGGTCCTTGTTCGTTTTTTGATAATGGAGTACCCTCTATGGTGGTTTGAGAATGGCATTCATTAGCCCAATGTCTCCCTCTACGGCATGGTGGGCAAATACCTGGTATTCTACTCCTTTGATACCTAGTTTTGTTAAACCCTCCTCCTATGGGGCAATTCCTTTTAAAATGTCCTGTTTGTTCACAATTGTAGCATGTTCTTGGCCTGGCATCTAAAGCCTGTTTTACTGCAGCTGCCATGACTTGCTCTTGTTCATTAAGGTCTCTACATAATTTAATGTATGTGTTTAAATCTTCATGTTTACATGGTCTAATGACTTCTCTGCACCAACGATTTGCTTGCTCATAAGCCAGTTGTTTTATTAATGGCATTGCTTGTTCTATATTCCCCAAAACTCTGGTAGCTGTTTGAATAAGCCTATCTACAAATTCAGCATAAGATTCATTAGCTCCTTGTATTACCTTAGATAATTGACCTTGTAAACCTCCATGTCCTTGTAAAGTCTTCCATGTCCTAACTGCCTCTGCAGCAATTTGTGCATATACACCAGGATCATATGCAATTTGTTGGTGCTTATCCTCATAAGGCCCCTTTCCTAACAACATATCTAGATTTCTCTGAGGATAACCAGCTGCTGCATTTCGACTAGCCATCTCCTTGCAAAGTTCCTCATTGGCAACCTTCCATAACAGGTATTGTCCTCCATTTAGCACAGCTTTACACATATTAGCCCAATCTGCTGGCGTCATGTTCAAGTCGTTAATGGATTCGACCAAGCTTACAGTGAAGGGTGCTTGAGGACCATAGGTTGTTACAGCCTCTTTTAGCTGCTTCACTGTTTTGAAATTTTAAGCATGGTGAATTCGCTGCCCTCCTACCTCAAATACAGGGCATGTTAATATTTGAGATCCTGTCTCAGGATCCCAACTATCAACTGTGGGGGTTGGGAGCCTCCCAGCATATGGAGGTGGTGCTGTTGGTTGGACACTTACGCCCTCTGGTGATAGAAAGGTGTTAGTAGCAGTCTCCTGTTGTAATTTTTCCCCTGATGGGTTTTTCTGCTCTAAGCTTTCTTCCTCTATCTGACTAGCTTGAAAGACCTTCTCTTTTACTTGAATCTTTTCCTTTTTCTGACTAACTTGAGAGACCTTCTCTTTTACTCGAATCAATATGTCTTCTCCTTCCTCTACCTTTGTCTGAATTGAAGGCTTTGGACTAAGCAAACAAGATACGAATGTCCACAATGGCAATGTGCCAGCTGGCAGAGTCCCTGGGCTGTTCTTTTCTATTCTTTTTAAATCTTCACCATGATGGTTCCATTGTGATATATTCAACAACTCCTCCTCAAAAAGCCATGGGCTACATTTTTGTATTGTATCAACGTATGCCCTGACTGCTCTTGATTTTACTGGGATGCCTCCTTCCTCTAACAATTTACTTAACACTCTTTCGGTTTGTTTTTTACTAATTTCTGATCCCATATTTCTATTATAATACAACCCAACAAGATGACGCCAAACAAAACAGAGACAGAATGAAATAAAAATGGAACAACAAAAATTATTATAGCCTTTCTATCCTCCTGAAATGTGCATCCGTCCTTTCTCCCTATCTGTTCCTCAGACGTAAATAGTTTTTCCTCAGTTGTGAGCGGTTTTTCTTCCGTCTCACTCATCTCCAGGGACAGGCAACTTAAAACAAAAGTGAAGCAAAACAAAAGAGGAATCTTAAAATGGCTACCCATCCTCTCGCCCTGCCCTCAGAGGCGAGCAGTTTACCTTATCACTTACCCTCATTCGCTCCCCGTATGGGCCACCAAATGCTGCAGTCTGGCTGGGCACAATTCAGGAGCCACTTGTCAAAAGAAACGAACTTTATTTTTAGAACCACACACGCCAAACAAAACAGCTCCTCAGGAAAAACCTTCAGAGCCCAACTGCCACCACCAGCTTCCCCCAAGCCTCTCAACCTCTCCCACTCCTCCTGCTCTTGAGGCTGATTGGCTGGGTCGTGTGGGCGGAGCCAAAAAAAGTCCCCCAATGAGCAGCTCTGTAGTCTGAAAGGGCGGGGAAACAGCCCAATGAGCATCACTGCAGAGGAGCCAATCAGCTAGAAGTTGCTGGGGCTGCTGTGAGCCAATCATCAGCTGGCAGTCTGAAAGGGCAGGGAAACAGCTCAATGAGCATCACTGCAGAGGAGCCAATCAGCTAGAAGTTGCTGGGGCCACTGTGAGCCAATCATCAGCTGGCAGTCTGAAAGTTTGCTGGGGCCCCTTCGGCTGTGGCTCTCAACATCATAGTAGGCTGAGTATCAGCATTTTTGTGTGCCAGTTCCTCAAGGCCCATTTACCAGAAGACAGCTCAAGAAAGATCAGGTATAATCTGGACAAGTACAGGCTTGAGTTACAAAAAAGGAACTGTGATCTCAGGGAACCCAATTCTTTTATAATAGGTAACAAACCTGCCTGCCCTAAAACACACTGTTTTAGGACTATTTTAAACTTTGCCTGGCATGCAATCTCAGTTGCAACATACTTAGATTCATATGTAAATTAATCTGTGATAATCTGTTTATTACTGTTGCAATTAAACTTCAATTATGATAGAGCACTGTGTGTGTGTGTGTGTGTGTGTGTACATGTATGCATGCTGGGGATTGAAACCAGGACACTATACATGCTAGGCACACATTCTACCACTGAGCTACAGTCCCAGTACCTGTATATGGAAATTTGAATTTCATATACTTTTTATGTGTCATTAAATAGTCTTCTTTTGATTCTTTTTTCAACCATTAAAAAATGTAAAAACCATTGTTAACTTGCAAACTGTAGAAAAATAGGCAATAGGTCAGATTTTGTCCATGGTGCTCTAACATTAGCTCAAAAATTAGCTAATACTGTTTAGAGATGGCAATGTTTTTAAAATCTTTTTATTCATTCTTAATTATTTATTTAATTATTTATTCTTTCATTATTTACTTGTACCTGTTCCCTAAATTGAGAGAATTTATAGTTATAGGAAAAAGAAAACCACTTAAGTTCTAAAGTTTATGAAAATGCTAATTATAGGACCTTCCTAATAGACTGCAGCTAAGTTTAGAAGAAAATTCTCAATTGTTTTCAAGACAAACTCCTAGTTTTCTTAGAAGATTAAATACACTGTTTTAATTGGGTAGATAACCAAACATCCTATTTTAATCCAGGATAATCCCTGAAGAGTCTGACTATATTTGTTATAGTTAAAGCTTCGTCCCAGGGTGTCACAAACTGACTTCCAGACCACTCACATATAATCGAATCAAGCCTTTATTGAAGCACACCGGTGGTGGATGACCAGGACATAAAGCTGTTCCCCTGATCAGCCCCAAACAATTGAAAGGGTGCTCCTTATAAGCCTGAAAACCACAAAAGGGATGTTCTTGGGTCTAGCCAATGCAAGCAAGCCAGGTTACAGAAGCGGGGGAATGCAGTCAAGCTGAGGGAAGCCTAACCAATGACAGCCCAGTCACCCCAGTTATAGAAACAGAGCCCTGTTACCCTAGTTACAGAAACAATACCCCATTAGGTAGTTCCAGGTTCTTACAGATTTCTATGGCAAAAGGAAAAGAACATCTTGCCCCAGTCATGACCCTTCTACTTGGCATGGTTGTTTTACAGGATGAAGTCATAAAACAAAATGGAGTAACATTTGCTTCTACTACCATATATTAACATACATGTAGGCAGATGGTGTCATAGCTTGAGTGGTATAAGGAAGGAGTTTATATGTGGAATTGGTAATCTAAACATGGAAATCAAACTCAATAGATTTTAGAAGCTAAGAAAGGATTTCTTACACAAAAGCACACATTATAAAGAAAATACTGACACAGTTACATTAAAATTAAAAACTTCTCATACTTCAAAAATTCTACAAGCATAATGAAAAGACAAGCCATATACTGAAAAATAAATGTGACATACAACCAACAAAGAATTAGTATCCAGAATATACCAAGAATTCCTACATATAAGTTTTAAAAATACCTAAAAGAAAAAAAATGGTCATTTTGTTCAAATGGGACCCCTTAAGAAATGTTCAATCTTATTAGTTGATATGGAAAAACAAATTTTAAACAAGGTACTATTTCACACTCATTAATATAAGTGAAGTTACCACAAAGAGATGTTCAGAGATGAGTCATAGTGCTGTTGGCTATGAGTTCAATGTTAATAAACAGACATTTACTAATCAGATGTTCTTAAACAGAAAAACATTAAAAAAGGTTATGTGTTGATTGGTTGATTAAAATTTTGTTACCAGAGGTTGCAGGCACCTAACCCTATGTATCGTCTATGAGCAATGGTTCAGTATCCACTAATTCAGTATTTTCAGAGACCTTATAGAGTATGCATAGTATAGTATATATAGAAAAATATAACTTCTATGAATAACACAATTCAACTTTAAGTATATTAAGGATAATGGTAACTGAGTTTCTCCCAAAGAAGTAAATTACAAATAGAGTTAGGAAGAAAACTAGAATGTACTTTATAATGTATTGAAATCTCACCGCTTCAATATAGATAGACATAAGTATAGGTGGAAATGTGTGTTTGTGTGTATGTGGATATACCTAATTCTATGCACTGCAAGTCCTAAGAGCAGCAGTATCATAATACCAATAAGTATACCAAGCAAGTAGAACTTGGCTTTTAAATAGCTCTCATAAAAGGAACCAGGGCTACTTGGAGAAGGCCCAATTCTTAGGGCTGCAATAGAAAAAGTATATCTTTTTGTGATAGAAAGCCAAGAAGTCTTAAAAGAATGATGGGTCATGTCAAAAGGACACTAAAGTCAATTTGAGAAGTTCCCAATAACCAAACTTGGGACAAAAACCAATAAATTATAAATCACTGAATAAGATGGTTGAAATGATGGATCCATAAAGATATAAATGAATTAATAAATTGAAATTTTGGTTTAAAAAGTATATTTATATAGTTTTAAATCATCTCCCATAAAAATTATTCATCACAAAGGGGAAAAAAAAGTATTTTGGAGAAGCCTGGCAGATACCACCTTAATCAAGCCATCAAAGTGAACAACACCAGGAGTGGTATAGCATCAGACACTAGCTGATTGACCCCTGATCCAATTAAGTTCTAAGGCTATCTACCTGGAGATGGCATCAGAGCCCATGGGTTGAGGGCTTGATCTCCAGAACTGCTTCCATTCACCCAGTCAAAATCTGGGCCTCCAGAACCTCTGACCAACAGGCTACAAATAGAGGTTCCCAAAGTCCCCCCCTCAGGTTGGATGAATTTCCTAGAACGGCTCACAGAACTCAGTAACACTATACTTAACACTTACTTGTTTATTATAAAGAATATTTCAAAGGACACAAATGAGAGGTTTGGAAGGATCCAGAGCATGGAGTTGGTGTCCACTACACTCCTGGCACATGGGTTCTCCTTCACCTTCCTGCAAGCCTCCACTTATGACTGTCCAGAAACTCTCTGACCTTCTGTCTTTGTTCTTTTGAGTTTCCTTTGGTTTTGTTTGGGAAGTGCTCTTGCTTTGTTACCCAAACTGGCCTTAGACTCCTGGACTCCAGTGTTCTTCCCTCAGTCTCCAGTGTTGCTGGGACTACAGATCTACATAATCATGCCTGGCTTTCCTTTTGGGCTTTTATGGAAACTTTATTCCAATAGGCATATCCAGGCATGGACAAATCATGTCAAAATGTGATTGGACAAAAAGGATCTGACCCAGTGCTAATGGATGGAGTGGAGAGACCTAGTGAAGCCTGTCTGTGCAGATTCTTCTTGGCCTTGGTGCAGCATTCTTTCCTTGTGACGAGAGGCAGGACTCCTTCTGAAATGAGGGTCTTATCAGATAATTTCTTTGTGGCCAGCTCCAAGATAGAAAGGTAGGAACAAATTGGAGTTTATTTTTAGTTTCTATGACACACCTTGGGGAAGAGAAATCTAATTTTTATGGCCTGCCTTGGGGAGGAAAAAGGGAGCAGATGAAGGGTACTCAAGAGAATGTAACAGAGAGACTTTATTTTCTAGGGCCTGCTTCTGAGACCTGAAGAACCCCCAATATTATTCTAGATACTTAGGAAATAGCAAAGGCTATGGAAGTAATGAGCCAGGAATTATGGCTAAAAAATCAAAAAATGTATATCATAATATCACATTGGGTCAATCTGAGAAAACCTTCAGGGGACCAAGACTTAGATAGTAGTAATATAACAATGTAATTTCCTGATTTTGATGGTCATATGTGGGTAAGAGAATGTTCTTTGTATGAAATACACATAAAGTATGGAGTATCAGGATGACAACTTAAAACTCATATGATCCAGGGAGAAAGGAAAATATATATATATATATATATATATATATATATATATATATATATTTTATGTAAGTTTGTGATTGCTTCATCTTTTGAAAAATCAATAACAGTTAACAAAATAGCACTAGAAGACAAATGAGCTTGGTAATGATAATGTACTAGCATAACAATTTTTATAGGTTTTTATAAATTATTGGGCTGATAATGGGGCCCATTAAAATAAACATAGTAACCCTGATTTCAGCAAGATATCTGACAAAAATGCCACATAAATAAAGTGAGAAAATGTACTTTGGAAGATAGAAAAGTTAGATTCAAAGCTGTTGAATATGAATAATGCTGATGTTTTAAATGTCAGCTTAAAAGGAAGTCTTCAGCAACATGTCACTGGACTTTGTACTTGTACTTTGTACCCTGTCCAATATTTCTGTGAACATTGGGAGCTATGAGTCATCTTGATCAACTGAACAGAAGATAATACTTAGAAGACCAGTAAATATAGTGGATGACAAGAACATGCAAAAATTCTGTAGAGATAAACCAAAGTGAATTAAAGAATATATACCATCTTTCATTTAGGTACTATAAATCTAAACAAATAAAATCTAAAGAAGATTTGGCTTAACAGTAGCTCACGTGAAAAAAGACTACTAGGTTTTAGTTGACTACAAATTTAAGTAGCCTATCAAAAAATAATTTAAGCTTGGTTTGCATTAAAATAATTGTATGGTCTATAACAAGAGAGCTTTTTGTACTATGAATTATTCAGACACATTAAAAGGATCAAGTTCTGAGAGGCATTTATTAAGACAGTTAATGACAAACCAGAGTCAATCTAGAGTAATGTAATTTCACTGAGACACACATAAACTACAAGAAGTTCACCTTAATACAAATTGCTTTTTTTTTTCAGTGCTTCCTACTTACTAGGTTCCATCCTTAAAGCTTTACATTTGATTCATCTCCTCACACCCATGAGGTTTAATTTACAGATAAGCACGTTGAGGCTTAGAGAAGTTAGATGTCTTTTGTCAAATCACAAACTAGTAAATAGTGTATTTAGGCCATAGACCAGGTCTGTTCTAATATTAAAGCTTGTGTCCTTAACCAATCTAGTATTCTGCCTTGAAAAGTTGGGAAAATTCAACTTAGACAAGAAAAACATCTCAGTGTGAATATGATAGTTGTTTTCAAATAGTGGACAAACAAATATATAGTTCCTGGCTATAGAATTAAGACTAAAGGAAGCAGATTCAGTACATCCTAAAGGAAGAATCTTTAATAATTAGAAGTGTTGAACAATTTATTAAATTGACTTATTAATGTTCATGTAAGACCAAATAAATTCTGGTATTACAGATGTTGCAGGATTCTTGAATTGGCTGGGCCTGGTTGTAACTTCCAATAAAAGTTAGATGTAGAGAATAGTTTAAAATGTACAGCACAGTGTTTCTGAACTTTGAAAGAGGCTGAGTTGTAGCCTATGGAACTGTGAATAAATTTTTTAAAGTATTAAAAATGCATCTATCCCAAAATTACAGCAGACCCACACCAAGGCACATTATAATGAGAATGACTAGCATACAGAATAAGGATAGAATTTTAAAGGCCACCAGGGAAAATTTTAAATTATGTATAGGGGGAAATCAGTTGGGATCTCAGCTGATTTCTCAATACAGACCCTCAAAGCTCAGAGGTGCTGCAATAATATATATCAAGCTCTGAAAGAAAATGGATACCAATCAATAATTTTATATCCAGCAAAATTAAGCTTCAGATTTGAAGATCAAATAAAAATCTTCCATGATAAACAAAAGTTTAAAGAATTCACAACTTGAAAGCCTGCACTACAGAACATTCTCAACAAAATATTTCATGAAGATGAAACAAACAAACAAAAAAAAAGTGAAAACAAGCAAAGGGAGAAACTACACTAAAGGAATAGTCAATGAAAGGAGAAACTAATTCAAATTAAAAACCAGAAATAAACCAAACTGGGAATGCAAATCACATCTCAATAATAACTTGAATGGTAATGGCCTAAACTCACCAATCAAACGATATTGACTAGCAGATTGGATTAAAAAACAAGACCTGAACAACATGGCGGCGGGTGCAGAGAGATCAAGTCTCTGACCTCTTCAGCTGCGCGGGCATAGGGAGTCTTAAACCATCTCAATGCTGTTTGCTCAGGATTACTAGGCAATGCTGAGCTAACGTGGATCTGGGGCGAACAGTCTGCGCCTCTCAGAACACACACTGAGCCCGGATCGGCTGAATTCAGGCTACCGTTTGCCTGCGTCTCGCAGACAAACCGCTGTGACTCAGCACTAAACAATCCCGCTGAAACAACTGGTTGGCCCTTCTGAACCTGCGGAGGTTAATACCAACCGAGCCTTCATAGGCAGTGGCCACAGGATTGAGACAGGGCTTGGGAGAGCCGGTCAGGACCCACCCATTGCATCTGGCACCCAGCAAAGGGAATGAACTGTTGCCATTCGCTTGGGATACCACCATGGCAGAGAACTGACATCACCAGAATGCGGCAGAGGAGATAACTTCATTGAAACCGGCGGCGGCAGGTGTGTAACCCCCTAGCCTTCCCTCTCCACACAGCGGGGAAACCTCAAGGGCCCCTCCCAGCTCTCCTGTGAGTGCGATAGTCAGACCGAGGGAATCAAGAGTGGTGGGCGTGGGATCCGCAGCACGGGACCCCCAGCTACCGCTTCCACCAGCGCTGAAAACTGAGGTCTCTTGCACCAGCTCCCGGGGGCGTGGCTACCCGAGGGCAGGCAAAATACGCTGAGGGTTCTCAGCCCCAAGCTCCACAACCTTAGGGTCTGAGGGAATGGCAAGCAGGGAGAGTGTGCCCAGTCATTCAAGAAAATAGGGCTCCTGGGAGCAGCAGACCTGGCGTGTATCCAGTATTGTGGTGAGCGTCACCAGTGAACGGGGCCTGGCTGGAGGAAAAGTGGGGAAGTGACTAGACACAAGAGAAGGCCCTAGGCACTCAGGATTGGAGACCCGCCCAGTCGGGGAGGAGGAGCTGCTGCACAGTGATTGGTTCCGGCGTATTGAGAGGAGAAGCTTGGCCCCTGGTGGGCACAGCTCCACCTACTGGAAGAGAAGTTAATCGAACTCTAAGACTGCATTTCAAAATTTTTTTTTAATTTGGGTTTTTTTTTCATTTTTAAAAAAATTTTTAAATTATTTTTTAATTTTTAATTTTTATTTTTTTGATTATTTTTTTAAATTTTTTTCTTTTCTATTTTTTCTATTTTCTTTTCATTTCTTTTCAATTTCCTTATTCCCCTTTCCTTGAATTCTACCTGTTTACTCTCATTCTCTTTAGTGACTTCTTCCCTTCCCTTCTAATACATTTCCTCCCAAGCATCATGACGTTGTTTATGTGTAATTTACTAAATATGTATAGGTCAATGTTCCGAGGCGTTATATAGTGCTACCAAGTCCCTAGCTACCCGCAAATACTCCAGACCATCCTCCTGTTAATATCCCTCATCAGTAGAGCAACCCTCCAAGGTAGCCAAGAGATACCAACCTCAATACCATCATATCATTCGACCTAAATATAAGTCCCAAGACCAAACCGCAGACCGCTATATGCCATCAGAATCTGTACACAGTTTAGGAAATGAATGAATCTGCATTAAAGTGCAACAAAACTCATCATCTCTAGTCATAGTCTCCCATCACAAAAGAGAGACCCCAGAGACACATAAAACCAAATAAATTTATAGGAGTAAACAGTAACTCAGCAGTCAAACAGAACAAGAAGTAACATGAGCAGCATGAAAAAGCAAGGAAGAAAAGGAGTACAAACAATGCAGGACAGCCTAAATATTCAGGAGGACCTAGAGGCATCAGAAAAATGATCAAATAAAGAACTCAAGGAATACCTTAGACAGATGGAGTGGAATCTTAAAGAGGATATGAGACAGCAAATTCAAACAATGAAAGAACACATTGAAAATGAATTACATAAACAGTTAAAAGAAGCAAATAAGCATCTTTGTCAGAAGATAGAGATTATAAAAAAATCAAACAATAATTCTAGAAATGAAGGAAACTATAAATCAAATTAAAAACTCAAATGAGAGTATCACTGACAGAGTGGAGCAAGTAGAAGCCAGAACGTCAGATAATGAAGATAAAATATATCAAATTGAAAAGAGTCTAGCCAACACAGAAAGGCTGGTAAAAAATCATGAGAAAAACATCCAAGAGATGTGGGATAACATAAAAAAAAACAAACTTAAGAGTCATCAGGATAGAGGAAGGTATAGAGGTTCAAACCAAGGGAATGAGCAACCTGCTGAATGAAATAATTATAGAAAACTTTCCAGGAGCCCGCGGGGGCTGCTTCTTGGAGCTTACACTTATAGGAGCTTACACCGAGCACGGAGCGGCCGAGTTCCGGCTCCCGGAACTTCCCTGGACCGGGGCTAGGAGCCCGCGGAAACTGTGTCTCGGTCCGGGTCCTGCTGAGGGCAGGTCAGGACTCACCCATTGCTTGGGTTGCCTGGCAAGGGGAACGAAATGCTGCCATTCGCATAGGATACCAACATGGCAGAGATCTGATGTCAGCAGAAAGCGGTGGAGGAGAGATCTTCATCAATACCAGCGGTGACATAAGCAGTTGGTCTCCTGGTAAGGGGGGTGAGGCTCAGTCACCCGAGTCTCCTCAATTTGTCCTCGAGCCAGAGGGAAGGAGCCGGGCCGCCGCCAGCCCCCGGAGCAGGCCCAGCGGCTCGCCAGCGTGGTGACCGCGTGACCCCAATTGGAGAGGGGGCGGAGCGGAGCCGCCACCCACACCCGCCAGGTGGGCAGACCCACGACCCAGTAGTACATGGGCGTGGTAGGAGGGGCAGGGCAGAGCCGCCCTTCGCGCTTGCAAGGTAAACAGACCTGTGACAGCCTGGCGGGTCAGACCCAGTGGCCTGCCAGTGTGGTACACACGTCACCCCAACTCGAGTAGGGGCAGAGCAGATCCTTATCCCACGCCCGGATCAGGCCCTGCCGGTGTGGTGGTCACGTGACCCCAATTGGAGTGGGGGTGGAGCGGAACCGCCACCCGTGCCCGCAGGGTGAGCAGACCAGTGATCAACCTGCAGATCAGGCCCAGGGGTCCGCAGGCGTGGTAGGAGGGGCAGGGCAGATCCGCCGCCCGCGCCTTCAAGGTAGGCAGACCTACAACAGACCGGGGGATCAGGCCCAGGAGCCTGCCGGCGGGGTACAAACACCACCCTAATTGGAGTAGTGACAGAGCAGAGTCGCCTCCCTTGCCAGGAACAGACCCAGCATCCTGCAGGCGGGGTAGTCACGACACCCCAATTGGAGTAGGGGCAAAGCAGAGCCTCCACCCATGCAAAGTGGCAGGATATAAAATCAACACGCATAAATCAAAGGCATTCCTGTATATCAGCGACAAATCCTCTGAAATGGAAATGAGGACAACCACTCCATTCAAAATATCTTCAAAAAAAATGAAATACTTGGGAATCAACCTAACAAAAGAGGTGAAAGACTTATACAATGAAAACTACAGAACCCTAAAGAGAGAAATAGAAGAAGATCTTAGAAGATGGAAAAATATACCCTGTTCATGGATAGGCAGAACTAACATCATCAAAATGGCGATATTACCAAAAGTTCTCTATAGGTTTAATGCAATGCCAATCAAAATCCCAATGGCATTTCTTGTAGAAATAGAGAAAGCAATCATGAAATTCATATGGAAAAATAAAAGACCCAGAATAGCAAAAACAATGCTAAGCAAGAAGTGTGAATCAGGCGGTATAGCGATACCAGACTTCAAACTATACTACAGAGCAATAGTAACAAAAACAGCATGGTACTGGTACCAAAACAGGCGGGTGGACCAATGGTACAGAATAGAGGACACAGAAACCAATCCACAAAACTACAACTATCTTATATTTGATAAAGGGGCTAAAAGCATGCAATGGAGGAAGGATAGCATCTTCAACAAATGGTGCTGGGAAAACTGGAAATCCATATGCAACAAAATGAAACTGAATCCCTTTCTCTCGCCATGCACAAAAGTGAATTCAAAATGGATCAAGGAACTTGATATCAAATCAGAGACGCGCCGTCTGATAGAAGAAAAAGTTGGCTACGATCTACAGTCGGTGGGGTCGGGCTCCAAATTCCTCAATAGGACACCCATAGCACAAAAGTTAATAACTAGAATCAACAAATGGGACTTACTCAAACTAAGAAGTTTTTTCTCAGCAAAAGAAACAATAAGAGAGGTAAATAGGGAGCCTACATCCTGGGAACAAATCTTTACTCCTCACACTTCAGATAGAGCCCTAATATCCAGAGTATACAAAGAACTCAAAAAATTAGACAATAAGAGAACAAACAACCCAATCAACAAATGGGCCAAGGACCTGAACAGACACTTCACAGAGGAGGACATACAGTCAATCAACAAGTACATGAAAAAATGCTCAACATCTCTAGCTGTCAGAGAAATGCAAATCAAAACCACCCTAAGATACCATCTCACTCCAGTAAGATTGGCAGCCATTAGGAAGTCAAACAACAACAAGTGCTGGCGAGGATGTGGGGAAAAGGGTACACTTGTACATTGCTGGTGGGACTGCAGATTGGTGCAGCCAATTTGGAAAGCAGTATGGAGATTTCTTGGAAAGCTGGGAATGGAGCCACCATTTGACCCAGCTATTCCCCTTCTTGGTCTATTCCCTAAAGACCTAAAAAGAGCATGCTACAGGGACACTGCTACATCGATGTTCATAGCAGCACAGTTCACAATAGCAAGACTGTGGAACCAACCTAGATGCCCTTCAATAGACGAATGGATAAAAAAAATGTGGCATTTATACACAATGGAGTATTACTCTGCATTAAAAAATGACAAAATCATAGAATTTACAGGGAAATGGATGGCATTAGAGCAGATTATGCTAAGTGAAGCTAACCAATCCCTAAAAAACAAATGCCAAATGTCTTCTTTGATATAAGGAAAGTAACTAAGAACAGAGTAGGGACGAAGAACAGGAGAAGAAGATTAACATTTAACAGGGATGAGAGGTGGGAGGGAAAGGGAGAGAGAAGGTAAATTGCACGGTAATGGAAGGAGACCCTCAGGGTTATACAGTGGAGGGGGTAGAGAGAGAGGAGGGGAGGGGAGGGGAGAGGTGGGGAGGGGGGAGGGTGGATGATGGGAAAGGCAGCGGAGCACAACAGACACTAGTATGGCAATTTGTAAATCAATGGATGTGTAACTGATGTGAATCTGCAATCTGTGTATGGGGTGAAGGTGGGAGTTCATAACCCACTAGAATCAAAGTGTGGAATATGATATGTCAAGAAATTTGTAATGTTTTGAACAACCCACAATAAAAAATTAAAAAAAAAAAAAAAAAAAAAAAAAAAAGAAAACTTTCCAGAAATAAAAAAGGAAACGGATGTACAAATTGTAGATGCATACAGGACACCGAGCATACAAAATCACAGTAGACCAACGCAAAGACACATTGTTATGAAGATATCCAATATACAGAACAAAGAGAAAATATTAAAAGGTACAAGAGAAATGAGGCAGATTACATTCAGGGGTAAACCAATAAGGTTAACAACGGATTTTTCATTACAGACACTGAAAGCGAGAAGATCCTGGAACACCGTATTTCAAACACTGAAAGACAATGGATGCCAACCAAGAATTTTGTATCCAGCAAAATTAAGCTTCAGGTATGACAACGAAATAAAAATCTTTCATGATAAACAAAAGTTAAAAGAATTTGCAGCCAGAAAACGAGCATTGCAAAGCATCTTGAGCAAAACACTACACAAGGAAGAAATGAAAAACAATAACCAAAACCAACAGTGGGAAGTACCTCAGTAAAGCCAGAGGGCGGGGGGAAAGCTAATCATGGATAAACAAACCAAATTAAAAAAAAAAAGATAAATAATCAAACATGGCTGGAAGTAAAAACCATATATCAATAGTAACTCTAAAGGTTAATGGCTTAAACTCACCAATAAAGCGACATAGGCTGGTAACATGGATTAAAAAAACAAATCCAACAATATGCTGCCTCCAGGAGACACATCTGATTGGAAAAGACATACACAGGCTGAAGGTGAAAGGTTGGGAAAAAATATACCACGCACACGGTCCTTGTAAGCAAGCAGAGGTGGCCATCCTCATATTGAATAAAATCAACTTCAAGACTAAGCTAATCAAAAGAGATAAGGAAGGACATTATATACTGTTAAAAGGAACCATTCATCAACAAGACATAACAATTATCAATATTTATGCACCAAATAAGGGTGCTGTGACGTTCATAAAACAATTTCTCCTCAAGTTCAAGAATCAAATAGACCACAACACAATAATTATGGGTGACTTCAACACACCTCTCTCACCATTGGACAGATCCTCCAAACAAAAGTTGAATAAAGAAACTATAGAACTCGGGGCTGGGGATGTGGCTCAAGTGGTAGCGCGCTCGCCTGGCATGCGTGCAGCCCCAGTTCGATCCTCAGCACCACGTACAAACAAAGATGTTGTGTCCACCGAAAAACTAAAAATAAATAAAGAAACTATAGAACTCAATAACACAATCAATAACCTAGACTTAACTGACATATATAGAATATATCAACCATCATCAAGTGGATATACTTTTTTCTCAGTAGCACATGGATCCTTCTCAAAAATAGACCATATATTATGCCATAGGGCAACCCTCAGTAAATATAAAGGGGTGGAGATAATACCATGCATTTTATCTGATCATAATGGAATGAAACTGGAAATCAATGATAAAAGAAGGAAGGAAAAATCCTACATCACATGGAAAATGAACAATATGTTACTGAATGATCAATGGGTTACAGAAGACATAAAGGAGGAAATCAAAAAATTCTTAGAGATAAATAAAAATACAGACACAACATATTGAAATCTCTGGGACCCTATGAAAGCAGTTTTAAGAGGGAAATTCATCGCCTGGAGGTCATTCCTCAAAAAAAGAAAAAACCAACAAATAAATGAGCTCACACTTCATCTCAAAGCCCTAGAAAAGGAAGAGCAAAACAGCAGCAATATAGCAGAAGGCAAGAAATAATTAAAATCAGAGCAGAAATCAATGAAATTGAAACAAAAAAAACTATTGAAAAAAATGACAAAACTAAAATTGGTTCTTCAAAAAAATAAATAAGATCGACAGACCCTTACCCATGCTAATGAAGAGAAGAAGAGAGAGAACTCAAATTACTAATATACGGGATGAAAAAGGCAATATCACAACAGATGCTACAAAAATACAGAAGACAATTAGAAATTATTTTGAAACCCTATATTCCAATCAAAATCCCAATGGCATTTCTTGTAGAAATAGATAAAGCAATCATGAAATTCATATGGAAAAATTAAAGACCCAGAATAGCAAAAGCAACTCTAAGCAGGAAGTGTGAATCAGGCGGTATAGCGATACCAGATTTCAAACTATACTACAGAGCAATAGTAACAAAAACAGCATGGTACTGGTACCAAAACAGGTGGGTGGACCAATGGTACAGAATAGAGGACACAGAGACTAATCCACAAAGTTACAACTATCTTACATTTGATAAAGGGGCTAAAAGCATGCAATGGAGGAAGGATAGCATCTTCAACAAATGGTGCTGGGAAAACTGGAAATACATATGCAACAAAATAAAACTGAATTCCCTTCTCTCACCATGCACAAAAGTTAACTCAAAATGGATCAAGGAGCTTGATATCAAATCAGAGACTCTGCGTCTGACAGAAGAAAAAGTTGGCTCCAATCTACATATTGTGGGGTCAGGCTCCAAATTCCTTAATAGGACACCCATAGCACAAGAGTTAATAACAAGAATCAAAGAATCAACAAATGGGACTTACTTAAAGTAAAAAAGTTTTTTCTCAGCAAGAGAAATAATAAGAGAGGTAAATAGGGAGCCTACATCCTGGGAACATATTTTTACTCCTCACACTTCAGATAGAGCCCTAATATCCACAGTATACAAAGAACTCAAAAAATTAAACAATAAGATAACAAATAACCCAATCAACACATGGGCCAAGGACCTGAACAGACACTTCTCAGAGGAGGACATACAATCAATCAACAAGTACATGAAAAAATGCTCACCATCTCTAGCAGTCAGAGAAATGCAAATCAAAACCACCCTAAGATACCATCTCACTCCAGTAAGATTGGCAGCCATTAGGAAGTCAAACAACAATAAGTGCTGGCGAGGATGTGGGGAAAAGGGTACACTTGTACATTGCTGGTGGGACTGCAAATTGGTGCAGCCAATTTGGAAAGCAGTATGGAGATTCCTGGGAAAGCTGGGAATGGAACCACCATTTGACCCAGCTATTCCCCTTCTTGGACTATTCCCTAAAGACCTTAAAAGAGCGTACTATAGGGATACTGCCACAACGATGTTCATAGCAGCACAATTCACAATAGCTAGAGTGTGGAACCAACCTAGATGCCCTTCAATAGATGAATGGATAAAAAAAATGTGGCATTTGTACACAATGGAGTATTACTCTGCACTAAAAAATGACAAAATCATGGAATTTGCAGGGAAATGGATGGCACTAGAGCAGATTATGCTAAGTGAAGCTAGCCAATCCCTTAAAAACAAATGCCAAATGTCATCTTTGATATAAGGAGAGCAACTAAGAACAGACTAGGGGGGAAGAGCATGAGAAGAAGATCACCATTAAACAGGGACGAGAGAGGGGAGGGAAAGAGAGAGAGAAGGGAGATTGCATGGTAAAGGAAGGAGACCCTCATTGTTATACAAAATTACATATAAGAGGAAGTGAGGGGAAAGGGGAAAAAAAAACAAGAGAGAGAACTGAATTACAGTAGATGGGGTAGAGAGAGAAGCTGGGAGGGGAGGGGAGGGGAGGGGGGATAGTAGAGGATAGGAAAGGCAGCAGAATACAACATACACTAGTATGGCAGTATGTAAAAAAGTGGATGTTTAACTGATGTGAATCTGCAATATGTTTATGGGGTAAAAATGGGAGTTCATAATCTGCTTGAATCAAATGTATGAAATATGATATGTCAAGAGCTTTGTAATGTTTTGAACAACTAATAATAAAAAAAATTAAAAAAATAAAAAATAAAAAACAAGACCCAACAATATGTTATCTCCAGGAGACTCACCTCATAGGCAAAGACATCCACAGAATGAAGGTGAAAGGATGGGATAAAACATATCACTCATATGGATCATATAAACAAGAAGGGTTTTCCATCCTAACATCAGATAAAGTGGACATCAAGCCAAAGTTAATCAGAAAAGACAAAGAAGGACATTGCATACTGCTTAAGGGAATTATACATTAGCAAGACATAACAATCATAAATATTTATGCCCCAAACAATGGAGCATCTGAGTATATCAAACTCTTCTCCATTTGAAGAATCAAAGAGACCACAATACAATAATATAGGGTGACTTTAACATACCTCTCTCACTACTGGATAGATATTCCAAACAAAAACTAAACAAAGAAACTGTAGAACTAAATAATAATTCAATCAATAATTTAGATTTAATTGCCATATATAAAATATTTCATCCATTGAAAAATGAATATCCTTTCTTCTCAGCAGCACACAGATCCTTCTCTAAAATAGACTATATACTATGCCACAAAGCAACTCTTAGCAAATACAAAAAAAGAACTAATACCCTGCATTCTATCAGATCATAATGGAATGAAACTAGGAATCAACAATAAAATAAAAGATTGAAGCTACTTTAATATCTGGAGACTAAATAATATACTATTGAATGATGAATGGATAGTAGAAGAAATCAGGGATGAAATAAAAAATGCTAAGACATAAATAAGAACACTGATATAACGTATCAAAATCTATAGAACACTATGAAAGCAATGCTAAAGGAAACTTCATTGCATTGAGCTTATTCATTAAAATAATAGAAAATCAATGAATAAATGACCTAACATTACATCTCAAAGTCATAGGAAAAAGAGGAACAAATCAACACCAAAAGCAGTAGAAGAAAAGAAATGATTAAAATCAGAGCTGAAATCAATGAAATTAAAACAAAAGAAACAATTCAAAAAATTGATGAAACAAAAACAAAATAAATAAAATTGAGAAACTCTTAGGCATACTAACAAAGAGAAGAGAAAGAAAACTCAAATTACTAAAATTCATGATGGAAAAGGAAATACCATGACAGACACTACTGAAATACAGAACATAATTAGAAACTATTTTGAAAATTTATACTCCAATAAAATAGAAAATTTTGAAAACATCAACAAATTTCTAGAGACAAATTATCTATCCAAATTCAATCATGAGGACATATGCAATTTAAACAAATCAATTTCAAGCAATGAAATAGAAGACACCATGAAAAGCCTACCAATCCAAAAAGCCTAGGACCAGATGGATTCTCAGCTGAGTTCTAAAAGACCTTCATAGAAGAATTAACACAAATACTCCTCAAATTATTTCATAAGTAGAAAAGGAGGGACCCCTCCCAAACTCATTCTATGAGGCAAGTATCATCTTGATACCAAAACCAGACAAACACATCAGGAAAGAAAACTTCAGGCCAATATCCCTGATGAACATAGATGCAAAAATTCTTAATAAAATTCTGGCAAATCACATCACTTCAATGGACTTAAAAACAAGTATTATATGATAAAAAAGAACCATATGATTATCTCAATAGATGCAGAAAAAGCATTTGACAAAATACAGCAATGCTTCATGTTCAAAACACTAGAAAAACTAGGGGATAGTAGGAACTAACCTCAACATTGTAAAAGCTATCTTTGCTAAACCCAAAGCCAACTTTATTCTAAATGAAAAAAAAAATTAAAAGCATTCAACTCTAAAAACTGGGACAAGACAAGGATTGCCTCTCTCACTACTTCTATTCAATATCATCCTTGAAACTCTGGAAAGGGAAATTAGACAGGAGAAAGAAATTAAATGGATATGAATAGAAAAAGAAGAACTCAAACCATCACTATTTGCTGATGTCATGATTGTATATCTGGAATACCTAAAACATTCCAGCAGAAATCTTCTAGAATTAATAAATAAAACAAACACCCATTGATTCAAATGCATTCCTATACACCAGTGATGAATCTACTGAAAGAGAATTCTATTAGGAAAACTACCCCATTCACAATAGCTTCAAAAAAATGAAAGGAAAAAACCTTGGGAATCAATCTAACAGAAGAGTAAAAGACCTCTATGATGAGGACTACAGAACACTAAAGCAAGAAATTGAAGAAAACCTTAGAAGATGAAAAGATCTGCCTTGCTCTTGGATAGGCAGAATTAATGTTGTCAAATGGCCATATTACCAAAAGCACTATACAGATTCATGTGATACCAATTAAAATCCTAACATCATGTCTCATAGATACAGAAAAAAGCAATCATGAAGTCATTTGGACAAATAAGAGATCCAGAATAGCCAAAGTAATCCTTAGCAAGAAGGGTGAAACAGAAGGCATCACAATACCAGACCTTAAACTATACTACAAAGCTATAGTAACAAAAACAGCATGGCATTGGCACCAAAATAGACATGTAGACCAATGGTACAGATTAGACGACACAGAGACAAACCCCCCAAATATACAGTTATCTCAGACAAAGGCACCAAAACCATTAATTGGAGAAAAGATAGCCTATTCAACAAATGGTGCTATAAAATGAAAATCCATATGCAATAAAATGAAATTAAACCCCATCTTTCACCCTGCATGGAACTCAACTCAAAGTATATCAAAGACTTAGGCACTAGAACAATGTACCTGTGCCTAATAAAGGAAAAAGTGGGCCCAAATCTTTACCAGGAAAGCCTAGGATCTGTCTTCCTTAACAACACTACTAAAGCACAAGAAGTAAAATCAATAAATGGATCCAGGCACGATGGTGCACACCTGTAATCCCAGTAGCTGGGGAGGCTGAGGCAGGAGGATTGAGAATTCAAAGCCAGCCCCAGCAAAAGTGAAGCACTAAGCAATTCAGTGAGACCCTGTCTCTAAATAAAATACAAAATAGGGATGGAGATGTGGCTCAGTGGTTGAGTGGCCCTGAGTTCAATCCCCGGTACTCAAGGAAAAAAAAAAAAGAATCAATAAATGGGATGGATTCAAATTAAAAAGCCTCTTCACAGCAAAGGAAACAACTAATAGCATGAAGAGAGACCTACAGAATGGGAGAAAATTTTTACCACACACACCTCAGATAGAACAATAATCTCCAGGATATATAAAGAACTCAAAGAACTTAACACACACACACACACAAAAAAAAAACCAATAATGCAATCAATGAATGGGCTCAGGAACTGAACAGACACTTCACAGAATGAGAAATACAATTGATCAACAAACATGAAAAAATGTTCAAGATCTCTAGCAATTAGAGAAATCCAAATCAAAACTACTCTAAGATTTCATCTTACTTCAGTCAGAATGGCAATTATCAAGAATACAAGTGACAATAAATGTTGGTGAGGATATGGGGAAAAGGTACAATTAAAAACTGCGGGTGGGACTGCGAATTGGTGCAACCATTATGAAAAGCAATATGAAGATTCCTCAGAAAACCTGGAATGGAACCACCGTTTGACCCAGTTATCCCACTCCTCAGTTTATACCCAAAGGACTTAAAATCAGCAGCATACTAAAGCATACTACCATGATGCAGCCACATCAGTGTTTGTAGCAGCTCAATTCACAATACCTAAACTATGGAACCAAACTTGGGGCCCTTCAACAGATGGATGAATAAAGAAAATGTGGTATACATACACAATGGAGTATTACTCAACCTTAAAGGATAATGAAATTATGGCATTTGCTGATATAGATGGAGCTGGAGAATATCATGCTAAGTGAAATAAGCCAATCCCCCCCAAAAGTCAAAGGCTCAATGTTTTCTCTGATATGTGGATGCTAATCCACAAAAGGAGGGCTAGGGAAGAATAGAAGTACTCTGGACTAGGCAGAGGGGAGTGGGGGGAGGGAAAGGGGTATGGGGTAGGAAGGACAGTAGAATGAATTGGACATTATTACCCTATGTATACATATGACTATATGATCGGTGTGATCCTACATCATGTACAACCAGAAGAATGGGAAGTTACATTCCATTTATGTAGGATGTGTCCCCAAAATGCATTCTAGTGTCCTGTATAACTAATTAGAACAAATTTAAAAAAGAAAAGCAGGGAAAAAAATGCATCTAAGCCCAGCATGGTGGTGCCTGTCTGTAATCCCAGCAGTTCGGGAGGCTGAGGCAAGAGGATTGAAGGTTCAAAGCCAGCCTTAACAATTTATCGAGGCCCTAAGCAACTCATCAAGACCCTGCCTCTAAGTAAAATATAAAAAGGGATGAGGATGTTGCTCATTGATTAGTATCCCTGTGTTCATTCCCCGGTATTAAAAAAAAAAGCATCTAAGGGAACAATGTAATTAGATAATGTTAAACTTCATAGGATAGGTAGATTGGAAATAAATCTATTTTTATAGGAGCTTAGTCTATAAAATATCTTATGCAACTGGGCTTTTTTTTCTTTTTTGAGAATGTTGTATCTTTAAATTCACTGCTAAGCAAGTCATCCCCAGAGGAGGAAGAGAGAAAGGAGAGAAGGAGGGGAAGAGGAAAGGAGAGGAATAAGTTGGTTTCAAAAGGAGTAAATTCTCTACCAAGTAGAAACTAAGTCTTAGGTTTAGTACTAATCACAAATAAGAAATATATTGCACTGCCCAAGAGTAAAAGGGAAGAAAGCAGTGTTAACTAAAATGTAATAGGTGTTTTGTCTTGTTTTGAGTTGTATTTCACTAATTTATGCCTCGGCGCTGCCTTCATCCTAAAGTGTTCTAAGGGATAAGTGGAAATCCTATGAATTATATGATTAGTATTTTAAATTTAATTCTTAGAATGGAAAGACTAAGGAAAAGGACAATTAAATGACTCATCTGGTAAATGGTTATATACAAAATATACAACCTGGGTTTTCTGAATTTTTTTTGCCTTCTTATTAGACATTCACTCTCTAAAGACTGCTGCATCTCACCTCAGAAAAGTTATGAGAATTTTCCATCAAATGAAATAGTAGATAAATAATATTTCCCAATATATCCCTGATTAATATGAAAGCAATAAAACCCCCAGAGAAGCTGGGCATAGTAGCGCACCCCTGTAATCCCAGTGGCTCAGGAGACTGAGGCAAGAGGATTGCAAGCTCAAAACCACCCTCAGCAACTTAGTGAGCCCTAACCAACTCAATGAGACCCTGTCTCTAAATAGAAAAAGTGTTGGGGATGTGGCTCAGTGGTTAAGCGCCCCTGGGTTCAATCCCTGATACCAATAAAATAAAATAGCTCCAGGGAGCCAGAACAAAAAGAAAAGGCTATATATTAAATACTGACAAAATCATGATATTCCAAATATGGAAAGTGCCTTCATGTTTTCACCTCCAAAGAACAATGGACAGTTTTATTTTCTTCTTTTGGAGCAATTGGAAGTAAAAATAAATTGTCAAACTATTAGAAAAGGAGATTATTTTAATAATTTTTATTTTTACCACCAACAACACTATCACAAAAAACAAGGAGCTTGGTCTAGAGTATGGTCCTGGTCTAGGACATGCCAAGCTAGGTTTATTTTTCCTTTCATTTTTACTCTTCAATTTATTATTTTTTGAGATTTACATCAATTAAGTTCTCTTATTTGAGCTTCATATTTTGCTTAAGAAGTATCTATCTTGACAGAGTTGTTTGTTAAACAGCTTAAGCTTCTCCAAAGATAAGAAAACTAATAAAAGTTCATACTTACATTCAGAACTCTTATTCCAAGGAATGTTTAATGACTGGCTAAGATGCTTCTGATTGGTAGCATTTATCATTTGCCAGTTTCCGTGGTATAAATATTTCCACCAGGACCAATTTCTAGCAATCAATGTGGCATGACATTACAGAATAGCAGTTGGGAAAGCAGTGCTCAATCAATCCTCAGGAGCAAGTCAAGAGCCACTTCAAATACATCACTGTAATCTTAAATCACAGATTACTACCCAACATTTAGAATTTCCATTTTTAGTCCTTTATATTTTAAGTGCATTTTAAAAAATATTTTTAGTTGTCTATGGACCTTTATTTTATTTATCTATTTATATGTTGTGACGAGAATTGAACCCAGTGCCTCACACATGCTAGGTAAGTACTCTGCCATTGAGCCACAATCCCAGCCCTTAAGTGCATTTGAAAAATATATATTTTGGGTTGGGGTTGTGGCTCAGTGACAGAGTGCTTGCCTCACACATGTGAGACATTGGGTTTTATCCTCAACAACACATGAAAATAAATAAACAAAATAAAGATATTGAATCCATGTATAACTAAAAAAATTAATATATGATGCTCAAAAATTTCCTCTTCTGCTTGGCAGTGGCAAACTCCTATAATCCTAACGGCTCCAGAGGTTGAGGCAGGAGGAACACAAGTTCAAAACCAACCTTAGCAAAAGCAAGGCACTAAGCAATTCAGTGAGACTCTGTCTCTAAATAAAATATAAAATAGGGCTGAGAATGAGGCTCAGTGGTCGAGTGCCCCTGAGTTTAATCCCCAGTACCAAAAAAAAAAAAAAATTCTTCTCTTCTTCAGTAACTTATCAAAAAAGAAGAAAAGTTGAGGTTAGTGTCAGTTGGGTAAGGGTTAGAGTTAGGTAGTGGAACAATTGTGTAGCCTGTACAAGGTCATGGGTTTGATTCTCACCAACAAACACACACAGACACACACACACACACACACACTGTTAAAAATAGAAAATGTGGTGGTCTATTTTCAAAATACAGTATTTAGCCTTATATAAGATTGGGATGCAAGAAAGGCAGCCAGAGGGGAATTAGAGCAGAATGGAAAGTTACAAGCAGTTACCTCATACAGTAGCACCATAGCCTATGGATGTGGCAGATCCAAAGTCCATGCCCCTTGACAAACAGGAGGTGGGGGTAAAGGGTTGGTCTTACCAAAAGAGGTAGAAATCTCTCTGTTAAGAAATAATAACTGAGGTAAAGAAGTAAAAACTGCATATGTGCCAAAACTCACTCAATCCCAGAAAGAATGTCCCTCCATAAGAAAACAAAAGGAGATGGGAACAACAAAAGGTATATATTTTTAAATAACCCAATAGAAGATGGTAAATCCTGGGTGACATGTAGGAAGATTGTATACCCCAGAGTACTCAGCCAGTGAAGAACCAGGGGAAGCACTTTGCACATTAGGGAATAAAATGCTGATTGTAACTACTCTGGGTGTGCTTGCTCACCCAGACTTATGAGTATATTTGGAGAAACATCTTTTCAAATCCTTTCAAATCAGTAAAAAGACTTGGTTTTGCTATACCTTGTACCTGTCCTTTCTTTGGGGTAGGACAGGTTAGCACACCTCTCTCCTCTCTCAAACACACACAGAGAATAAAGAAAAAGTTGATAATATTTTTAAAAATATAAATGCATCAGGTGCAGTGGCTCATGCCTGTAATCCCAGTGGCTAGGGAGGCTGAGGCAGAAAGCTCGGAAGCTCAAAGCCAGCCTCAGCAAAAGCGAGGCATTGTCGCTAAATAAAATGCAAGATAGGTCTGGGGATGTGGCTCAGTGGTCAAGTGCCTCAGAGTACAATCCCTTGTACCCCAAAAAGAAAATAAAATTAACCAAAAAAATGCAAAATGGACATTTAGAATCTTTCAGAGCTTTATACTAACCCGTAAATTGTTGGGGGGAGAAGGAAGGGTATCTAATTGTTTCTTTCTAGAAATGTTTAGTTGATTTTGTTTAAGGGCTATAATCTAGGATTCTTTTTGTTATCTAACAGCATGGAACTGCCTTGTGGAGAATACTAAAATGAAAGGTACTTGCAAACATCCCCCCATTTTCATTAATTCATTTTGTGATATGGTACATATAGAAATACGCATTATATATAATCTAGATATGGTTATGTCCAAGGTCAAAAAATAAAATATTATCAGCACCCCAAAAGACCCCCATATGTCTCTTCCTAATGTAATCCTCTCCCATCCTATTTTAGTCAGCTTTTTTGTCACTGTGACCAAAATACCTGACAAGACAAAGTAGAGAAGGAAACATTTATTTGGGCTCATGGTTTCAGAGGTTCAGTCCATGGTAGAATGGCTTCATAGCTCTGGGCCTGAGATGAGGCATAGCATCATGGAAGAATAACTTGGCAGAGGAAAATAGCTCAAGACATGGCAACATGTTTCAGAGAGAGCTCTGCTCACTAAGGACAAAACATAAATCCCAAAGGCCCACCCCCAGTGACTTTACCTCCTCCTGCAACAACACCCTACCTTCCTACAGTTACTACCCAGTTAATCCATATCAGTGGTTTAACCCACTGATTGGGTTAAAGCTCTCATAACCTAATCATTTTCTCTTCTGAAATTCTTGCATTGTCTCACACATGAGGCTTTGGGGGACACTTCATATCTAAATCATAACACATCCCCTAGAGATAAACAATAAAAGGACTTTAATAATACATATTTTGTTTTTATCACCTATAAAATACCAATATGCAATTTAGTTAATTGTGCTCATTTTCAAATTTCATATGTATAATATCCTACAATTTGTACTCTTTTCTTTCTTCTTTTTTTCCCTTTCTTCTTTCAATATTATTTGTGAAATCCATCCATATTACTCTGTGTATTTTAGATGGACTTTTTTTCCCTAGTTTTTTTCCCCTATTAAAAACAATTCTTCTGTGAAAATCCTTGTACATATAAACATAGGGTTCTCCATACATATACTAATGTGAAATTGCTGGGTTATTGGGGGGTTCATAAAATCTTCATCTTTACAGGATAGTGCTAATGTATTCCAGAATGACTGTAACAAATTATATTCCCATGTATGGGAACTTCAATTAACCCAAATTTCACCAACTCTTTGTAATATCAGACTTTAAATTTTTGTCATTTTGGTAGCGGTATAAAAAATTTCTCTTTGTGCCTTGACTTTAAATCAGACAATTTTACATAGTTTTTTTGGGGGGGGGTCGGAGTACCGGGGATTGAAGTAAAAGATACTCGACCACTGAGCCACATCCCCAGCCCTATTTTGTATTTTATTTAGAGACAGGGTCTCACTGAGTTGCTTAGTGCCTCACCATTGCTGAGGCTATACCTAGAAGTGGAATGTCTAGGTCATATGGTTAATTCTATTCCTAATTTTTTGAGGAACTATTATATTGCTCCCATTACAGTTTTACCATTTTACACTTCTACCAATAGTGCATAAGAATTCCAGTTTCTCCGTATTCTCACTAATACTTGATTTGCATCTCCCTAATATTAGTGATGTTGAACATACATGTGGTTATTGGCCATCATATATTTGGAGAAACATCTTTTCAAATCCTTTGCCCAATTTTTAAATTTTTTTTAATTGTAGATGGACACAATATCTATCTATCTATCTATCTATCTATCTATTTATTTATGTGGTGCTGAGGATCGAACCCAGAGCCTCATTCGTGCAAAGCAAGCGCTCTACCATTGAGCCACAACCCCAGCCCTCCTTTGCCCATTTTTGAACCAGGTTTTTCCCACAGTTTGTGGGGGCGGGGGTACTGGAGATTGAACTGAGGGATACTCCATCTCTGAGCCACATCCCTAGCCCTATTTTGTATTTTATTTAGAGACAGATTCTCAACCGAGTTGCTTCACTTTTGCTGAAGCTGGCTTTGAACTCTGGATCCTATTGCCTCAGCCTCCCGAATCTCTGGGATTATAGGCATGAGCCATCTGCCTGGCTTTTTCCACATTTTTTATTGGTGCATTATAGTTGTACACAATGATGGAATTTGTTGTTACTTGCACACAATATAACAGTATAATTTGTCAAATATCATTCAACAGCATCTCCCTCCTCCTCCCTCCTTTACCCTCTGGTCTCTGGTCTCTTTCCTCTACTGATCTCCCTTGGATTTTCATGAGAGTCCCCCCAACTCTTTCCCTCTTTCATTTCCTTTTTCCTCTCTAGTTTCCACATATGAGAGAAAACATGCAACCCTTGACATTCTGAGTTTAGCTTATTTCACTTAACATAATGGTCTCTAGTTCCATCTATTTTCCTCAAATGGCATAATTTCACTTTTCTTTATGGCTGAATAAAATTCCACTATGTATATATTACCACACTTTCTTAATCCATTCATCCATTGCTGGACATCTAGGCTGGTCCCACAGTTGTGAATTGTGCTGCTATGAACATGGGATATCCAGTTTTTAAAAAGAATGCCTTTCCTCTTTTTAAAAAAAATATTTATTTTTTAGGTGTAGTTGGACACAATGTCTTTATTTTATTTACTTGTTTTTATGTGGTGCTGAGGATTGAACCCAGAGCCTTGTACGTGTTAGGCAAGCACTCCACTGCTGAGCTACAACCCCAGCCCCACCTTTCCTCTTTTGAAAGGTTTTGGCACCCCTGTCAAAAATCATTTGACCAGATATGCAAGTGTTTATATCTGGGATCTCTATTCTATTCCACTGGTCTATATGTCTATTTTTTATGCCACTACCAAGATTTTGATTATAGTAACTTTGTATTAGTTTTAAAATCAGAAAATGTGACCCCCTCCCCCAGCTTTGTTATTTTTATTTTTGTAGCTATTTGGGGTCCCTTGAGATTTCATATGAATTTTAGGATGAATTTTTCAATTTCTACAAAAATTGTCATTAGAATTTTGATAGGGATTCATGAACATGAGACGTATTGCATATGCTAGGCAAACACTCTACCACTGAATTATATCTCTAGCCCCTCCATTTATTTTTGTCTTCTTTAATTCAGAAATGCTTTATAACTATCATTACACAATGTTTCAACTCCCTGGTTAATTTCTAATTTTTTTTTGTGTGTGGTGGTGATGGAAATTAAATCCAGGGCCTCTCATATGCTGAGCAAGTGCTCTATCACTGAGCAAACCAGACCCCAAAATTTTATTTATTATGTATTTTTTTTTATGGTACCAGGGATTGGACCCAGGAGCACTTAACTACCAAGCTACATCCCCAGCCCCATTTATTTATTTATTAGATGTTGATAGACCTTTATCTTATTCATTTATTTATATGTGGTGCTGAGAATCGAACCCAGTGCTCACACATGCTAGTCAAGCACTCTACCACTGAGCCACAACCCCAGCCACCCCAGCCCCTTTTTATATTTTATTTAGAGACAGGGTCTTGTTGAAGTTCTTAGGGTGTTGCTAAGTTGCTGAGAATATGCAATGCTCCTGCCTCAGCTTCCCCAGCTCCTGGAATTACCGGTGTATGCCACCACACCCAGTTTATATTTAAGTGGAATTTGTTTTTTGATTTTGATTTTTAATTTTTCATATCTAGCATACAGAAGAAATATAATGGAGCTTTTCTATAATGACTTTTTTTTTTTTAGTTGTCGATGGACCTTCATTCCATCTGCTTATTTATATGTGGTGCTAGGAATTGAACCCAGTGGCTCACATGTATGAGTCAAGCATTCCACCGATGAGCTACAACTCCAGCCCCTCTATAATGACTTTTATAGAAGCAACCTGTTAAACTACTTCTCAATTCTGATAGCTTTTTTGGTAGATTTAGGATTTTTAAAATATACAGTCATGTTGTCTGCAAATAAAAATCCTTTCTAGGGTTGGGGTTGTGGCTCAGTGATGGAGTGCTTGCCTAGCATGTGTGAGGCACCGGTTTGATACACATAAAATAAATAAAATAAAGGTATTTATTTTTTAAATCCTTTCCATTCCTTCAGAATGTTTTTATTTTATCAAAACATAGCTAGTAATTTTTAATTAATGTTGAATATTGTTAATGTTGATTAGTTCAGATTAGTTTTGCATTCCAACTATTGTTAGAAGGAGGAAAAATTTTCATATTATCTTGGTCTAATATATATTTCTTATTAGACATACCAACGGATTATAGAAGTGGTGATCTCCAGTTTTGTTCTCCTTGCTGTAGTATGTTAATATTACCTGCTTTCTCCTCTATTCGTGTGTTCAAGTCTTCCTCTTCTTTCTCTTATGAAAAGAATATTCATTCATTGGTCTTCAAGCCCACCTTCATCTAGCATGATGTTTGCCTAACTTGATTACATCTTCAAAGATCTTTACTCCAAAGTAGGTCACATTCACAAGTACTGGGAGTTAGGACTTGGACTTATCTTTTTTCAGGCTGGGCATACAATTCACCCCTTTATAGTTGAACATTGTTAATTTGTGATCAACATCTATTCTCACTTCCTTTCATGCTTAAATCTGTGACTCAGAGAATGGAAGTTAGGAATCATTTCCCCCAGATCCCCCTTCCCTTTACAAATGTTCTGGATAATTTAGATTTTTCCAATGAGTGACTGGGATTTACATGAAGACTTGGAAGGTAGAGGCTATATTTCCCACAATGGTGATGGTTAATGTATGAGAGTTTTATAACAGGTGTGAAATGAAGTGACCTGGCACTACTTTCCATTGTCTGGTCGTGGGGTTATGAAATAGCTTCAGTTGGGATTTCCTTTGCTTTAAGAGATTTGGGGATAATAGCTTCCTGAACAGAAGGCATAGCAGTAATTCCTTGGAATCTACTCTTCAATCATTCCAGTGATAAATAAGCACCTAATTCCTAGAATATATCTGTCTGAAATAAAAGATACATATCCAGATTGAAGGAGAATGAGGAAACATAACTACTAAATGCTGTTGTGGCACCTTGGATTGAATCCTGACCAGAAAATTAGCAAAATAATTTTTGCACAATTGGTACAATTTGAATACAGTCTATTGATTAATTTGTACTATTGTATCTATGTTAATTTCTTATTTTGATAATTATGATAATCATTTGGTTTTATGGCCATGTAAGAGCTTAAGAGCAGAGAAGCTGGATGAAGGACATAATGAAACAATGTTATACTAGTATTGCAATTTATGTGTGAATCTAAAATTATTTCAAAATAAAAAAATTAACAAAAAGCCACAAGATTAGTGGATTTAGAGATCAGAGTGAAATGAAAGAAACACTAAGAATAGGAAAAATAATCTGAGCAGCAGCGAAGCAAAAAAATCACTTCTTATCCCTGAGATCCATGGATGTGTGAGAAAATATTTGCCATCTGAGAGGACTTCAAGGGAACCTGTGTTCTTAAGATAACCAGATAATAATTACAAAGAGCTTATGGTAGAATGAAGATCTTATAATTGGAGTACTAGCAAAAGGCCTGAAAAGATAGGTATTATTTATTTATTTATTTATTTATTTTTTAATTTTAATATTTATTTTTTAGTTTTCGGCGGACACAACATCTTTGTTGGTATGTGGTGCTGAGGATCAAACCCAGGCCGCACGCATGCCAGACGAGCGCGCTACCGCTTGAGCCACATCCCCAGCCCAGATAGGTATTATTTAGAGTGTGATATGTTTGATGTTAAAACTTTGGGGATGCCAGACTGTTGAATACAAAGTGATAGGGTATAACTAGAAGAGTGTTTGAAGTAGGATGGAGGAAAAGATAATTGAAGGCAAACAAATCAGGAAAAAAAGGCCACCAATTCAATAATAAAAGACAAATATCCCAATTAAAAATGAACAAAAAATTTGAATAGATTTTTTCTCCATGTAAGATACTTGATTGGCTATTAAGCATATATTGAAAGATGCTACACATTATTAACCATTAGAGAAATGCAAATTAAAACCCCATGATAGGGGCTGAGTTTGTGGGTCAGTGGTAAAGCGCTTGCCTAGCACTTGTGAGGTACTGGGTTTGATCCTCAGCACAACATAAAAAATAAATAAATAAAGTTATGTCCATCTACAACTAAAAAAATATTTTTAAAAAACCATGATATGGGGGCTGGGGATGTGGCTCAAGTGGCACTCGCCTGGCATGCGCGGGGCGCTGGGTTCGATCCTCCGCACCACATAAAAATAAAGATGTTGTGTCCACTGAAAACTGAAATATAAATATTAAAAAATTCTCTCTCTAAAAAAAACATGATATGGGGCTGGGATTGTGGCTCAGCGGTAGAGCACTCACCTAGCACAGGCAGGACCCAGGTTTGATCCTCAGCACCACGTAAAAATAATAAAGGCATTGTGTTGTGTACATTAAAAAAAACCCATGATATGGGCTGAGGCTATAGCTCAGTGGCACAGCACTTGCCTCATATGTGTGAGTCAATCCTTAGTACCACATAAAAACTAATAAAATAAAGACATTCTGTCCATCTACAACTACAAACATTTAAAAAAAAAACATGATATCACTTCATTCCCACTAGGGTGGCTACAATAAAAGGGACAGATCATAACAGTATTGGTTTGTAAATATGTGGATAAGCTGAAACCCTCATAGATTGTTAAAGGGAATTAAAAATGGTGAAGCTATTTGGAAAATTAATTTGGAAATTCCTCAAAAGGTTAAACATAGGCTAGGGATGTAGCACAGTGCTACAGAACATGCTTAACCATGCATTAGACCCTGAGTTCAATTCCTAGGAACTTCCCCCACCACCAAAAAAGGTTCAACATATGTTACCATATGACCCAAAAATTCCATTCTTGAGAACTGAAAATACAAGTTCACACAAAAATTTCTATGTGAAATATTCCTAGCAGGCCCAAAGTAGAAACCAAACTTTCTATTAACTGATAAGTAGAGAAAAAGGAATAAAGAACTTATATAAATATTAACAAATATGAACCTTGAAAAGTTTATGCTAAAACAAAGAGAGCCAGTAATATCATTCAGAAGGCCATATATTATAAATTATGGTTTGAAATGTCCCCCCAAAAGCTCATGTATTAGGCAATGCAGCAATATTCAAAGGCAATGACTGGATCATAAGGGCTGTATCCTTATTAGTGGATTAATCTATTTGAAAGATTAACAACTCTAATGGATTTGTGGGTGTAGGCATGTAGGCTGTGCTGGAGGAAGTAGGTCACTAGGGGGTGTCACCTTGTTTCTGGCTCCTCTCTCTGTTTTCTGACTGCTTTGAGCCCAGAAGCTTTCCTCTGCCATGCTCTTCTGCCATGATGCTCTGCCTTATTTGGGACCCAGAGCAATGGAGTTGGCTGACCATGGGCTGAGATCTCTGAAACCCTGATACCAAAATAAACTTTTCCTCTTCTAAGTTGTTCTTGTCAGGTATTTTGATCACGTGACAAAAAGTTGACTAAATATTATATGAATTCATTTACATGAAATATCCAGAAATGGTAAATTCTCAGAGACAGCAGATTAGCAGTTGCCAGGACTGAGAGGAATAAAGAATGTAGAGTGACCAATAGTGGGCACGATTTCTTTTTGAGATGATAAAAATATTCTCATGTTAATGGTCATGGATACAAACTCCATGAATACACAAAGACCATTGAATACCCTTTAAAAGGGTAAATTATAAAGTATGTAAATTATACCTCAAACTGGTAATAGATTTCAGCTATGACAAAAGCTTCCAAAAAACTGGGCTTATGAAGGATAAGAAAAATTGCTTAGGTAGAAATGAAGGAGCAAGAAAGTCACTTCCTGGCCCTGAGATCCATGGGATACATGAGAGAAGATCTTCCATTTGAAAGGACTTCAAGGGCATTGGTGTTTTATGATAACTAGGTTACAATTAAGTAAAGTGAAGATCGAATAAAGCTTATATTACAGTGAATATTATAGAAGAAAAAAATTTATTTATACATATTTGAAAAAATGATACATGCTTAAAAAAACCCAATATAATCTTCTTGTCCTATATAGATATAGGACTCTTCTCAATGTATTCTGCTAGAATTTTAGATTCAAGGACTCTGCTAATATATTCATTTACAAAACTGTCATGAATGCCATGTGGAAATAAAGTAGAAATTCAACAGATCCAAAGAATCCAGAATTCAAAACTCTCAAACTTAAAACAACAAAAATGTTGTTATTAACTACATGAATTCATGAACCTTGTAACACATTAACATCCTAAACTGGGCAACATGAAGTTCTTCAATATGGTAGAGTGCTATAGCTTCAATATTGTTGAAATTTCCAAATAGACAGATGATGCCAAGAAGAAAAACCCAAAGGGATTTTAAATATTGGAATATGCTGTCTCTTTCAGTTGCATAATATAAGTTATACTATAACTTAATAGATTTTTAAAAATAAACCTTTTCATTATCTTTCCCTGTGCTATGAATTGGCTGAGCTCAGTTGGTCAGTTATCTCTCTAGGTTCCTCTTGTGAGTTTGTAACAAATGGCTGTTAAAGTCATCTGAAGGTCACACCAGGTTGAATATCCAGGACATTCAAATCATATCCAGCTCATTCACATGGCTGGTGCATGAAACTGAATATTGATTTGAAGTTCCCTTCAGGCCTGGTCAACTATAGACCTAAAAGTAACCTCTTTAAGGTAGTTTGAATTTCTTAGAGCATGGAGGTCTTAGACTATTTAGATTTCTTACATGGCAGCTAATTTCCCTTAGCTTCATTGAAAATGTTCTGACTGGAAGTTCTTAGTCTCTTAAGGTCTTAAGAATAGCTTTGGATCATTCTTCTCTACTCTATTGATCAAAGAATACGCTGAACAAGGGACAGGGCCACACATATCACCTCTTTTGAGAAAAAATGTCCAAGAATTGTTGGCCATTTTAGTCTACCACAGAATGTCCTTTAGCCATAAATAATTTACATTTCTCCCACAAGTAAAATATACTCATTTAGGGCTAGAGTTGTAGCTCACTGAAGGAGTGCATGCTTAACATGTGTGAAGTCCTAGAGCAAATCCTCAACACTGTAAAAAATGTGGATATATGCATACAGATACCCACTCATGTAGTCTTGTGACCCCTAACGTCCTGTTAGCATCTCGTCATCTATATTAGATCTTTAAGAGCACAGTTTCACTTTCAATCTCAATCTGAAGATCCCCAAACTGAGAGACAAGTCAGCCACTTCCTGATGACAAATAAGGTAACTACAACTAACACTTCTACACAAAAAAGAAGAAAATATGAGGCACTGAACTTGGGCTAGGTAGATGTTGCCAATTCCTTGATTAGGGTCTAATTCAGCTATGTTCTGGATTCCCAAGACATCTTTTCAATTTTTTAAAATATTTATTTTTTAGTTGTATTTGGACACAATACCTTTATTTTAATGTGGTGCTCAGAATCGAACCCAGGGCCGCTTATGCGCTAGGCAAGCACTCTACTGCTGAGCCACAACCCCAGACCAAAACATCTTTACTTTTTTATAAGCAATAGCTCTTATTTGTATCTGGGTAGCTTTCTCAGACTGCTTCCTGCCAGTAAAAGATTGATAATACAAAGCCCTCTTTTTATTTTATATTATTTCTATCCCTTTCAGTTCAAGTTGATACAGTTTCTTTTAAAATTTTTGTAGATTCATTAGATAAAAGCCATACCCACATTTGTTCCTGAGACAGGCCCTTCTCTACTGTGGGATGCCCATGAAGTTGTGACACAATGCCCTTCAGATTCTTAAAAGTCCTTATTTAACTGAGAAGAGGATATGAGACTTACTTTATTTAACTGAAGAGGGGGCATATGAGACACAACAAATGGGAATGGCCACTCCCTTAAATCTCTTAGGTCTTGACGAATATAGCCATACCCTTGAGAATTTCATCCTGATATTTTGCTTTATTGGTAACCCTTTGGATTTCATCTTTGCCCTGAAGCAACTAATAATTTTGTGACTCTTTCCAGGCAAGACTGGGATAGAAAGTTTTACTTCTGAACCCAGCAATTCCTGCCTCCTTTATGTTTTCTTTAAATGCTGCTTTAAATTTTTTTTCTAATTTCATCTCTTTCTTCCTTTATTTTATCATAGGCAGTTAAAAAAACCAACTATAAATTCCTATATTCCACCTGAAAAACTTTTCCTGTCAGATCTATATCCACTAGGTTAATCTTCCATCTTCCATGCTACTGTAAGCAATAATGTTGCCAAACTTTCTGTCATAACAAGAATCCCCTTTTCTTCAGCTTCCACTGATATTTTTCTCCCTCTCCTTCAATTTCTCACTAAAGATTCAAGTGCCTTCTGCATTCAATAACAAGATCTTTAGGGCCTATAATAGTTAATTTGAATCTGTCAACTTGATTGGATTAAGAGATGCTGAGGATTAAGAGGCTTATGGGTGTGTAAATGTATAGAAATCATTGGCATGTGGGATAGCCAACTGAAAGGAAGACCTTCCCTAAGCATGAGCAGCACTGTCCAATAGGATGATGGCTTCGATAGAATAAAAATTGGAAGAACAAGTTAGCAGAAGCAGATGCAAGTTCAATTCTTGAATGAGTTCTTGATTGCTGCTGTGACGTCTGAAAATATTGGACTCTGACTTCTTCACTTTTCCAAAGTGGACTCTGCCAGGTGATTGATTCCCCAGAAGCCTTCAGTCTCCAATTAGGATAGCACCGTTGATTTCTCTTATTCTGGGGCTTCAGCCTCTTGGACTGTGCAGCTACTGTTTCTTCCAGCTATCCAGTCTGCAGATGGCCACTGTGGACTATCCAGCTTCTGGTCACATAAGCCATCCTAATAAGTCCCCTTTTTATATAATTATGCTTCCTGTTGATTCTGTTCCTCTAGTGAACCCTATTACAGAGCCTTTACACTTTTACCTGCCCCTGAGAACCAAAACGAATGATATCTCATGCTTCCAAGTAACAGATTTTGCTATCATTATTTATTTATTATTTCTTTTATTAGAGTTTTATAGTTATCCATAGTGGTTGGGTTCATCCTGACAAACTCATACATGCATGAAATTCTATTTCATTTTTTGATCCCTCCCTTTATCCCTCTTCCTTTTTCTTCCTGCCCTCCCTTCCCTCTCCCATATTTCTTCCTCTACTAGACTTCCTATTTATTTATATTTGATTGATTCTACCTACCTATATATAAAAGTGAAGTTTCCTGTGTTATATTTATATATGCACATTACATGATTTTTAAAAGAATTCATGTGGTGCTAAGGATTTTTTATGTGGTGCTAAGGATTGAACCCAGTGCTTCATATGTTAGGTAAACACTCTGCCATTGAGCTATAGCCCAGCCCTCCACACTACTTCTTGATCTCCTTCTACATTACTGATCTTCTCTTTATCTTTATGTTATCCAAATCCTTCCTTCCCCTTTCCTTTATTTTAATCTAGCTTCCACATATGAGAGAAAATATTCAACCTTTGAGTTTCTGAGTTTGGTTTATTTCACTTAGCATGATATTCTTCATTTTCATCATTTATTGGTAAATGCCATAATTTCATTATTTTTCATTACTAAATAGAACTCCTGTGTGTGTGTGTGTGTGTATAATGACAATTTTTAACCCCATTCATTAAATGATGGGCACCTGGGTTTATTCCATAATTTAGTTATTGTGAATTGTACTGCTATAAACATTGAGGTGGCTGTACCATTATACTATTCCAGTTTTAAATCTTTTGCAAAAATAGCTGTGGTCATATGGTATTTCCATCCCTAGGTTTTTGAGAACTATCCATACTGCTTTCCAGAGTGGTTGTACTAATCTGCAGTCCCACCAATGTACAAGTGTACCCTTTTCCTCACAATCTTACCAGCATTCATTACTATTTGTATTCTTGATCATTGCCATTCTGACTGGAGTAAGATGAAATTTTGGCATAGTTTTGATTTGCATTTCCATGATTGCTAGAAATGTTAAACATTTTCTCTTATATTTGTTGGCCATTTGTTTCTTCTGAGAAATTTCTGCGAAGTTTTTTTGCCAATTTGTTAATTTTTTTGGTACGGTTTTCTCAGTTCTTTATATATTCTGGATATTAATCCCGTCATAGGAGATATTCTACTGTCTTTTCACATTCTTTGTTTCCTTTGCTGTGCAGAGCTTTTTAGTTTGTGGCATTCCATTTATTGATTCTTGTCTTTATTTCTTATGCTTTGGGGGGGGGTCTTGTTTAGGAAGTTGGTGCCAGCATCAATATGATGGGTTGTTGACCTATGTTTTCTTCTAGCAGTTGTAAGTTTTCTGGTCTAATTCCTAAGTCTTTGATCTATTTCAATTTGAGTTTTGTGCATGGTGAGAGATATGGGGTCTAGTTTCATTTTTCTACATGTAGCTATCCAGTTTTTCTAAAACCATTTGTTAAAAAGGCTCTTTTCTTCAAAATATACTTTTGGCAACTTTGTCAAATTTAAGATGGATATAAAGATTTGTCTGTCTTCTAGTCTGCTCCATTGGTCTTCATGTATATTTTGATGCCAATATCATGCTGTTTTTGTGACTACAGCTCTGTAGTATAATTTCACATCAAGTGTTGTGATACCTACTGCTTCACTTATCTTTAGTATTGCTTTGACTATTCTTCCAAATGAATTTAAGAATGATTTTTTCTAATTTTGTGAAGAATGTCATTGGTATTTTGATGGAGATTTCATTGAATCTATATAGTGCTTTTGGTAGTATGGCCATTTTGACAATATTTATTCTGCCTATTCAAGAACGTGGAACTTATTTCTATCTTCCAATTTCTTTCTTCACTGTTCCATAATTTTCATTTTAGAGTTCTTTTACCTCCTTGGTTAGATTAATTCCCAAGTATTTTATTTCGAGGTTATTGTGAATGGAATGGTTTTCTTCTTTGGCTCAATTACTACCGGAGTAGGGGAAAGCTATTGACTTATGGATATTGATCTTTATATCCTTCTATTTTGATTAACTCATTTATAAGCTCTAGAAGTCTTCTTGTGGAGTATTTTTGGGTCTCCTAGATACAGGATCATGTCATCAGCAAGCAAAGATGTTTGACTTCTTTTCCTATTTTTATCCCTTTGATTTCCTATTCTTGCCTGATCACTCTAGCTAATGTTTCGAGAACTATATTGAATAGGGATTGTGAGAGTGGACAGCTTCGTCTTACTTTTGATTTTATAGTGTGATATTGGCTTTGGGTTTGTCATAAATGGTCTTTATGATGTTGAGGTAAATTCCTTTGATACTTAGTTTCTCCATTGTTTTTAACATGAATAGATGCTGGATTTTATTAAAGGTCTTTTCTGCATCTATTAAGATGATCATGTGATTCTTGTCCTTGATTCTGTTTAAGTGGTGTATTACATTTACTCACTTACATACGTTGAACCAACACTGCATCCTTGGAATAAAACTCACTTGATCTTTTTTTAAAATATGTTTTGAATGCAGTTTACTAATAATTTATCAAGGATTTTTGAATATATGTTCATCAGGAATACTGATCTATAGTTTTCTCTCCTTGATGTGTCTTTTTCTGTTTTGCTATCAGGGTTACATTGGCTCATAGAATATATTTGAGAGTGTTCCATCCCTTTCGATTTTGTGGAATAATTTGAGAAAGATTGGTTCTTCTCTAAATATCTGGTAGAATTCAACTGAGAATCCACCTGGACTTGGACTTTTCTTTTTTGAAAGGTCTTGAATTGCCATTTCATTACTTGTTATTGGTCTGTATAGGTTTTTTGTGTCTTCATGATTCAATATGGGCAGGTTCATATGTGTCTAGAAATGTGTCAATGTCTTCCATATTTTCCAGTATATTAGAGTATAATTTTTCAAAGTTGATTCTCATAATTTTATGAATTTCAGAAGGGTCTGTGGTGATATCTCTTTTTCATCTCTAACATTGTTTTGGGTCTTCTCATTCATTCATTTGGTTAATTTGGCTAAGGGTTTGTCAATCTTATTTATCTTTTCAAAGAACCAACTCTTCATTGCATTGATCCTGTGTATTGCTTTCTTATTCTCAATTTCATTGATTTTGTCTCTAATCTTAATTATTTCCTCTCTTCTACTGGTTTTGGAGTTAGTTTGTTCTTTTTTTAAGGCTTGAGATGGAGCATAGCTTGTTAATTTTTAATGTGACACTCAGTGAAATTTTCTTTTAGAACTGCTTTCATACTGTCCCAGAGATTTTGATGTTTTATCTCTGTTGTTTCTAAAACCTTAACTTCTATGCTCATTTCTTCTTTGATTCAGTCTTCATTTAAGAGAATATTATTCAATCTATGTGGGTTTATGTGGTTTCTATTATTTTTCTTGCAGCCTCAGGATGTCTTTGCTTGGGAGTCTTTTGTAAACAGCATGTAATTGGATCCCCTTTTTGTGATCCAACTTATTTCTGGTAATCTGTGTCTTTTAATTGGGGAGTTTAGACCATTAACATTCAGCATTATCATGGATGTATGTTTGTGTTTCCTGCCATTGTGGTTTTCTGCTAAATTTTATCTGGTCTTGATTCTCATTTATTGTGTTATTCTTCTATTGAACTTTCTGTGTTTGGGAACTTTGGGAATTGTTTTTTAGTTACTCTGCATGCAGATTATTTTTGAGTATTTTTTGTAGTTCTGGTTTGGTGCTCATGAATTCTTTTTGTTTATTCTTGTCATGGAAAGTTTTTATCTCCCTCTCAAATTTGAAATTAGTTTGGTTGGGTATAGAAACCATGGCTGGCAGTTGTTTACTTTTAGGGCTTAGAATCTCTCACTCCAGGGGTTGGGGTTGTGGCTCAGCAGTAGAGCACTCATCTAGCATGTGCAAGGCGCTGGGTTTGATCCTCAGCACCACATAAAAATAAATAAAGGTATTGTGTCCAACTACAACTAACAACAACAACAAAAAAAGAATATCTCATTCCAGACCCTCCTTGATTGTAGAGTCTGCACTAAGAAATCAGAAGTGAGCCTTATTGGTTTGCCTCTGTGACCTGATGTTTCTCTTTTGCAGCTTTTAATATTCTTTATTTTCTAAGTTAGGCATTTTGATTACTGTATGTCTTGGAGAGCATAACATTTGAATAGGTCTATTTGGGGTCCTGTAAGCTTCATGTGTGTGAATGTCTCACTTCTGATATAGTAAAACTTTTCTGTAACTATATCATTGAAAATATTCTTTACATCTTTAGTTTGTATCTCCATTTTCTATATTATCCCAATGATTCTCAGGTTTGGTCTTTTAATGTTGTTTCAGAGTTCTTACATATTCTGGTCATGTTCTACAATTTTTTCCCCTTATTGAAGTCTGTGTACTTAAGTTCTATCTTCAAGGGCTGAGGTTCTTTTTTCTATGCATTTTAATCTGTTAATGATGCCTGCAAGTATTTCTTGGTTTCATTCCAGTTGTGCTTGGTTTATTTTCACTATTTCTATTTCTTAATTGCAGTGATCTTTCATCTCCTGCATTTGTTCTTTTAATTATTCCCTTAGATCTTCTTTTAGTTCATTGAACATTTTAATAATCAGTTTTTAAAAAATCTTTCATACAAACTCTCAGTGGGATCCTCTGTTAGGGGATTGTGGATTGGGGTTGGGGGTTGTCTTGCTTGTTTCTTTATTTCCTCATGTTTTCAGGGGTCTTGGATGTGTCCATCAATTGAGGTGGATCCCCCCCCCCCTTTTTTTTTTTGCATGTGTCCTTTTGTGTCTAATTATCTTATTTGTTCTGGGACTTCTGTTTTTGATACATGAGTAGATGCCAAGGGGTAGGATGTGAGCACCCTGATTGTTCCTCTTTGAATCCTTGGTATAGTTTGAGGCTTTTGTCTCAAAATAATGTCAGGGCTCAGATGGAGTGTGTGGAGTGAAACTCACTATTGCTTGGTAGAGATGTATTTCTCAGCTGCAGGATCTCTACTCTGTGATTTTATAGTGTCCCAATCGCTTTCTGACCCTCTTAGAGGGAAGGAGGAGCCAGGAGTAGCATTAATTTCAGCAACAGATGTACAGCTTTTTGCTAAATGTCTGGTGTCTACTTTGATGTCTATACTATTTGCCACTTATATAGAAATGGTGGGGTCAGCATTTAACAACAGTACTACAAATAAAAAAAACATGAAGTAGGTAAGGAATTTGACAGAAGGTGTTTACTATGTTGTCTAGTATATTAATGATTATCCCAACTTGAATGGCATGGTCTAATCATCAGTTTTGGGTTTTGTCTCTTCTATTATTTGCATTAAAGTATAACTTAAGATTGAGTGTCATTAATTTATGTGTGGAGTAAGATATGCGGTCTTTCGGTTGGGTTTAGTTCAGCAGCAGAGTTTCTAACCTGTGAATTTTTATTGTCCCTGTAGGTTCCCGGCACCTCACAGAATAGGGTAAAATAAACAATTTTAATAACTGTTGCAAAAAATACACAGCATTAAAGTAAATGCCCAGTTCCTACTACAACATCTTCAACATAATTACCACCAAAACCCAGGTACAGTGGATTCAGCAATTTTAAACAGTAAAAACAGTAACCATGAACTAGATTTGGCTTTAAAGCAAACAGCAAGTATCAGTTTTATCCTCCAAAGCAGTAATGACTGTATCAGCATTAATGGTGGGGGCAAGAGTTATATAAGCCAATTAGTTCTCACAGGTGTAAAAATTGTTCATTAGGGGAAAATGTGTTAGGAAGGTAGAAAAGAGTTTACAATTTCAAAAAATAAACAAAGAGAATGCAGAAGAGATGTAGCAGGTGATTTTTACACGAAAGGAGGGGAAAAATAGAAGTATTGGGACAGAGGGAGAGAGAACAGAATTAGGCCACTAGCAAAAGAGAGAAAGACAAGAGAAATAAATAAATGAAAATTATACAAAACCAAACAAAGGCTGGGTGTGGTGGCACACTCCTATAATCCCAGCAGCTCAGGAGGTAGAGGCAGGATTGCAAGTTCAAAGCCAGCCTCAGCAACTTAGCGAGGCACTAGGCAACTCAGTGAGACTTTGTGTCTAATAAAATACAAAATAGGGCTATGAATGTGGGGATGTGGCTCAGTGGTTGAGTGCCCTTGAGTTCAATCCCTGGTACCCACCCCCCCCAAACAAACAAATAAACAAAAATATACAATCCCTAAACCCCAAACCCTCAAAAGACAAAGACAAGAAAAATAAACTACATTAAAAATGCTAAAAATGAGAGAAAAGTAAAAAGTGTATGTGTATATGTCCCTGAACCAATTAACACAGCAAGAATTCACACACACACACACACACAAATTCTTAATGAAGAACGAAGGAACCATCTTCACAGAGATGGTAAAAATAGTCGACCAGATTGGGTGGTCACTGTCTACGTTCAATAGTCCTTTTTTCCAGTTCTCCTTGAGTTTTGTACTGAGAGAGCAAGGGGTGAGGGTTTAATCCTTTCTTGTTTTTGTGTTGCTGTCTGATGTGCCAGTTGGAGCGGCCTAAGACTGAAGTTGTTTAAAATTCAGCTTCCCTTCTCACTAGTATAAGGTGTGACGTATTAGGAAGTTGGAGTTCTGTCTGTTCAGACCACTTTAGTGTACTCCCAGGGTAAAGCTTATGCACAGTTCTGAGGGGAGTTCCAGAAGGTGGGGCTTAGGCCTAATCAGACCTCAAGGGCTTTGTTGGTGATACCTGCTTCTGAGAGATTAGGTCAGCCCACCCCTAGGGCTTAACAATAGTTGATTCCGGTTTGGATCACAGGAGCCTCCCAAGAATTTCAGTGGAGGGGCAAGGGGTGCCAATCTTCCACTAACTGCTCCCAAGAGCACAATCTTCCTGAGCTTAGTCCCCGAGGTATTCACTCCTGCCTGCTCAGACTCCAGAACCACTTCAGCTGGAAGAAGATACACACTGACCATAGCATAGCCAATTCATGCCCTTGGTTACACACTAAAAACATAACATAGGCCACTGGAAGCCTCAGGAAGGCGTCTAACTAGACATTTTGGGCCTGCCCCAACATGGGTGTGAATCATCCTTTGTGGTGAATCAGTGCCAATCACCTTCACTTTCCGTGATGGTGTGGCAGCTGGGTAACCTCCAATATATTCTTTCTTCTTTGTTTATTGTACCCAAATTTGAGTCCCTAAGCCACTTTGAATGTCCAATTTTGAATTTTAGTGAAATCCCTCTTTTACACTTCTTGCTGAGAAGCTGTACAACTGTTGCTTTGGTCTCAGGCCATGGCATGACTTGGAATGCAGCTTTCCTCTACTCTGCCATCTTCCCATCCATCCCTCATTATTTACTGCTGTGAAACAAACAACTCCTAAATTTAATAGCTTAAAATGCTATGGTCTATTTGTCTTGCCTCGAAATTCATATGATGAAACTCAATCACCACTGATGATAACAGGAGATGGGGCTGCTGGAATGTGAGGTCATGAGACAGAGCCTTCATGAAAGGTATTAGGGCCTTATAAAAGAGGTCCCAGAGAGCTGCCTTGATCCTTCCCCCAAGGTGAGGACATGGCTAGAAGTTGCTATCCATGCATCAGAAAGCAAGTCCTCACCAAACATTGAAATTTGCTGGTGCCTTAATCTTGGACTTCTCAGAGCTGTGAGAAATAAGCTTCTGTTGTTTATAAGCTACCCATTTTATGGTATTTTTGGTATTAGAGCAGCCTGAAGGACTAAGATGTCTGGAGAGATCTTACTTGCAATCTCACATGTAGTTGGATGTGAACTGAGGTGGGGGTCATAATGAGTCAGACATCTACAATAGCTCCCTTACATGGCCTATAGTTGCTATTGACTATTGGCTAGGCTGTGGTTATCAACTAAAGTCCTATAGGTGACCTTGTCATCTGACTTGAATTTCTTATAGCACAGAGCTCTCTAGGTACTTATTATACATGATGGCTAGCTTCCCCCAGAGGAAGCATTTTAAGATGGTGGAGGTGGAAGAGACCACCCAAATTTAAGAGAAAGAATAACAGACCCTATTCTAGAGGAAGGGGCAGTTAAGACTATTTGTGTGTGATGGATTTTACTTGTCTCATTTTAAGGCCTAAGTTTTTTGTTCTGTTTTTTTTCTGAGTCTATCTACTTTTTTTCTGTGTTTTGTCTTTTAGCCCAATGGGTTTCAACCTGGCTGGCTATTGGTTTAAAATCATCCAGATAACTGGTTTATATAATATTCCATGATAATTGTTTACTATCTTATAAACACGAAAGGCTGAAATTATAACATTTAGAAATAAGAGGAAAAGAAGAATTTGTTATTTTGGCCAAAATATATTAGCAAAAACACTTTGCTATTAAATAAACATAGATATTGGTGCTATGATTTGAGTGTCCCCCAAAGGTTGATCTGCTGGAAGGCTGGTTCCTCACTCTGGCAATGTTGAGAGATTACAGAACCTTTATCAGGTGAATTCAAGTGGGAGATGATTAATGTTTTTCCATTCCTGTGAAAACTGGCTGCTGTTTGAAGTGCACCTGGCGCAACTCCTGAATCTCTCACTTCCTGTTTCACCATCCAGGGAGACCCTCACACCAAGACACTGGTGCCATGTTCTTGGATCTCCAGAATTGTGAGCAAAGACAAACTTCTTTTCTTTATAAAATAACCTAAATGAGAAATTATACCCCATCTGATTCAAATGTATGATATGTCAAGATCATTGTACTGTCATGTGTAACTAATTAAAACAAATTTAAAAAGTAAAAAAAATAAAATAAAATAACCTAGGCTCTGATATTTTGTTACAGCAACACAAAACAGACAGCAGTATGACAAGTACTATTCTAAGAAGCCAAAAAAGAAGCTTTATTATATATATATATATCCTAGTGTGTATATATATATATATTACTTCTAATTATTTAATTTTAAAAAGTTACATTTGACAGAATTAAAATTGGTGGCTCAAAATGAACTACAATGTCAAAAAGTAACGGTCAGTTATTTTCTTCCAACAGCAGCTGCTTTAATAATAGATTCTTGAAACAGTTATTTGAAAATGTTGATTGTCTCTGAAATCAAACTTTAGTACTAAAAATTGGTGGGTAGAGCCCCACTAATAATAAAATAAAACTTTTCTTCTTTTTGGGGGACCAACTTGTTTTATTTGAAAAGCCTAAGTGTTGGAGGACTTAACAGTTCTAAAGACCAGACAAGAAAGGGGATCACCAACAAAAATGAGAAAAAGATATAAACAGAAACAGAAAGTTGTCAGGTTGGGATTAAAAACAGGAAAGTATAATATGCAGTTTATTAGAATCCTGTTAAGTGTTGGGTGTGGTGATGCACATTTGTAATCCCAGCAACTTATGAGGCTGAGGCACAAGGATGACAAATTCAAGAATAGCCTAGGCAACTTAGCAAAACTGTCTCAAAACTAAAAATAAACAAGATATATAAGGTCACAGAAAGACTGACTGACGGGAGGTGGTGCCAAATATAACATGGAAATACTAAGTTTAAGGAAGCTAACAGTTATTAGATGAAATAAAGCTTTCAAAGCAAAAAAAATACTAATAACAGTCATTCATAAAAATAAAATTTATCTTTAACCACAGGATAAAACAGCTTTAAATTTATACACACCTACAAAGCAGACAGACAAAAGTAGACAAATCCACAATCATTGTCAGATTTTAACACACCTCTCTTCAATAGTTGATCAAATAGAAGACAGAAAATCAATAGATATATTAGACTTGAAGGAACTTGATATAATTGGACATATATAGAATACTGCACTCCAAAACTGCAGAATACATATTTTCCAAGCTTACACAAAACATTTACTAATTGATTACAAATTGGTCCATAAAGCAAATTCCAACAAACTTTGAAGGTTTGAAATCACAAAGCATGTTCACTCATCCCAATATATTATATGCAGTTGTATGTCATTATATCACAATTAAAGTTGTATTTTAAAAACTAATTCTACATAAGACAATACAATCCATATTCATTCTCTATATATTGAAGTATCAAGAAGAAAATTACCTTTTCTCTAACAAATTCACAATGCGAAGCACATTGCATTTAATGATAAAATCTATAAAATTACACCTTAGTTTGTAATATGATTATCAAAAGTTAATTTTAAATAGATATCATCAGAACTATATGACATGGTTAATGGTAGTAAAACTTCTACAGTTCTAAAAGTTAAACAATAGAAAGTAAAACAAGTGAGACTTTAAGCTGGTTGATTAAACTGCAAGTTTTCTTGCAGTTATATAGTTATTTTGATTCACAATGCTATCTTCCCTAGTTCAATTCTATTATAGTGAAGGGTTCTGGATTTAAAACAACAACAACAACAACAACAACAAACAAAAACAAAAAATCCTTGTCCAGGAAACATCCCTTATTAACACTTAATAAAACAAGTTGATACAACCTACTTCCACAACAGCAAATTACTTAACACAAATTTAAGCAAAAGAAGTTTTCCTATTCTTTTATTGCAAAAAATGTTGTTAGATGAAATTTTAAGGAAAAAAACCCCACAACTAAGCCATAATGCTCCCATTCCATGCAGTTTGATTTTGGAATTAACCATTTCCAGTTTGTCCATATGCATACATCATTTTCATATAATTGTAGTCAGTGTGTACAAGCTGTATTTTGTTTTTATATTTAAACTTTGTTCAGTATACTCTGTTTTCAGTCATCCTAGTTATACATTTAAGTTCCATGTAATTCTTCTCACTGAAGTATTAAATCAATTAATCATTTGAGTTGGATATTTATGTTACTTCCATGGTTCTCTATTATGTTACTATTTTTACCTATATAGATCTTTCTTTCAAATTATTTTCACAGGATAAATTTACCCAATCAAATTTAAAATGTCGAACTCAATTCTGAGTGAGGTGCAGTAACACATGCCTATAATCTCAGCAAGTTGAGACACTGAGGCAGGAGGATCAGCAACATAGACCCTGTCTCAAAAAATAAAAAGGTCTGGGGATGAAGCTCAGTGGCCAAATGCCTCTCACAGTACCACCTCCCAAAAGTCAATTCTGTCATCTCCTCATTCATTCTTCTTTCGGTTTACCTATTAACAGCACTATCACTTTCATTTAGGCTTGGAACCTTTTTTTCCCCCCTGCCCTCATTCTTTTCTCACCTTCACACATTTAAGACAACAGAAACATTTATTTCATTTTCTGAATCCTATAGTCACTTTTCTACTTCAGGAAAAAAAACCTTCCTTTCCTAGTTGTCTATTTCTACTATTATAATGCCTCCTTGATATCCTCTTCCAAATGACTTTCTTCTAGTTTTCTATTACATTACTGCCATTTCAATCTTCTTAAAGGAAAACTAATTACATGACTCCTTTCTCTGTAAAATTTTAATGGTTTTTTAATGTGCCTACCAAATTATTTTTAAATATATTTTTATAACTTATTTATTTTTTTAGGTGGTGCTGAGGATTAAACCCAGTGCCTCAACACGTGCTAGGCAGGTGTTCTGCCACTGAGCCACAACCTCAGCCCATTACCAATTTCTTAATCTGGAATTCAAGATGGATGATAACTATTTCCAGCCTACCTCTTCTGTTTTCTCATTACTGTCCTATATAAATACATGCTCCAGTCTGGGCTGGGGATGTAACTCAGTGGTAGATCACTCCCCTAGCATGTACAAGGTACTAGGTTCATCCTCAGCACATGGATTAGGAAGGTAGCGGGTGGGGAAGAAGGCATTCTATTCCCTTAACACAGTCTTTGCTTATCTTTCTGTTCCCTTATCAGTTCCACTCTTTTTGCCTTTTTGTCTTTTTCCCTTGAATGTCTTCTTTTATTTTTTTAATTTAATTTAATTTTTTTTGGTAGTTATAGATGGACAAAATGCCTTTATTTTATTTGTTTATTGTTTGTGGTGCTAAAGATTGAACCCAGTGCCTCAGGCATACCAGGCAAACACTCTGCCCCTGAGCTATAGCCCCAGCCCTGAAGGTCTTCTTTTATTAATTAAATCTTTCCTTAGCATCTACTCTGTGCCTCATAAGAGATTAAGCAATTGGACTATAGAGAATAATATATCACAATTCTTTGCAAGGCTAATATAACCTCATGGAAGAAGACAGAAATATGCAATGATGACAATTTCATGAACTTTCTGCTGAAGTATTTTTTTCTTCAAAGATTATTAAGATGTAGAATCTTTCATATAATGCTGGTTTTAAGAGTCAAGACCATTATTTATGTATTCTCTTTGTTATCACACAAAGAAAAATTTTATTTTAATGAATAATAATTGTATTTCACTGATTGTACTAAAATAAAGCTCTTTTAGTAATTGGTTACACCAATGAAAAATCTCTGATTCCTTCCTCCCCACACATCAATAGTCCTCCAGTTCTCAGTATATCATGTTACTGTCCTCAGGCCAGATTATTCTTTAAATAAATCTTTCAGCCCAGAAAGGGATCAATTTTGCTTGGAATGCCTCTCAAATTTACAGAAAAAAAAAATACTCTCTAAAAATTATCTCATGCAAGTTTTCGCAATTCCCAAATAATATGATAGCATACTCACATGATAATTATTTTTTTGCTTTTATTTTACCCCTGTTCACTTTCTATTTCCCCTAGACATAACCTAACTGAGGATGTCAACCATATTTCACTCATTGTGTATGTCTTGAATAAATATTTGCTAAGCTGAAAGAATCCAATTAACTGGTTGAGCTATAAGCAAAAACAATGTTTTTACATTGTTTATGAAACTTTAAAAATCAAACATACTAGTGGAAGAGTAAATTAACTTTATTGACTGATGAAAAACTAAAGTGATAAGAAGTATGAATAGTAAACGATAAACACTGAGTTTGGCTGGAATTCTATATTTCTTCTTTCCACTTTAAGTCAAAAGAACATAAAATGTCTTATAGACTGTTAGTGAACTAGTACTTTTAGTTTCTTCAACAAAACTGCATAGTTTAGCAGTTGCACAGCATTAAATATATACATCTTTGAAAAACCCTGAAAGTTTTAATTTTCATGTTGACTTCAAAAGCTAATAATATAATCACCTACACTGGTCAGATTCAGAGTTTCTTTTCCCTTTTCTGCCACCCTGTAAAGAAAAATACAACAAATTATTTAGAATATAGCACTTGGGGGTCATTTTCATTTTAAGAATATATACAACCAAAGATATTTGGGGATAAGAAAGCATTTTTTTTCTTGAATTTGTTATAAATTTGAATATGTATACCACTGAATTATTCTTATGTGGTTATTTTTATAAATGATTAAAGTAGGTTGTAGAAAATAGTTACAGCACTTCTATATGAATTTGTCTGGGCTTACTTAGCTAGATGATAAACATATTACTTTTTAGAGCTCACTTTGCCCCAGAGATTTAAAAATATTAAATTTTTGATCAATACCAAAATAAAACACAAAATCTGTTATATGTGTTCAGCACATTTAATAATTCTGTTCATGATCTTTTGAGTAATACAATTAATAATACAAGTTCTGTCTAGTTTTGTTGATATAAACAGAATAAGAAATTTGATTGTTTATCCATAGATTTCTCAGTTTATCCATATAAATCTATATTTAACTTGTTGCATATGAAACACCATTTATGGTATCTGACTTGAGCCAAGAGAAAAAGCAGCTTTTAAAGACAAAGAATTTTATATGCATTACTTTTAACATAATATTTCCTGCTTTATTCTGATTTAAAAAGCAAATATGAATTGTAGAAATATGGCAAGTACAATGTATAAAAAGAAAATTAAAATTTTCCATAACTATACACTCTATCCCTCAATTTAAATATAAATACCTTAAAATAGTTCCCACCCACCCATTTTTCTGAGGTACTGAGGATAGAATCCAGGGCCTTGTACATGCTAGACAAGCACTCAACTGCTAAACTATACCCACAGACCTTTTTATATTTTGAGACAGGTCTCACGAAGTTGCTGAGGCTGGCCTCAAAATTGTGATCCTCTTGCCCTAGACTCCTGAGTAGCTGGGTTTACAAGTATGAGCCACCACACCCAGCTACTTTCCACATTTCCCCCCCCTGGTACTGGGGAATGAATCCAGGGCTTCACATATGTTGGGCAAGTGCTCTACCACAGAGCTACAGCTGCAGCCCATTTTTCACTATTCTTATAAACTATGGCAATGATACCCAAACTTAGTTGATCATCAGAATTACCTAAGTAGCTGGGCATGGTGGCAGATACCTGTAATCCCAGCAGCTCAGGAGGCTGAGGTAGGAGGATCACAAATTCAAAGCCAGCCTCAGCAACTTAGTGAGGCCCTAAGCAGCTTAACAAGAACCTGTCTAAAAATAAAAAATGAAAAGGGATAGGGATGTGACTCAGTGGTTGAGTACCCCTTGGTTCAATCCCCAGTACCAAAACACAAAAGTATCAAAAATTACCTAAGTAGTACTATTTATAAATTTATTAGTGCATTATGGTTACACACATTATTGGGGGTTCATTCTGACATGGTCATAAATGCATAACAGTTTTCTTCATTTCAATCCCCTAATTTCCCTTCCTCCTCCCTCCCCCTGATCCTTTTCCCCTTCACTAATGATCTTCCTTCTACTTATTTATTAATTGGTAAATTATAGTTATATATAAAATTGGAATGAATTGTGAGATATTCATACATGCATAAAGCTTACTTTGGTAAGCAGTAGTGTTTTTAAAATTCTGATGTCTAGGCTTTGTCCCATATCTATTTAACTGGATTATAATCTGTAATTCAAAATGTTTCCAAGTAATGCTGCTGATCAACCAAATTTGAGAACTGCTTGTCTATGGAAGTACATTTTTGAACTAGTGGTCATAACAGAGTCATAACAAGCCCAGACTCATTTGATAATGAGTTTGAAAATAATTTCTTTTACCCCTATTCTGTTTATACTACTCTCTATATCACCACTCTTGGAAGGGAGGGGAGAGAAGTATAGGGGAGGAAAGAAGTGGAGGGGAGGGGAGCATCCCAAGTATAAAAATGCTGTTCTTAACTCCTGACCACATTAAAGTTCTGCAAAGATTTAATGAACGAACAGGTTTTGTAGAACATGAGGTTGTAATGACATGTATTTTAAAAAGAGATTTATCTAGCAGGAAAATAAAAATAAATTTAAGAATTCTTTAAGATATATAACCACTATACATAGTTATCAATGTTATGTGGCTAAAAACTTACCATGCAACTCAATGAAATAAATCAACAACCAAACCAAACCAAACCCCCAACAACAAATATACAGGGGGATCTTTTTCAAAATCTCCTAGGCAAAGGAAATTTTCCTTTCCAAACTGATTCAATTTCAAAGCTAGGACTAAACAAAATTTAGGTTCTCCACACCACCACAGGTTCTAAGCATTTTTGACCATAATTCCAAATCAATCAATGCATTTTTATGATTCAGAAACATAAATATGTACAAATGTGTATATATATTTAAATATAAATATATATTAAAATGAAGCACTGTTTTGGGGTGTTTTTTTTTGCTTCATCCAGAGAGAAGATGTTGAATGTCATCTTGTAAATGCAGAGTAAATCAAAGAATTAGAAAATCACTATTAGGTAATCACCAAAAATAACTGATGCAAATAACAAATAATAATTGATGCAAATATTATCATGAAAATGATATGCACAAAATTTCTCCAAGTATTACCCCTACATAGTACTTATAAATTATAAAGGAGAAATGGTATCTTTTTAATGGAGCTATAGCCCTGTACCCAAGCAAACTTAGGATACAATGGGACAAATCTCATTTCCCCAAAGATGACTCAACGGCACATATGTCATACCTTCTACTAATTCCAAAGACTTTCCCAAATTACTTATTTGATACTGTACAAATCAATATCTAACATTTTCTAAAACACAAAGTACATGACTATTAAATTATTAATATATATGGTGTGTAAATTCTGGCCTAAGAATAAAATACTACATTTATTCTCACATAGTGTCTACTCAAATTACTGTGTGTAATGAAAACTCTTGAAAATTTTAAAAGCATACCTGGTATTTGGCTAATTCTGCTTGTAATACTTTCACTTTAGATCTTTCTTGTTCTAATGCTGCATGAAGTGACGTCACCTATAAACAAACATTCAATAAGAAAACATTTTAAAATTTATAACACTTAATTTATAATGATAAATTCTGACAAATAAATGAGTATCAAAGCAGAAACCCTCCACATAATTTCCATTAGATGTTGTACATGGTTATATATTAAAGATAGATAGGATAAGCTCACTGTTGTACTAGAAGACAGAATAAGGATAGAAAGAGAAAATCAAGTACAGGAACAGAATAAGTTCTATGTTCACAGTTACCTAAAATGCAACCTTATTTTTCTCCATTGGTGCAAAAAATAGAATCATCATTTATTTGCTAATACACAATAAAAGTATAATTTCTATCACCTCCTTGCTATGTTGATGGGCTGTATTTGTTTATTCAAGTTTAATACTGTAAGATTGAAGAACAGCCTAAAAAGACTACTCGTATGCTCCATAGTTCCTTACCTGTATAGTTAGCTCATTCTTGATACTTTGTGATTCATCAACTTGCAGAAGAATTTCTGCTTTATCTTTCACTGACAAAAAAAAAAAAAAAGGAAAAACCACCGTATAGTCTTTTCAGTCACTCAAATACTTAAACAATACTACAATAAACCAATAGCAAGTTAAGTATAGTGAGAACACTCTGGGAAACCTTTTTATTTTATTGATTTGATAAATCATATATCTTGAAAAATTGTCTTCAGGTATTATTTAAGATAAACCTTAACTCTAAAAACATCACTTACTTTCACCTTCCTGCAGCATTTTCAATAACTGTGCATTTCTTGCCTTTACTTCTTTATACTTTGCCTAAGAGAAAAAAATTGTTTTTAAAAAAGTAAATGATACAATTAGTGTTATATTAACAATTACTGTTTCACTATCAATTTGTTTCACTATCAAGCTGTGAATTCTAGCCTTCTCAAAGATATAAATTACTTTTGAAAGAAAAAGGGTAGAGAAAGCTGTAATCAGAATTGTCTACTACTAAAATAAATCTTTGATACAATAATAGATATTATTATAGGTGATTATAAATTTAAAGGAGAGATAATTATAAATTTAAAGGAGGGATAAAAGTGAAGGAAAGTTAGGTAATAGAATTCAAAATAATTTAGATAAAAACCAAAATGAAAATGACTCACAGTCTATACCAGTACTGTCCAGCAATATATAAGAATTTTCTATATCTGTTCTATATCTGCCACTATCCAATATGTGGTTACTGAATACTAAAAATGAAGTTTTAATCTTATTTAACTATAATTTAAATTTTGGGACACTTGCAGTGGTAACTGAATTTTGTAATGCAGTTCTATCTCTTCTCAGTTAAGGTTTAACTGATCTCTTATTAATTCATTTACTAAAAATTATTGTTATGGTAATTTTTAGCTGATATGACTTATTTATTAAAATCTTTCAACTCTTTTTCCAATTTCTTTTTCCAAATGATTTTGCTCCTTCTCATACTACATAAATGATATAATAATATATTTATAAACAAAGAGGAATTGTGCTCCCACATTAACAATCCATATTCTAGGCAATTTTCTGCCTATGCTACCCTATTCAACATGGGCCCAATACTAGTATATTTTAAAAAATAAAAGCCTAAAGAACGGCTGGGGTTGTAGCTCAGTAATAGAGTGCTTGCCTAGCATGTGTGAGGCCCTGGGTTCGATTCTCAGCACTGCATATAAATAAGTAAAATAGAGGTCCATTGACAACTAAAAAATATTTTTAAAAAAAGCCTAAAGAAAACATGTAAGAAACTTTAAGAAACTTTTCATTTCTTCTCTCAACATGTACAGATATGTGCAGAAGTTATCAGATCCCAAAATTTTGTTTCATTTGGCAGTATTAGGGATGAAACCCAAGGCCTGTATACACAGGGCAAGTGCTCTACCACTGAGCTACACCCCCAACCCTCAAAACTATTTGTAAAACAAATTTAGATGAATTTCACAACCTATAAAAGTGGCTTTTACTAACCAGTACTTTGTCCATTAAATTGTTGATGATAAATCAGTACTATATGCTAAGTAACAGTATAGTCAACACAGTAAACCAAAGCACCACAGTAAATATAAAGGGTAGGACTTGAGTTTAGAAATGAATAAGGAAGACAAGATGGAAACATAGATACAAGGGGGAAAACATATCCACTAAACTATATTCACTATGAATACAGAAAAATACACCATAAATATGGAGCCACACTACTATAAAATTCTCATGTCTTCAATTTCTGCTAACATCTCACCAAACTTTAGCTCAAAACTTTAGCTCCAAGGTTCTGGTCAGTATACACAAAGCCACCTCTTAAGTAAGCCTTGAAGAGTCTAAATTGGTTCTTAAAGCAAACTTGAAAGTGTGCAAACTTACCTGTGAAAATTCCCTAAATTGCTCATAAATAAATAGCATACATAGTTTTGTATATACAATCCTGAATAAGCATGTCTACAAAAACATAAATACGTAAAATACCAGTAATAAGTAGTTTATGATAATGTATGCAATATTTGATGCCCTTACTAGTGTTTTGAAAGTTTATGAAAGAGTATATAAAATTGATAAAGTTAAATGCATATATATTGACCCCCACTGTGTCTTGAGCATATATACTTGCATATAACACAGCCATTTCAAATTCAACAAGTTCAATGGAATCTATTAGTTCCCATTTCTCAAAACAGTTTGAAAAATGTGTCCTTCCTCTTACACTCAATACATGGTCATTTTTATCAGACTGTCTTCACTTTAAGACTAGGCTATATGCATTATCATCCCACAAAACAATTCTCATGTCAAAAGAAAAGACTTTTTACTGCCCTCTTTGTGTAATACCCAACAAACACCTTCAATCTCATTTTCGATAGCTTCTCAATTCTCTAAATGTCAGTTACCATGTACATCCCACCATTCCCATGTTTTTGTACCCACTATTTTCCTCTCTGGAAAAAACATCTTTTCTGTGAAATCTTACCAATTTTAAACAGCAACAACTCTTTGTTCTTTTCTCTGTACTTTTTGAATACTCTGTCAAATATCAATTATAATTCTTATACTGTACTGCAATTGTTTATATGTTTATCTTCCTTGTAACTCATTTTTTGTTCTCCATGCCTATTACAACAAAAGTAATGAAAGCAGAAATGAAAGGCTAAGGAAGATAGGCATATATAGTGATTCTTAAAGGCAGGAGCAGGAAAGAAGTGTAAGTACCATAAGGGTTGGAACTTGACTTTCTTTTTTTTAACTATTACATATGCAGGACCCAGAAGGGTACTTGGCATACTACAAGTACTCAATAAATAATTGTTCTAAGAATTAGTCAAAGAGAGTGATATTCAAATTGAGTAAAGAAATTTTAAGGGCTAAAGGAAGAAGTAAGAGAGTAATTCACATAATTTATGGTTAGAAATACACACTTATTTAACAAATGTTGAAGATGTGGAGAAATTAGAACCCTAAGCACTGGTGAGAATGTAAAATGGTATAACTGGGGCTGGGGTTGTGGCTCAGTGGTAGAGCGCTCACCTAGCGCCTACAGGGCACTGGGTTCGATACTCAGCACCACATTAAAAAAAATAAATAAAATAAAGGTATCGTGGCCAACAACAACAACAAAATATTTTAAAAAATGGTATATACTACTCTTTTTCAACTACTTTGAAAAAGAGTTGGTGGTTTCTCAAAAAATTAATCCAAAGAATTAAAAGCTGGGACACAGATACTTGTATACTAATAAACAAAATGTAGTATATACATACAATGGAACATCATTCAACTATAAAAAGGAATAAAATTCTGATACACGCTACAACATGGATGAACCTTGAAAACATTATACTAAATGAAATAAGCCAGACATAAAAGGAAAAACAACATATGATTCTACCTATGTGAGGTACCCAGAATGGACAAATTCATAGATATTAAAGGTTATAAAGGTCTGGGGAATGAAAATGCAGTTGTTTAATGGGTACAGAATTTCTGTTTGGGATAGGATGATAAAAAAAATTCTGGAAAGAGATAATGGTTATGATTAGACAAGATCATGAAGATACTCAATGCCACTGAATCAGTAGTACACTTGAAATGGTTATAAATATTTTACAACAATAAAAATTATAATATTGTTCAGACATTAAATCATTAATCAGTTTTAAAATTCTCAATAGCAGAATGACTATTTCTATCAGCTGCATATTAAACATTTACATATAAGAAAAGCAGAGGATTGGGGTTGTAGCTCAGTGGTAGAGCGTAGAGCGCTTGCCTAGCATGTGTGAGGCACTGGGTTCAATTTGCAGCACCACATATAACTATTTAAAATAAAGGTCCACTGGCAACTAAAAAAAAAGAAAAATAACATTTGCATTTATAGACTGGTGGATACAAACCTCCCACTGAGTGATCACATTTTTCAGCTTCTGAATTTCAGCATCTTTCTTTTCAAGTTCCAACTTTAGTCTTTCAATTCTTCCATCTTTCAGAACCACTTCCTGAAAAAAGAAAAACACTATTTTAGGACTAAAATTGTTCTATCAAACCTGGCTTGCAACAGTCCTTTGTGACAAGTTTAAAAGGAAAAATCCTAACTTTAATTAATTTTCTTAGGCAACCTTAAATATTGACATTTCCACTTTGACTCAATTATGATCCTAATTCTATAATGTAAGCAAATAAGATTTCTACAGTTAATTTCAAACTGCAAATATACTTTAGAAGAATATCAGGACTCTGGAATGTTATTTCTATCTTGAAATAAACATTAAAAGTCCTCCATGACAAGTTACTATTATTAGTCTATCCTGAAAATTCCTGTCATCTTGTACCATATACTAAAGTAAATAAATTTAAATGTACAAAGTCATCCAAAGTCCATTCTTTTGATGAACATAAATTGGCTCTATTTATATAATGAGTAAGGAGGCAACACCAATTTATTCCACAAATACAGGTTATCTTAGCTGCTAGGTACCAGGTATACAATAGAACACCTGAACTGAAAAGCTTCTTACTCTTATGGGACTTAGATATCTAAGAGAGGAGACAGATCACAGATAAACAAATGCTGCAATTAGAAAGGAAGAAAAAAGACAACAGTGTAGATAGAGTATAATAAGGGGCAAGATAATGACTTCAGAAAAATCAATAAAGCCTGATCTTAGAGGGCCTTGTAAGCTATAAAAACAGTCTGCATATTATTGTGATTAAAACAGAAAGCAGTGAAGGATTCTGAGCAGAACCATTATATTTATATTTATTTTAGATTTAGATTTAGATTTTATATTAGAGATTTACATTTATGTTTGTAAAGAATCCCTTTAGGTATTGTGTGGAAAATGCACTGCAGTGGGGGCAAAGACAGGTAGAAAGACCTTTTAATGCTATTATAAGCCCAGATCAAACAAGATTATGCCTTGGATAAAGGTAAAGCAGAAAAAATGGAGATAAGTGTATCTGAGAAATAATTTGGAGCAGAATCAACAGCATTTGGATGAGAGGTTGAATGTAGCAAATGAGGATGATGGACACTCTAGTCTGAGTTTCTAGTTTAAGGAATAAGATGGGTAGATCAAAATTAGCACTATACTACTATTGGGCCCACGAATCTCACTCCTAGAAATTTATGTTAAGTGGGAAGGTGAAGCATCTATGAAAATGTTCACTGTGGGTTCATCACAACAAAAATATATTATCAATTTAAAAGCCAAAGCATAGGACATAGGCTAAATACACAGTAAATTCACAAAATTGAAAACTATGCAATCACTAAAAATGATGATAAAGAACAATAAAATATATTTGCATGATCCCAAAATTGTAATATGTGTGAAGAAAAAAATTCTAGAAAGACATGTCAATCATAAATTTTATTTATTATTTTAATCATAAATAAGGTTTCACTTTATTGTTTTAAATTTTTCTTTTATCAAAATTATTTTATATTGCGTATCTAACAATGAGAACAATGCAGAATACAACTTTTGAAAAAATGAGACCGTTTTAAGTATGTTTTTAAGAAACTAATGGATCTTTTAAAAATTTTATTCATTTATTTTTATGCGGTGCTAAGAATCAAACCCAGTGCCTGACACGTGCTAGGCAAATGCTCTATCACTGAGCCACAATTCTATCTCCTATTTTAAGTATTTTTAAAAATCTGGATAAATATGACTATCCACTTTGAATAGGAAAGACTTTCTGATATCAAAGGAAGAAAACAAAAAGAAAAAGACTGACAGACTTGACTCAATTAAAAAATCTCAAAAAATAATGTAATAAAAATCAAAAGGTGAATGAAAAGCTAGAAAAAATAGTTGTAACCAATATGATAGACATATGACCAAAAAAACTTGAAAAAAACATGCAATCTCATTAGTTATCAAACTGGTACATTAAGATTTTTCTCAACATAGGATAATTGCAAGCAACTTAATCTATAAACTGAATTATTTATTTAATGTACAAGAACTATTTGATGACCTGAAATGCTCACCATCTATAATTAACTGAAAAAAGTGGTTCATATGACAGTTACACATTGAGGAAAAATGTATATATCCATAGAAAAGTAGAACTATACCAAAATATCACGAGTAGTTTCCTCCAGGTGACTAAGATGAGGGTCTTTCTTTCCCCACTACATCTACAAATTGGGGATGATAATAATTCCCACCAACTCAATGGTTAACTATGAAATAAGAGTCTATTTTAAGTAGTTAATGCAGTATATCTGAAATATATATATCTCCATATATCTATTCCACAAATATTTATTTTTGGTTTTATTGTTGTATTTTACTTAAATTTTTACAATAAATACATAACACTATTTAAAACACAAAGCCATATTGTTTTAACATATACTCACTTTTAATGAAGTACTACATTTTTATAAATATATTTACAAATTATCTTCTAAGTAAAAGTTATCATAATAAAATGAGATTGAAAGGATGTATAAGACAGAGTCTGTGCCCAAAGGAACTTGCAATCTATTAAGAATGGTAAGAATGACTGCTATAATAAAACCAAAATGTTATGAGGAATAAAAAGGAAGTAAAGATCATATCCAGATTTTCTGGTTTTAGTGTTGAAGACTGGGCTGTGGAAGAAGAAATGACATGTGAAATGCACATTTTTTTCATGAGTAAGTGGGGAAGGACTTCACACAGGATTGGTCTGCAGTTGCTATAGAAAAAAGTTTGGAAGAGTATATACATGGGAAGTTAATTGAGCTGAGGCTATCCTGAGAACAATGCTTTCAAATTTACTTAAGAGTAGTTCATGATAGGAATGTTTTATACTATGACACAGAATGCACATACATGTCATGTACATATGTGTATATCTTGTGTGTATACAGATGTGCACACAGGAACAAATTTTATAAAATATAAATAGGTATTACATACTCTGACATTTTCTCATGTACTCTTTTTGTTTGTAAGAAATGATAAAAATCAACTTAATGAAAACAAATGCTTGTTAAAAATGGCAGAATTCCACTAGGTGAAGTGGTGCACGCCTATAATCTAGCAGCTCAGGAGGCTGAGGTAGGAAAATTGTGCGTTCAAAGCCAGCCTCAACAAAAGTGAGGTGTGCTAGGCAACTCAGTGAGACACTGTCTCTAAATGAGATATAAAAAAGTGTTGGGATGTTGCTCAGTGGTTAAGCTCCCCAGGGTTCAATCCTTGGAACTGGGGGAAAAAATGGTAGAATACAGGTTTGTTTTTTCACACTTAATAATTCCTGGTATATAAATGCATATACAGTTTAAAAATGATTTGAATACTGGCAAAAAGAAGAATTTTCTTTCTCTGATAAAGGAGTACAATGGGGCAGAGAAAGAGAATTTAAAAACAGGCCTCAATTCTTTTTTCCCCAGTACACTCAACGACATACTACAACAAAATCCTAATTTTTTTTTAATTATGAAAGACTTCACATATGCACATATATATGTATAACATGTATATGTTAGGTAAAAGTAAAAATAACCCAATATGCAGATTAAGAGTTTTGAACTTCTTTTAAGGATGAGTTTTACCAATACCTTGGCAGCACCCATGTGCCTCTCCTAGTTTATATCCCTTTCTCTTCTCTCCTGATGATCTCCACTGTTATGAACATTAAATTAACATTATGTTTAACATTGCCTTTATGTATATATACATTTATATGTGTTATATGTCTATATAGAATTCATATATGTATACATATAGATATCCCGAGTAATATATCAAATTTCTAATTTTTTAATATATGTATGAATAGCATTGAACTCTATTATCAATAAACACTTTGTTCTTGATATTTGTCCAACGAACTGCAGCTTAAGTTCATTCACTTCTCCTACTGAATTTACTATTTCAAAACAATGAAGTTTTTAACATGCCTACAGGACTTAGTTCAGGGATAGAGTTTCTACAACATAGATCATGCCCATCCATCATGTTCAACTTTAAAAGATAACGCCAAATTGTTTCCCAAAATGGTTATACCAATTTATATTCCTACTAATAGAATACTACTGTTGCACTAAACCCTTCCAATTAAGCATTATCTAGTTCTTATCCATAGCCTTCATCCTCCTTCAATTTTTCCTAGGTACTGCAATGAAATTAATAGTTACCAAATAAAACCTCCCTTCTACTCAAAAGCCCTCAAAGATTCTCTACTTATTTATCCTAAAGAGTTAAAATCATCATACAGTAATACATGCATACCCATGTTTATAGAAGCACAATTCACAATAGCCAAACTATGGAACCAGCCTAGATGTCCATCGATGGATAAAGAAAACACGGGGGGCTGGGGATGTGGCTCAAGCGGTAGCGCGCTCGCCTGGCATGCGTGCGGCCCGGGTTCGATCCTCAGCACCACATACAAACAAAGATGTTGTGTCCGCCAAATACTAAAAAATAAATATTAAAAAATTCTCTCTCTCTCTACCTCTATCTCTCTCACTCTCTCTTTAAAAAAAAAAAAAAAAAAAAAAAAAAAAGAAAACACGGTATATACACACACAACAAACTTTTATTCATCCATAAATAAAAACGAAATATGGCATTGCAGGAAAACGAATGGAACTATTTCAAGAACATTATGTTAAGTGAAATAAGCCAAATTCAGAATGTCAAGGGTCATATGTTTTCTCTCATATGTGGAAGCTAGAGAAGAAAAAAGAAAAAAAAAGGTGGGGGTGGATCTCCTAAAAATCAAAGGGAGATCAATGGAGGAAAGGATTAGGGGATGGGCGATGGGGAAGGAGGGGAAAGTGCTGAGGAGTGATACTGGCCAAATTCTATTGTTGTATTGTGTGTATGTATGCATGTGTAACAATAAATCACATCATTATGTACAACTATAATGCACCAATAAAAAATGTGGAAAAAAAGGACTATCAAGTAGAAATGGGGATATGGCAAAAATTACATAGCACTGATTATCAGATGAGAACATTAGCACTGTATTAAAAATATTTTCTAGCAATACCTGTTGGTTCAGAGTTAAATTAGAATAGAGAAGGGAAACAATACTGAAAGCCAATGGTGCATAATGGCAAACTTTTTTTTTTTTTTGTAAAGAGCTTGGCAGCAAATATTTTAGGCTTTCTGGGTTATTCTCTTTTCTTTCTTAAAAACAGTTATGTGAAAATGTAAATACTATTCTTGGTTCATGGGCCTTAAAAACAATAAGAACAAACAAACAAACAAAACAACCACTGACCAGATTTAACTCAGGCCATCCAGTTTGTCCTGTTATAAAGGATAAAATTCTAACTTCTTAGTTTCATAGGAAAAAAAATCTTTAAAATTTAACTTCAATCTATTTCTCTAATCATGTCATTCCAAGTTTACCTTAAACTTCTTGGTTGTGGAGTTTTTCAATTTCCTGAATACTCAGTTACAGGTCTTTCCTAATTCTGCAGTTGTCTTAGGATGCAGTCTCTCTCCATTTCGCAGTTTAGAGTTATTTATCATTCAAAATCCATGCCAAATGTAATTATTTATATACCATCACAATTCACCCAAGCTATGATTGTTTTCTATTCAAAATATCTTTCTTATTGTTTCATATCTCTCTTAAAGTCTTCATCATGCCGAACAATCTTTTTACAAGTCTACCTCCTCAAATGCCCATTAATCTTTGTGTTCCCTCATCCCTTCACCAGTGCTTAACTGTACATAAAATATAGAACATATTCAATAAATATTCATCAATGAATAAACTACAAACTTAGTATTTTTAAACATAAATACTTTCATGGGATTACTAACTAGTAAGATAATATCAAAAAACTTGCTTTACATAATGAAAACTGGATTCTACAAGCTTACTTTAAAAAAAGATAATTTGCATTTTAATTTCACTGTGATTTTAAGAGAATTTTCTATTTTACATGCCTGGTTGTGTTCATGAGCTGTACAATTATCTGTTCCATTATACTCTGTAAGCTGTTCTCTTCTTTTTTCTCTAATAAGAATTTTATGAACATCATCTTCCAGTCTATTGAAGAATCCTCCATCATGTGATAAAGTCTGAGAAGAACTCAATTCCTGTCAAAAATGAATTATGATTTACTATTATTCAACCCAACAAGTGAATTCATTTAATAAACCTAGTCAGTCACTAGAAGGATAAAGAATGAAAAAAAAAAAAAGACAGCTAGGAGATTATCAACCACTCAATCCTTCTGTATCTCCAGAAAATAAACAGTAGACCCATTTCCAAAAGTCCTTTTCTTACTTCATATTTTTTTAAAGTTGGGAACTGATTGATTTTAAAGCTTTTGTTACTCACATGCAATTCACTCTTCTAAGTGTTATATTTATTGTACCTTTTAACCTAAAAAACATTAATTTTTTTTTTGTAGTATTGGGGATGAAACCTAGAGCCTCATGTGTGCTAGGCAAGTTGCTCTACCACTGAGCCACATCCCAAGACACACCCCCTTCCTATTCTGAGGCAGGGCCTTGCTATGTTGTGTCCAGAATGGTCTCTAACTCCCTGAGTTCAAGTAATCCTCCTGTCTCAGCCTTCCCAGGAACTGGGAGTTCAGGCATGCACCACTGCAAATGGTTTTAGTAATTACATTTACTTCTAACATCTACTTTGAGTTAATTTTTTTGTATGGTATTGAAGGAGTACAAATTCATTCTTTGGCATGTAGATATCCAGCATTATTTGTTAAGAAGACTATTTTCCCCAATGAATTGTCCTGGCACCCCTGTCCAAATCTCTGGACTCGTAATCCCATCAACCTATGTTTATACTTATGCTGATAATGCACTGTATTGATTAATAACCTTGTATTGCTTGATATTTTGCATTGCACTTATAAATAATTTTTAACATAAATTCTATATACCATGAAGAATGTTTTAAAGAGATAATATTTTATCATTATATATACAATTATGTAAAATTACAAAGTTTACACATTCTCCAATAAAGTAGTATTCCTCCTCTGACTTCCTTTGTATGCACAGAGACTAAAGAAAATATTCTTCTCACTCTCAATGATTTCACTTAGGCCCCACATTTTTAAGTTCTAATACAATTTTACCAGTTTCAATTGTATTTGTGATCAAATTCTACATCCTTTTCCCTTCACATTGTCTATGAAAATTAAGTGTTTGAATAAACTATTTTCTTGTATATAAGTGCTTAATACACAAATGACATTTTAAAAGTTTGTAAAATGCTTTATATTTTACAAAGCATTTAAACAAACATTACTATTTGAATCTCATAAATACTATGAGAAGTTGACAGAGCAAGTATTTATCCCTCCCGCCCCAGGTAATTATGGGCTCAGGAATGCCCATAAATTATTGCTAAATGCTACAGATATAACTCTTAAACCTATTGCTTCATGAAATATTTCCAGAATATTCTTTTTTAAATAATTTTTTTACACCTTTATTTTACTTGTTTATTTTTGTATGTGGTGCTGAGGATCGAACGCAGGGTCTCACACATGCAAACTGAGCACTCTACCGCTGAGCCACAACCCCAGCCCCCAGAAAATTCTTTTCTTAAAAAATATTTTTAGTTGGAGATGGGCACATACCTTCACTTTATTTATTTTTATGTGGTGCTGAGGATTGAACCTAGTGCCTCACACATGCTAGGCAAGCACTCTACCACTGAGCCCCTAGCCCCTCTTTCAGTATATTCTGTTAAGACTTCATCTGAAAGCAATAAATACAAAAGTGCTTAAAACACTTCTATAAACAGAATAAATAACATGCTGTTGGCAACAATCTCTGGATTTTCCTGCAACTAAAAAGACTGCAGTTCCATCTAGTGTGTCTACTTTTTGATAGATGCTCCCATTACTACAATCCTATCCCAATCTCTATCCACTATCCCTATTCTCATATCTTTTGAGTAGTTCTTAGTGAGGCACAAAATTTCTTTTCAGCCTATAAGATGAAAAATTTCAAACTACAACTTGATAAACTACGGGGGAGACAAAAATAATTCAACTACCACCCCCCACCGTTCATCACAGAAAAAAAGATTGAAATGTGGTGAATTTAAGAATATAGATTCTTTAAATCAATTACTGTATAGCCAATTCAATTTCAATTTAATCTGAAATATGAGCACAGCATACAATGAGTAAGACAGTATAATGCTTGCATAAATATAGACATACAAATCAATTAAACAGATTGATAGTCTTATCGTAAACTTTTACATTTATGGTCAATTTAATTTTTTAAAAGGTGCCAAAGCACTTCTTTAAGGAGATAATAGTATTTTCAATAAGAAGCACTGGGAAAACTGGATATGCACATGCTGAAAGGTAATTTTGAATTTTTTATTCATACCAAAAGGTAAATTTGAATTTTTTATTCATACCATACAAAAAATTAACTAAAATATGAATCATAAACATTAAGGAAAAATTAAAACTATAATGCTTCTTGAATAAATAATAATGGTCTTCGGTTAGGCAAAGAGTTATTAAATGAACATCAAAAGTATAATCCATCAAAACATAAAATTTTTCTGCTTCAAAAGATACCATTAAGAAAACAAAAAGGCAAAACACAGCCTGAGAGAAAATAACTAGAAATCATACATCTGACAGAGGACTCATATCCTCCAAACATATGAAGAAATCTTATAATCAATAATTAGACAACACAATTAAAATGGGCAACAGAACTGAACAGACACTTCATCAAAGAAGATGCAAAAATTGCTGCTAAGCAAATGAAAAAATGCTTCTTAGTTTAAGAAAGTGCAAACTGAATGAAAATTACAATTACATGCTATAATCAAATGGCTATAATCAAAACCAGAGACAATATCTAGTATTAGTAAGAATGTATAGAAAATGGAACCCTCAGGGGAAATACTAGCAAGAATACTGGCCAAATTATATTGTTATATTATGTGCATGTGTGAATATTTAACAACAAATCCCACCATTATGTATAACTATAATGCACCAATTTTAAAATGTGGAACCTAGAGCCCTCGTGTTGCTGGGAATGATAACTGGTGCAGTCATTTTTTAAAACAATCTGACAGACTCTAAGTCTAAACATAAATTTACCATACAACCCAGCAATTTCACTACTAGATATCCACCTAAGAGAAACGAAACACACAGCCAACAAATGTTCATTCACAGAAAATCCACCAACATTTATACAATGGAATATTATTCACCAATAAATCTGAATGAATTAATGATACATGCTATATATGGGTAAAGCTCAAAAACACTAAGTGAAAGAACTTAAATGTATAAGACTACATATTGTAGGAGTACATTCATAAGAGATTGCCAAAAAAGGCATAGCTGCAGAGATAGAGGTCAGAAGAGTCATTGCCAAGGGCTGAAGGTAGGAGTAGAGACTAATTATAAATGTATATGCCAGGGCTAGGGTTGTGATTCAGTGTTAGAGTGCTTGCCTAGCACATGTGAGGCACTGGGTTTGATCCTCAGCACCACATTTTAAAAAATACATGAAATAAAATAATAAAGTTATCATGTTCATCTATAACTAAAAATATTTTATAAAATAAATGGATATGCAGGAGCCTTGGGAATTATGGAAATTTTTGAAAACTAGACTATGATTATAGCCACAAAACTCTTTAAATATACTACAAATGAGAGTAGGGGTTGTAGTTCTGTAGTAGAAGTTGCCTAACATGCATGACACCCTCAGTTCAATTCCCAGCAACTCAAAACAAATATTAAGTAAATATTATTTTAATACACACATGCTATATACACATGCAATAGACAAATTTTATGGTACATAACTCAATAAAGCCATTTCTAAGAAGGCACTCACAACTCCACCATTGTTCTTCTTTTGTTTTTTTTTAAAGCAGTTTTTTTTGTTGTTGTTGTTTATTTTTATGTGGTGTCGGGGACCAAGCCTAATGCCTCACACATGCTAGGCAAGTGCTCTACCACTGAGCCACAACCCCAGCCCCTCCACCATTCTTCTTAACAATTTAGAACACTGTTTATCCCCTTGTGCCCTGCCCTCATGTAGTTTTCACTTATCTCTATCTTCCTGCAAAGTTAATACTACCCCTCAAATTTAGTTTATCATTCCCATCTTTGGTTTGTGTTTTACAAGCATATCATTAAACAATATAAATGCATTTGCCCATTTTCTCTATTTACTTTTTATTATGAAATTTTTCATCCATTTATTCTACCCCTAAACTTAACAACTGTAAAGTTTTTCCTATATTTATCCTATATTTCCCCTATTGTTGCTTATAATTTTACAGCATAGCCATCATGACATTTTATCTCAAAATTCTTTCACATGCAGTTATAAAATATTTTTCAATGTAACCATATTATCACACCCAACAAAAACATATTTTCTAATATCATATACTTATGCCTATTTCATATTTGAATTTCTTCAGCGGTAACAAAACATCTTATTACTAGTCTAATTAAGGTCTACATATTACATTTGGTCATCTCTTAAATCTCCTTTAATCTAGAACATCCTCCTCCAAACACTCCACCTTTTCTTCTCAGTAACATTTTTGTTTTGTTTTGTTAAAGAGACCAGGTCAGTTGTCCTACAAAGTATCCATCTCGGTTTTGCTGGTTTGCTTTATCTCTTGTAAAATGGAAGTCAGAGCTCAAGGCTTGATTTATATATTAGGTTAAACTTTAAAAAAAATTTTTTTAGTTGTAGATGTACACAATACCTTTATTTTATTTACTTTTATGTGGGGCTTAGGATTGAACCCAGTGCCTCATATGTGCTAGGTGAGCGCTCTACCACTGAGCCACAACCCCTGCCTCAGGTTAAGTATTTATAGCAAGAATACTTAAGTTTTGCCAGGTTCAGTGATGCATGCCTATAATGCCAGCAGCTCAGGAGGCTGAGGCAGGATTGTGAATTCAAAGCCAGTCTCAGCAATTTAGCAAGGCCCTAAGAAATTCAACAAAACCCCATTTTTAAATAAAATATAAAAAAGGGCTGGAAATGTGACTCAGCAGTTAAGCGCCTTTGGGTTCAATCCCCATTTCTTTAAAAAAAAAAAAAAAAAGTTTTGTTTAAGTTTTATAAAATTGATACCACTCTGAGAAAATCTTCTGAGACTTATTTTTCATTTAACACTGTTTTGGATCATACGTGTAGTTACCCAGAAACATAACTTTACTTTCACTACTGTGTAAACCTTTGTGTGATTACACTAAAATTTATCCATTCTGCTGAAAAATAATAGATTTTTTTCCAGTTTTTTTCTTTGGGAAAGATGAAAGTGGGCTAGTCCATTGCACACATAAACATAAAATTCCTATGGTTCCTAGGAAATATAAAAGTTTCTCTAGGACATGTGTACTTAGGAGTAAAACTGCAAAATTGTAACTTATATCAAGGACCTGCATGCAAGCTACAGCCCAAAAGGGGCCTGCTGCCAGTTTTGAAAATAAAGTTTTACTGCAACGCAACCATTCTCAGTCATTTAAGTAAGCTATAGCTGCTTTTATTCTATAAATGGCAGAACTGAGTAGTTGTGACAAAGACCAGATATAAAATATTTGCTACCTGGCCCTTTATAGAAAAAGTCTGCTGACTCCTCAGTTATTATAAATTTTCAAATTTATAAGAACACAAAATTATGCAAAGTATTTGTACTAATATACATTCTCACCAATATAAACTGATCTATAATTCTATAGATCCATGACCTCTGAATCTTGATATTTTTAAACTTCTTAATTTTTGCCTGCCTGGTGGGTGAAGGGGAAAAACAAAACAAAACAAAAAAACAGTATTTTCAGTGTGATCTTAATTTACATTTCTCTGATTAGTTACAAAGTAGGCTGTTTGTCATGTTTTTGTTATACATATTTCCTGGTTTGTGAACTGTCTGATGTTTCTTGCTTATTCTTTCATATTTATATCTTGTGAGACAGTAACCATTTGATTGGAGTTCTTTCTCTACCTAGATACATCTTAGTTCTTTATCAGTTCTATATTTTGAAAACTTCATTTGTGCCTTACTTTTTTACATTCTATTTGGTATTTTGTGGAAAATAAGTTATTTACTTTGAATGACATCCAATTTATAAATCATTTGTTTTAGAGTATTTCTGTGAATTTTTCCCATACTCCTCAGTCAGAAACATGTTCTCCTGTATTTTCCAGTTCTAAAAGTTATAAATATGCCTTTTATATAAATGGCTCATCTGTATGCAGAACTGATTTTATTGTGTGATGAAAAATAAAGATACAATTTATTTTTTTTCTTAATACAGCTGTTACTTGCTTTTCTACATATAAAACATGATAAAGTTAGAATAATTAACAAGTATAGAAATGGCCCAGGATTAAACTGCCCAGTGGGACAAAACAGCTCAAAAACATATTCATACATACATGGACTTTTGGTGAATGACAAATACATTATTTATGGTTCTTCTTTATGAGTTCTTAGCTCTTGGCCTTTGATGTTCTATACTAGTAACTTGTTGAGTTCTAAAAACAAAAACAAAAATTCTAGGATTTTCACTAGACTTACAGAGACTCTACAGATTAATTTGTGGGAAAACTTTCATTATAATACTTTCATATTTCTAAGAGTTCCATGTTAGGTCTTAGAGGACAGCCTTCTAGCTTTACAATTTAAGATACTTTAAAGGCCTGGGATTGTGGCTCAGTGGTAGAGTGCTTGCCTCATGCTTGAGACACTGAGTTTGATCCTCAGCACCACATAAATGTGAAATAAAGATATTATGTCCACTTAAAATTAAAAAAATATTTTTTAAAAAGATACTTTAACATACTATTATACAATTTTCAAAATAGCAAACTATGTGCTTTTTTGTTTTTACTACTCAAGTGTTTTTAACTTACTCCAAGAGGAAATCTAAATAATGATGTTCTCCAAGTGAGCTATTAATGACGACATTATATTTGGGGTAAGTCTACTTTCTCCTCTCCCCCAGGGTAAACTCCAATAGAATCAAGTCTTAACTTGAAATAATTATGCATTTAATAAGCTGTTACTATATAATCAGGACTATACTATGCATGGGCTACTCTCCTGGAACTCATAATACTAAGAAAGATAAAAACTAATACATAAATAACTCTTCTTTAAATCCTCTTTAAATAGGAAGATAACTCTTTTTTAAATAACTCTTCTTTAAATCAGCAATAATAAACTATAAAGCATGTAGCCACTTCTTTTGTAAATGGCAAATATAGTTAATTGTTAGTGGCATTTTTTTTCTTACTGAACAAGAATGTAGTCTCATAATTATTCTTAATACAGAGCTCCATGAAAGCCCTAATAATGTTTTTAAAGTGGCAGAGAAAATGAAACCTACTATGTGTTTGTTATAAACATTATTAAAATACATAAGCAGACTCCAACAAAGACTCTTGAAAGTTTTAGTAAGAAGGTAGAACAATGTCATTCACTCAACTGATTTTCATTTACATTACTATTTACCATGTGTCAGAAATTAGGACTACTAGGGAACAAAATAAACAAAATTTGATTTTGTTAACTTCTAAGAACTCAAATTCTAGTGAAGAAATAAAATGATAAGGAGGAGTTTCAAGATGACAGAATAGAAGCGGTCACTTTCCTGACTCCTCCATAGAGTGAAACAAGAAAGTAGACAGGCAGCTTCTTGGCAAAGTGGGCAAACAAAAAAAAAGTGGGGGGACTTTACTGGAATTTAAAACTGGACATTCAAAAAGCAGACCAGAGACTCAGGAGGTTGGATATAATAAAATAAGGAGGAAATCCCCAGCGGCACAGTCAGGCTGGAAGCAGCAGCCAGAGTAGTCCCTCTATGAGCACAGTGGAGGGATAAAGGAATAAAGGAAGCCAAATTTGGGGGAGGCCCAAGATGTGCCGGGTATGGAGCATTTAGAGATCAAGGACCGGCAAACCCGAAGGATGCGCTGCACAATATCCATGTGCAGGGAAAGAAGACACCACCTCTCCAGTCAGCGTGTAGAAGAAGGAAAGAACCATTTTGCAGCCGCTGCACTGGGCCAGCACCTGAAGGTGCCAATTCCTGGCAAACCCGAGTCTGGGCTGAAATACAGCCCCAGTAAACACATACTGCAGACACAGAGTGTGCTTGTAACCAGGAGAAAATCAAACGGGAAAGAAGTTTACACAGGGAACAACTGGTAATGGATACCCATCCTGCTCTACCCCTCTCCTTCAATCTGACTGCTTGCAGGACCAGCTGGAAAAGACCTATCTTGCCAGGAACTTGGAAGGGAGGAGGCAGGAGAGATCATTTAGAGACTGAACCTTTACAGGAAACGTGAGGTCTGAAGGTGACACAGGGGGCTAAGAATTGGCTATCTCACCAACAGAAACCAGGGGAGATCCCTGGAGTACAGTTTCTCAGTGTGGATCAGCAAGTACTGAGCCCTGGAGGTGTGCTGATTTAAAATCTCCAGACCAACTGGCATTCAGTGAAGAGCCTGGAGCCCATCTAAGCCTAAATGCTGCCTTCACGAATTCCACCTACTGGATTACCTCTCTCACTCCAGCAATCCAGAGGGTGGAGGATCAAGCTCCAGAGGACTCCACCTGAAACTACTGAGAAAAGGAAATTAGAATCTTTTGAACTCCTTAACTTTTCATCAAGATCTTTTTTTTTAAATTCTTTTTCTCTGTTTAATTGTGATCTTAATGGTATATGGACACTTATACATATTCATTTTTTTTCTCATTTCTAACATTTTTAAAGCCAATTATTTTTCATGGATTAGTTTTTTTTTTCTGTGAACTAGAATGTTTGGTATATTTTAGTTTTGCATTTTTTTATTTTTAATTTTTTATAATTTTTACTTTATATATTTTTTCCTGTTTCCATTCTCTTTTCATTTGCTAATAGCTAATCTCTATTTTCTTTAATTCTTCCTTTACTTTTTTACTTCTTCTCTCCTCCTGCCTCATAATCATTACATCCTCTCTGATCTCTCCCTGTTCACCTTTTGAAATTATAAACCCTTTTGCAAACCTGCTGTTTTTATTGTATGATAATATCATTTCTGTATATTTGGATAATTAACATTATGGATATCATCGTAGGTACTATTTGTTTTAATGCTGTGTATTGTTTACATTGGTGGTGGTATTATTTGTCTTCCCCTAAATGGTGTGGTAGTGGAAACCTCAGGACATTATAAGTCCACAGGGTAGAAACTCTACTGCCTCAGATCCATACTGTTAGATGGGTAGACACATAAACAACATGAAAAAGCAAGGAAAAAAACTGCCCCAAACAAACCTAGATACTCCAAAACCGGAATCCATCAACACCACATTGAAAAAAAATGTCAGAGAAGGAATTAAGAATGTACCTAGAACTGTGAAGTTAAAGAACAGTATGAGAAATGAAATCAGAGAGAAAAATACATAATTTTGAAAACAGAGTTGACCATGGAGAGAAGATATTAAGAAACCATGAACAGAATTCCAAGAACTATGGGATAACATGAATAGACCAAATTTAAGATTTATCGCAATAGATGAAGTTGCAGAGGTACAAACCAAAGGAATGCACAATCTTTTCAATAAAATAGTATACTAGAAAATTTTCCAAACCTAAAGAATGGAATATAAAATCAAATACAGGAGGCTTACCAGACCCCAAATGTACAAAATTACAACAGACCCACACCAACGCACATTATAATGAAAATGCCTAAATACAGATAGAATCTTAAAGGCTGTGAGAGAAAACTATCGGATTACCTATACGGGGAAATCAATTCAGATCTATCAAGTGCTGAAAGAAAATGGATACCAACCAAGAATCCTATATCCAGCAAAATTAAACTTCAGATTTGAAGATCAAATAAAAATCTTCCATGATAAACACAAGAATTTGCAACTAGAAAGCCTGCACTACAAAACTATCTCAACAAAATATTCCACGAAAATGAAATGGAAAAAAAAAAGTGAAAACCAGCAAAGAGAGGAACTACACTAAAGGAATAGTCAATCAAAGGAGAAGCTAATTAAAATTAAAAACTAGAAATAAGCCCAAATAACCAGGAATACAAATCATATCTCAATAATAACCTTGAACATTAATGGCCTAAACTCATCAATTAAAAGACACAGACTGGGAGCCTGATTTAAAAAACAAGTCTCAACAAGATGCTGTCTCCAAGAGACATCCACTTACTGAAGGTGAAAGGATAGAAAAAATATATCACTCACATGGATCACATAAACAAGCAGAGGTTTCTATCCTCAAATCAGATAAAGTGGATTTTAACCCAAAGTTAATCAGAAGGGAAAAGAAGGCCATTTCATACTGCTTAGAGGAATTATACATAAACAAGACATTACAATCATAAATATTTATGCCCCAAACAACGGAACATCCACGTACATCAAACAAACCCTTCTCAATTTCAAGAATCAAATAGAGCACAAAATAATAATACTGATAACTTAAAATGCCTCTGTCTCTACTGGATAGATCCTCCAAACAAAAACTAAACAAAAAAGCTATACAAGTAAAAAATACAACTGATAATTTAGATTTAACAGACATATATAGAATATCAATGACTGAATATACTTTCTTCTCAGCAGCACCCGGATCCATCTCTAGTATTGACCATCACATATGTTGGCATACAATTATAATATTATCTTAATATATTTTTAGCACCTGTAGTGTTATTTTTTAAATATTTTTTAGTTGTAGTTGAACACAATATCTTTATTTTATTTATTTATTTTATGTGGTGCTAAAGATTGAATCCAGGGCCTCACACATGCCAGGCAAGAGTTCTACCACTGAGCCACAACCCCAGCCCCTGTAGGGTTATTTTTAATAGCTCCCTTTCCACTGATATTAATTTTTGTTCTTGCTTTTTTCTTGATTAGACTTGTTTATTTTTGTACTATTTCTCTATTTCATCTATTTCTGCTCCTACTCTTATTTTTTCCTTCCTACTGCATAATTTGAAAATAATTTGTTAATCTAGCTTCTTTCTGATATGAGTTACTTTAAGTTATAAATGTTCATCTGAGTACTGTTTCATCCCAGAAATCCTGATACTGAAAATTTTATTATCACTTAGTTCAAAGCACTTTTTATTTACTTTTCTCGGGCTTTTCCCCTTGATCTCTGAGATATTTATAAGGGTGCTACTTAATTTTGAAATAGTTGATGAGTGGGCGTGGGGTTCTCTATATGTTAAGGTGATTGATTTCTAATGTAATAAATCATACAGGAAACAGTCTGCATGATTTCAAATTTTAAAAAGTAATGGAATTGCTGACTGCATTGGTTATATACATGTCAAAGGTGATGAAATTACATACTTCAAATATGTACTTTTTATTGTACTTCCAAAAATTTTTTTTTAGTTGTTGATAGACCTTTATTTTATTTATTTATATGTAGTGCTGTGAATTGAACTCAGTGCCTCATACATGCCAGGCAAGTGCACTACGGCTGAGCCCCAGCCCTTGTTCTTCAATTTTACCTCAATAAAGCTATGGGAAAAAAATGATGACAAGGAGTTGAATGCTATTAAACAGGCTGTTCAGGGCATCTAAATAAGATCATGATTGGGGAAAGCTTGCAGGAAAATGTGACCCTATGGCTAAGTTCTAAAGCAAGATGTTTACTCTGGTGAGTGACTCACTAGACAAGTTAGCCAGATAAAAAAATAGAGAAGAATATAGTATGAAATAGTATGAAAAAATACAGTATGTTCAGAAAAACTCAAGGCTTGGTATACAGAAGAGTCAGTCTTGAAAATATAAAAATTATTTTTAAAAGTAGTTCAGGAGCTTCCAGGTATGTTGGCACATTTCTATAATACCAGCACTTGGGAAGCTGAGGCAGGAAAGATCACAAGTTCCAGGACAGCATTAGCAACTTAGCAAGGTCCTAGGAAACTTAGTGAGAGCCTGTCTCAAAATAAAAAAATAAAAATAAAAAGGGCTGCGATGTAGTTCAGTGGTAAATTACTTCTGGGTTCAAGCCCCAGATTTAAAAAAAAAAAAAATACGTACAGGAAAGGGCAAGGGCTAGGGTGGGAGACTGATTTTTATATAAACCCTCCTCTATCATTCAGTTATTACTACATGTATATGTTCTTGAAGTAAAAATCTGATGGAGAATAAGCTACAAGGAAATAATGAATCAAAAAATAATCACCAATAATTGCTAAAGCATTGACTTATAAGGCTGATGAGAAGCGTTAGAATGGCTGTAACATCTGAACCCCACTGATCACTTAAATATACTTTTATTTTAAAATAGTGTTAGACTTACAAAAAAGTTGCAAAAATAATATAGGGGTTCCCACATATCCCTCACCTGTTTTCCCCTGTTGTTAACACTTTACATTATTATGGTACATTTGTTATAAGTAAGGAACCAATATTGGTAACACTGATCACCTCGTCAAGGAACTGTCTGCCAGAATTCTCCAGTGTAAAGTTATTTTCCCTCCTTCCATAGCAAAGCCACTAAGCAAAGCCCACACTCAAGGAGGTATGGGAGAAATTAAGTTCCATCTACTGGAAGGAGAATATCTACATAAACCATTTGGAATTTTTACGAGTAGAAGATTTATCTCTCTTCTCACATTTATTTACTTATTTGAACCACTTATTACTGATTCATAAGTATACACTTTGTACTTTGGGTACAATATTATGTTTACTTGGTTTCTCAAATTATCTCAGCTCTGACTATTGGAGCTACTTTAGTGGCTCTTACTATCCCTCTGACATGCTCCCAATCTTTTTTTTTTTTTTTTTTTAAAGCACCTTCTTACTTTTCTGCACTACAAGATGCTCCAGGTTCATCTTATATATCTCCTCTTATGGTCCTAGAAGCAGTCATTTCTCCTAGTCCTGGTTCGTTTTGTTGAAAATTTTGGTATGAGAGCCACCAATCAGTTTTAACATCATAAAAATAGCAAAATATTCTACAACCCTTGATTTGATATGATGGGAAATATATTATACACTCTAAGAAACACTCATGCCTCTTTAATCTATTTAAGAAAACAATTTGAATCTAACCGTCTCAAGGGCTGGGGTTACAGCTCAGTGGTAGAGCGCTTGCCTAGTACGTGTGAGGCACTGAGTTTGGTCCTCAGTACCACATTAAAATAAATAAAATAAAGGTATTGTGTCCATCTACAACTAAAAAATATATTTTAAGAAAACCTAATTAACAGTTTATAAGAAACACTGTGAAGACGTAATCCTCAGATCCCCACATAATCATATGATCTGTCTTGAGATGAAGCCGTAGATAGCAACTGAGAGTAGAGAGTTCTAAAACTGTTGAAACATCTGGATCCAGTCAACTATGAGGCCAGTTCTCCCCCTATTCTTTTATGACTTGGTTATATGAACCAAATAAGCATTTTTATGTATTTATTTATGTATTTTTTTTGCTTATGCTGGACTGAGTTGGCCTTCTGTTACTCAAAACCAGAGAAGTAATAAATAAGTATAGGAAAGGGAACAAAAATAAATGCAACACATTAAGACTAGGACATGGCTTGAAATTTAAGTAAAGCCAGCTTTTAGGTGAGATATTTAAAAGTCAGTTTAAATGTATGTGCTTTTAACTTTAATAGTCTATATTAATAACATTTTGGTAGGTATAACTAATAGTTAATAGTTGATTAACTATTTTACTTTTTAACATCTTTCTCTTATTATTTAATTATACAATGATGAATTATCATAACGTTAGAAAACCAACAGATCCAATATTTTTTTCATAATATACTAGATCCTAAAATAAGTTATTTATTCACTCATGTAACCAAGCATAGTACAATCAGAAATAAATAGGTTATGAAGCCACATAGGATTCATTTTGTTCCTTGGCTCTTTCCTTTATCTCTAGTCCTTTTAATTTTTAATAAAAACAATTACAGCACAGACATGATAAAAACTCAAAAACATACTGTAAAAACCCTTTTCTCTTATCCTTGTCCTAGGATCACCCCCTGCCACCTTTGGTAAAAACTGTTATAATTTCTTGGGTATTCAACAACTGTTATAATTTCTTGGGTATTCTTCCACAGACTGCCTATTCAAGCATCCTGAAGACTTGACCTTTGGACTTTAAGACTTGATGATCACTAAAATTTCTAAAGTTATATAACTATACTAGAAGGACTAGCATCAAGAAAGTCAGATAAAAGTGGGTCTCAAGAGAAAGGATAAACTATAAGATACTCTTCCCAGCAGTACCAGCACTTTAAAACATATTAAGGTTTTTTAAAATTAAGATTAAAAAAACTTTTAAAAATAAAATAACATTTCTTAAAAGGTTATTTGAGGTTTTATAAAGAGGTTTGTATAAGCAACTACTCTGTTATTACTTCTGTTTATCTAGAATTCTCTTGGGATATTCCTGTTTATACTCTAGTGAAGGACACTGGTGGATAAATGATAGTCAACATCTCCCAGATATTTAATGAAGAAAAGCTAACTGTATTCCACTCCCTACATGCAGTTCAAGTACCTCTAAATCACCTAACAAAAAAATTTTTAAAATGATTTTAATTTTATCCAATAAATGCCTGATTTACAAGGGGCAGGTAAGAATGTTATTCTGACAAGGGGTTAGGTACTTTAGAGTAATGATGAAAAAAAATTCTCCTGATATTAAGTAACATATAAGGATAGAAATAATTATTCAGAATATAATGTAATAAAGATTAGTACATTTATAGGAACAGAAAACATTTCATTTTGGAGTTCAAACAAATATTTTCAGTCTTCTTTTTTGGATTCTCTGGGGTGGAGGAGATAAAATTCTTCTAAACTCCTAGAGCAAGGGCAAAACCACTGTAACATTTAAGTCCCATAAAGTGAATACAGGTTGAGAATTTCTAATAAAAAAATCTGAAATCCAAAATGCTCCATCCTATTTGGATGTTTAGTGTTTTCAGATTAGGGATGCTCAACCAGAAAAGTCTATGCAAATATTCCAAAATCCAAAACCAGAAACAATTTACTGGTTCCAAGTATTTTGGATAAGGGATACTCAACCTGTAATACTAGTAATAGAAATGGAACATAAAGGTGATATGTTTCTAACAAGCATTAAAAGATGAAGTGAATTATATATTCTTTTGACTAATTTCTTAAATAGTTATGTGGGAAATAAGACTACATTTTAAATATAAAACTTGTAAATCATAAGGATTCTTTACAATGAATTTTATTTCATATGAAATTTAATAATTGAGGATAGGAAAAATATGATTCCCTATACAGATGCTTATTTAAATACAACTCATCTTGAATATATTAAATAGATAAGATCCTCTTGCTCTGCATTTTTTTTTGTTAATCTTTCACATCAGAAAAGAAAAAAAAATCAAAGCATGGAACAGTTGATAGAATTAAAACTATCCCCCAAAACTCAATGGGTAAAAATAAATTGAAATTGGTCCCAAAACAGGTTTCTACTTTTGAACACAGATTTAATATTCAGTCTAAATATGAGGTCATTTAAATTTTAACTGAGAAATAGTGTTAGCAGCTTAAAAATAACCTAAAAAGAATTTCAACTGTTTTAACAATCAATCAATTTTGTGTTTGCAGGTATAATTACAAGCTAAATTATTAATATTAATATGGTGAGAAGATTTTAAATGTGATTTTCTGTTTTTATGGTAGTACGGAGGAGTGAACACAGGACCTTGTGTATGCTAAGCATGATACCACTGAGCTACATCCCTAGCCCCAGATATGGTTTTCTTAAGAGATGGATTAAATTTTCCTAACCTGGACAAGCAAATGCTTCAAACAAAATAAAACAAAAAGGTCAGACAAAAGATATACAGAATATTCTAAGTGAAATCAAGAACTATCTGATCATGAAAAAAAAACACAATGAAATCACTGACAATAAAGCATATATAACAGAAGAATAATGAAACTTGGAAATTATTGCTTTAAGAAACCAAAAGAACTGTAATATTTTATTAGTATCTTCCTCAACAGAAGGGGATATTTTATAACAGTATCATCTCTCAAATCTAAAAGGTTTGTAGAGGCAGCATTAGAATTTTAAAAGAAAGGGACCTATAACACCAGGAAGGTTTGTAGGCTATAGGCTGTATTATTCCTTAATGATGAAAGGAATGGGCATCTATAGAATCAAAGCTTACCTCACTATTTCCATAATTCTCAATACCTGAGATATGGTGTCCCAAGATAAGATTTTTATGAAGATTGAAACATAGACACTTTTCCCTTCACTTTTAAGTTTGGTACACACATGGTAATATTTTGGCCCATGTGCACACACTTTCTCTCACCACACACACACTCCCACACACACAAATTAGGATAATAAACCCAAATGTCATTATACTTCATGCAAATAGTATTTTTATCCTATATTTTCTATCCTTACACTGCCAAAATCTGATGGGTTCAATCAAGACAAACCTATCAACTATCCTTTAAACAGCTACGTCTCAAAAAAACTTACTGCTAAATATTAAACTGTTATTCTTAAAATCAACAGTGTTTTCTAAAACATAAGATGGTTCCAAACTTACCTCAGTCTTTTTACTAATATGATCTGTAAATGAAAAATAAAAAGTGAAACTTCATTGAAATAAAATGTTTTAGCATATAAATAAAACTAAAAATTATAAAGGGTTATCTAGGACTCATATCAGACTTACTTTTCTAGATTTAAGATGTTAAAAGTCAGGATATAATTAGTAATTAGTTCAGCTTAGGGACCAAGATCTTGTATCTTAAGTTAAATATCATCCATGCATTAAATTTTAAAACAAGTGAGTCTCATAATTTAGTTATTTGGTTTCACAAGATTTCAGTGGAGAGAGAAAGCTGAGGGGACACAAATGATCAATATCAATTTAGAGTACTGTTAACTGTAAAAATGTTCAGATTATTTCCTTTGTTGAATGAAACAGAGTATGATAGTAATTTATATCCTTTAAAACTGTAAGCTATTTTAAAAATATATATCATGATGATTTGATAGTACTATGAATAAAACCCTGAAAACTGAGGTAAATTCATAGAATATAAAAATGAACCCATAAAAATATTTCTAGATGAAGTTAGTCACTGACTTAGAAACAACACAACATTTCAGGAAAGGAATTACTGAGAACAGGTAAGAAAAGGAAGACATAAAAGAATCTATATAGATACAAGGTTGCATCTAAAGTACAAGCAAGGAGCAAGTATTCTTATTTAAATTGGAAAGGATCAGGATATCTAATAATAATACTTTTGTATAGCAGAAACCTTACATTCTCCAGGACTAAAAATAATTTAATAGCTTTCTTTTGACCAAGACTATGAAAGATGGTACAATTCTCTAAAACATCTTTTGATCAAAATAAAAGTCTATAGACATAGTAAATGCCAAAATCTTAAGGTTCACATTAAATTACCAAATCCTGGTAGGCCATGTGACCATTATTTTGGCATGTTCTACTTAACATACAACGTGATGCCAGAATCTGAGGAATAATCACAACTGTGATAATCATGACTTATAAAAATACTGTGTACCTTCTCTTTAACATATTGTTACTGATGGTTTTCTCGATGCAGCTAATAAACTTATAACTACTTAAGAAATGAAACATATGTCAAATAAAGTAGGGGTTCTAAAAATAATTCTCTTCATACTTCTACTTTTAGTGAAATATGTTTCTTATATAAAATCTTTCTTATTAGAGATTTTATTTTAACATGCATGTGTGTTCTTTTAACCTCAAAGTAAAGCAAATTACTCAGGAGCAGACTATAGGAAAAACTCTGGAGCCTCAAAAGAAAGCAAAATAATCCTCTAAATTCATTCCTAGTTAGTTCACAAAAACACTTTTGCAACAGTATTTAGATCTTTCATTTTTATTTTTTGAAATTACTGCTATAGAGACATTTATACTCATAGAGTAATGTTAAAAATATTAAGGCTGAATTCTTATGAATAAAATAAACCATTCTTTAGCCGCTCATATGGTCAGCAACTATTTTATTCTGTAACACAAGCACTGTTCAAATTTTCTACAATGATGTTAATTTTCTATAGTTGGGAAAATATGGAAGCTACTAGTCACATTGAGCATTTGAAGTGTGAGTAATGCAATTCAGGAGCTATACTTTTAAACTAATGTATATTTAAAATGCCACTGATAAATAGTGGCTACCATATTGTATAGCACAAGGTAAGGTATTACCCATATTAGAAATGATGTGCTTTGTGGTCTGTCTTCAAAAGTTTAATGGAGGATATAATTCCTTCTGTCTTTGCTGTTTAATAATTAATCCAAATGATGTTATATAAACAGTTTTCTGGAAATAAGTTTCATTCTAAAATTTGTATTTTATTTTCTAAGGGGTAATTCCAGATAATGTGAAGTGGTTGATCAATAATGGTTGAGATGTTTGGTCATTTCAGTTTATGTATATGAACAGAAATATATTTTAAGGTCACTCAAATTGAAAATGCCAATTTTAATTTTTGTTAAGTTTTAGAAAAGTAACAAGTTCAAAAATACAAAAAGATAAGTATTTACTGAGTTTTATGAAGTTTTAACAATTGATTTAAATTATCCTAATCCTCAAATATTTTACTTATAAACAGATCGCTATGGTTTGTCCTCTTCAAAATGCATTTTGAACTTTTATTTTCATTAAAATAGAATTAAGAGGTGATTCAGCCATGAGGTCTCCACCCTCAAAAGTGGGACTAGTGCCATGTTAAAAGAGTGTGTTTGACCCCCTCCTGCTTCCACAAGACAATGTGGAAGTGTGTTTGACCCCCTCTTCCACAAGACAATGCAGCATGAAGGTTCTTGCAAATGCTAGCACCCTGACACTAAACTTCCCTACCTCCAAACTGAATCAATAAATTTGTTTGTTATAAATTATCTAATCTCAGATGTTAAAATATAAAAGCACAAAACAGACTAAGAAGCAGGTTTACATTTTAAATGACACATTAGAAAACAATTTTTATCAATTTTAAAAAATTTGTACTTACAACTTAAGTATAAAAAGACAATATGATTCTAGCATAACAGATACCGTACATACATTACCTTCAGATTGAAAATCTTTTAGTGATACTGTGAGAGGTTTGTCTTTTCCCTGATGGTTCTTTCTTTTATCCTTTTTATTCATAACTTTTGACTGAGTTGAAGAATTTTCAGCATTTTCATACTCCTGAAAAGAATTACCAATAATAATTAAGTTTAGTTTATAAATTATAAAATCAACTGACCAGGAAGAAATACATTTCTTAAAGTTTTATTTTAAAGATAAGAATCAGGAGGCTGGGGTTGTGGCTCAGTGGTACAGTGCTTGCCTGGCATGCGTGAGGCCCTGGGTTCAATCCTCAGCACCACATTCATAAATCAATAAATAAGGGTACTGTGCCCATCTACAACTAAAAAATAAAAATAAATTTTAAAAAGAAGCAGATTTTAAAAGTCACAACTTCGTCAGTCAAATCATATAAATTTTATAAAGTACCCATTTATATGCTCAACCTCTCACAACTTACATTAAAATAGAAACAAAAATATTTTATCTTTATCTATAACCTCTTTCCTTTCAGAACCAAATTTAAGACAGTAAGTGCATTCTCACACCACTGAAATCTGGCTTCTGTTGTTCTCTGACTCTAAAATTAAAGTCAACATCAACTTAATCATTAATTCAGAAGGTATTTTTTCTTTCAACCTTCTCTTGGTTTTCTCAATACATAAGTCATCTTTAGTAGCTTCTTTAGCCAACCTTCTTAAAAATATAACTGCCGTCCACCATTATCTCTTAACTTATTCTTCTTATGCCTTATATTCATTGCTCTTCAAAGTTTTAAGTTCCACTTTTATACTAATGATTTATGTGTGTACATAGAGAAGTCAGCTGGAGTTTTCAATAAGCATTTCCACATTAAATGTGTTTATCTTCCCATTCAACCAACCTGCTTTCCCCACTTCATCCTTTTCTTATTACCTTGTTATGCCACCACCATCTATACAATTGTCTAAGCTAGGAAACTCATGGTATCCTTGTCTATTTTTCTACCCACTTTATATCCCAATTAGTTATTAGTTACTAAGTCTTGTTGAGTTTGTATAATAAAATCTCTTAAATCTATTCTCTTTTCCTTGTAACTTCTGACATTTTCCCCTATTGTCTTTTGCTTGTACACTGCCATAGTCTTTTAATCCTTCGATCATCTTCTACACTGCTACATCATGAATTTCTAAAGTAAAAACTCAAAATCAATCTTAAAAAGTTCAATAACTTTCTGCCAAGAGATGTATAAAATCTGACCTTCTTGGGTAGTACACAAGATTCTTTGCATCCTATCCTTCTGGCCATTGCTGGAGAGCAATTCTAGCCTCCTAAATTATAATTTTCAAATAGGTTATGTTCTTCCACATATAAACTTCTTGTGTATTTGCCACACCTTCCCTGAGAATGCCTACTTTCCTCTTGCCTACCTTGTAAACATGTAAATACATCTAATAAGACTTTTCTTCAAGAATCCTTTCCAAAAATCCATCCTCATGAAAGGCACTAAAAAGTCTTCTATTTTTCTGAATTCCCATCAAACAAAGAACGTATATCTCTCAGTACTATACATTATAATTATATACATGTCTTCTACTAATCTCAAAAGAAGTTGGGATTATGTCTTTCATCTTTTTATCATGTGCTTAGCACATTTTGGCTATTTAATAAGTATTTGGTGAATGAATGAGAAGACATAATAAAGCATCTCAAACCTCAGTTATCTATTATAAAAACTTTCAGGCTAACATAAATTTTTTGGAATAGTGCTACATCAATGTAATCATGTAAAAGTAGCCATTGCATAAAAAGAAATTTCTCCATTCTCTCTTATTGTCTGATAAAAATCAATGCTTTGGGGCACTAAGCCTATGATTATGGCAAGAAAACTGGCTGGGACCATATTTATCAACACCATTTACTCTATTCCTTTTCTAAGAATATAGCTAATTCTTTTACCTTTAAAATCTCAACATTTATCTAAGCAGCAGCAAATCATACGAAAATATCCTATTTGATAAAGTTTAATGTCCTAAGGAGCAATACAGGAAGATCTTTCCAGTGAAACCTGAAAGTACATTTAAATGATTAAATCACAGTAAAAGTGAGCTGTATCCGTTTTTGTAGTTACCTGTTTGTTATGTGTGAACGGGTAACAATAAAGGTTATAGTCATTCTCGATTATTTGAAATAATAGGAGTAGGAATACATAAAATGAAACTAACACCTACATTATATAAAGGGCACTTTTCTTTAATATTTATTTTTTAGTTGTAGTTGGACACAATATATTATTTTTATGTGGTGCTGAAGATCAAACCTAGGGTCTCGCGCATGCTAGGTGAGCGCTCTACCACTGAGCTACACCCCAGCCCCCAAAGGGCACTTTACTAGCAACTTTTAATCTTTTCCACTAAACTATGATTAAGCAGAAAAATCACCTGCTGTGAATTTTAATTCCTCTCTTCCTTTCATCTTGGATAAAGATGTTAATGTATAGTATCATGGCCAAAAAGACCTAAACATGACAGGGCCCATTTATGATCAACCAATGAATAACCGCAAGTTAAATAACTTTAATGAACCATCAAGATCCCAATAAATGTCAAAGACTAGAATGTTAAATGATATGAAGACAATCAATGCTTAATTTAAGTATAGAAACTGAAACCGATACTACTTTTTACTTAAATGTTTCTACAGTCATAAGGTATAAGATGCATTTCAGCGTACAATTTAATAAATAAACCTCAGTGATAAATGCTGAGTTTACAAAGCCAATATGTCAGAATGATGTCCCATTTACTTTAGTTAACAGTAGTGTATCTCTGGCAACGTCTCTTAATGGATGACTAGAGTACTGTAGTTCTTTCATCTACTTAAACTTTTAAAATATTTTTTTTAGGGGATAGTGGAGCTGGGGATTGAATCTCTGTCCCTAAGCTACAACCCCAAGGGGCTCCCTAAATGTACCTATAGTCTATGTTCATTTAAAACTAAAATAAATTATCTGTTGTGAATTTCATTCCCTTTCTTCCCTTCACCTTGGTTGGAAGAACTCTTAAGCATTCTATATCATTAGAGGAAACTTAGTCAACATGTTTACATTCTCTCAAAACCTGAAGAAGAATTCTATTATTAAAATTAATAATATTTTTGCAATGATGAATATTCAGGACAATCTTAATCTATTTTTTTTTTTTTTTGCAATTCTAGGCATTAAACCCAGGGCTTCACATGTGCTAGGGCCTCACATGTGCTAAGCAAGCACTCTATCACTGAGTTATATCCCCAACACAGAACTTTTATGTAAAATTCAGAAGGACAGTCCTAGCCTTCAACTACTTAAAACTTTTTAAATATCTCAATCAATAAGTAAACAAATACCTTTTTGTGCTCTTCATATTCTAATTTACTTAGCAACAATGCCTTCTCAAGATCTGCTTCAAACATTTCAGATGTCAGCTAAAAAAAAAAAAGTTTCACAATAAAGAGATGATAGTATTATATTCTGTTAGTAAAAGAATCATAACATGACAATATGGACAAGAAAACAAGTAGTGGTTCCATCTGCCGCTAAACTTTTAATCCATATTTCTGACATTTAATTATGGAAAGGGTATTTATGATTATATTCCAATATGTCTTACATTCTGACTAATACTACTAACTAAAATAAGTTAGTAGGCAGGAGAACGTATTAAAAGATAGAAGTCTTATAAAATATCATTACTATTTTTCACATTAACTCACAGAATTTCAATATTAATGTAGATGATTCTAAACGAATGATAAAAACTGAATAAAATGGAAATTTTAAATTAAAAAACATGGCTCTCCCCAGCATTTGATTATAATTGAAGCAATTGAGAGCTTAAATTTACTTTGTTTTCCTAGTGCCACAGACAAAACCCACAGCCTGTGTATACTCTACCACTAAACTGTATACTCAGTATAAAAGTAAACAATACTGATTTAAACTTAAGTTTTTTTTTAAAAAAAAAGTCACTGTAATCAGCCATTCTGATAAAAAGTGAATTTTAAATGAGAGAGATGTGGAAAAAATTAAATTATGGGAGATCTCAGAGATGCAAAATTTAAATTCCTACTCTATCCATGCTAGCTATGACTTTGGACAAGTTATAGAACTTCTGTGGATTCCATTTTCCTCACATATAAAGAGGAAATTGAATATTATCCTTACAGTGTATTTCTAAGGATTTAAAGTTGCAATACACATGGAGTACCTAGCATAGTATCTGCCTGGCATAAAAGCAGTACTTAGTATATTAGAAATCCCTTCCTACCTTAGAAGAATAAAAGATCTCCCATATTTTTGGTAAGGCAGAATAAATATTGTCAATGACCATACTACCAAAGGCACTTTACAGATTTAATGCAATTCCTATTAAAAGATCAGTGATGTTCTTCATGGAACTAGAAAAAGCAATCATGAAATTCATTTGGAAAAATAAAGAAGCCCACAATAGTCAAAGCAATCCTTAGTGAGAAAAGTGATGCAGGAAGCATCACAATACCAGACCTGAAATTATACTACAGAGATATTCTAACAAAAATGGCATGGTATTGGCACCAAAACAGACATGAAGACCAGTGGTACAGAATAGAACACACAGAGACAAACCCACATAAACATAGTTATCTCATACTAGACAAAGGCACTATAAACATACATTGGAGAAAAGAACTCTTTAATAAATGACGCTGAAAAAATTGGAAATCCATATGTAGCAAAACACAATTAAACCCCTATCACTCACCCTGCACAAAACTCAACTCAAAGTGGTCAAGGACTTAGGCATTAGACAAGAGACCTGTGCCTACTAGAAGAAAAAGTAGGCCCAACTCTCCATCGTCAGCTTAGGAACCGAATACCTCAACAAGACTCCTAAAGTGAAAGAAGTAAAATGAAGAATCAATAAATGGAATGGTATCAAACTACAATGCTTCTTTACAGCAAAAGAAACAACAATGTGAAGAGAGAGCCTAAAGAATGGGAGAAAAATCTTTGCTACCTGTACCATAGAGCTGCACAAAAAGCTTAACACCAGGGACTGGGGTTGTAGCTCTGTGGTACAGCACTTGTCTAGCATGTGTGAGGCACTGGGTTCAATCCTCAGTACCACATTAAAAAAAAAAATTAATCAAATAAAAATATTGTGTCCATCTACAACTAAAAAAAAAATTTTTTTAAACAAAAACCTTAACACACACAAAAAAAAACCCTATCAATACATGGACAAAGGAACTGAAAATGCACTTCACAGATAAAAAATACAAATGGTCAACAAATATATGAAAAAATGTTCAACATCCCTAGCAATTAGAGAAATGCAAATTAAAACCACACTGAGATTTCATCTAACTCCAGTCAGAATTATCAAGAACACAAGTAACAAGATGGGGATATAGCTCAGTTGGTAGAGTGCTCGACTCACATGCACAAGGTCCTGAGTTCAATCCCCAGCAACACAAACACACACACACACTCTCTCTCTCTCTCTCACACAGAATACAAGTAACAATAAATATTGGCAAGAATGTGGGAAAAAAGGTACACTCATACATTGCTAGTAGAACTGCAAATTTGTGCAACCACTCAACAGTATGGAGATTCCTCAGAAAACCTGGATTGGAACCACCATTTGACCCAGTTATCCTACTCCTCAGTTTTTAATTAAGGACTTAAAATCAGCATACTACAGTGACATAGCCATGTCAATGTTTATAGAAGCTCAATTCACAACAGCTAAGCTATGGAACCAATGTAGGTGCCATTCAGTAGATGAACGGATAAAGAAAATGTGGCATATACACAATGGAATATTACTCAGTCACAAAGAAGAATGGAATTATGGCATTGCTGGTAAGTGGATGGAACTGAAGAATATCATGCTAAGTGATATAAGCCAATCCCCTAAAAACAAAAGCTAAATGTTCTGATATTTGGATGCTAACTCCCAAAAAGTGGGGGAAGGGAAGAATAGAAGTTCACTGGATTAAACAAAGAAGAATGAGGGCTGGGGATATGGCTCAAGTGGTAGCGCGCTCGCCTAGCATGCGTGAGGCACTGGGTTCGATTCTCAGCACCACATAAAAAATGTAAAAATATTGTGTCCACCAAAAAAAAAAAACCCTAAAAATTAAATATTAAAAAAAAAACAAAGGGGAATGAAGGGGATGGAAGGGGGATGGGATTAGGAAAAATAGTACGATGAATTAGATATAACTTTCATATGTTCATGTATGAATACACAACCAGTGTAATTCTACATCATGTACAACCACAAAAATGGGAAGTTATACTTCTTGTATGTACAGTATCAAAATACATTCTACTGTTACATATAACTAAACAGAACAAATTAAAAATAAAATAAGGGGCTGGGGCTGTTGCTCAGCGGTAGAGCATTTGCCTAGCACTGGGTTCAATAAAAATTATTGGTTCAATACTCAGCACCACATAAAAATGGATAAATAAAGGCACTGTGTTCATCTACAGTTAAAAAAAATTTTTAAATAAAATAAAATATTAAGTCTGATTTTTCATTGTAGGCAAACTGTTTTCTTCAGTGCATATTATTTATAGTAGTATTTTCTTATTTTTCATTCTTAAAATTTAAAAAAACTTTAAAAGACTTAAAGTTGGCTTTAGTTTTTTTCAAGCTTAGATTTAAATCAAGCTTAAAGAAATATTTGTTGGGCTGGGGTTGTGGCTCAGTGGTAGTGCGCTTGTCTGGCATGTGTAAGGCACTGGGTTTGATCCTTAGCACCACATAAAAATAAATAAATAAAGGTATCATGTCTATCTACAATTTAAAAAAGAAGAAATTTTTGTCAACATTATCTTTAATGCCTTTCTTCATTCTATTGGTTTTAGGAACACTAACTGTTCCTCTGATTTTATTTCAGTGTATCATGTCAATTTTAATTAGCAAAATTTATCACAAATTTTCTTTCATACTACTCTCAATTTTCTTCTGGGTATATTCTGTTTTTTAGTTCTTCTAATGAAGTTTTTAAAATCTTACATTACTTATTTCTTAAATTTTTAAATTCACCAACCTCCCTTTCAACTCCTGTTTCTCATCAACTCTTTCATTTCAGTCCATTATCTTATCTCACCTTGTTATATAACCATCCCCTTGGTTTTTATAAAATGTGCTAGTCCATTGATTGTTATTAAAATTAATTTCTGTTCCCTACAGAAAATCTTTTCCAGAGTATGTTTTCCCTCTGGATGCTAAGTACAATGTTCTTTTCCTATTTTGTGGAAGAAACTTTTCTTTAGCCAACATGAGATTAACCAAGATCCAATATTGTTATTAAGGTAGAATGGATGCTTCTTTACTGACTAGTACTGGTTGCTCCTTAATTCCTCATTCAGATTTTATGCAGAGGCTTAGTTATTACCAATATAGTGATTTAGGAATAGATTTTGTTTTGGAGTAATTTCCCTTTTGTATTTGAAATAAGCTACCACATAAAAAAAATCAGGCAAAGCTTTTTGTTAGATTCAGCTCTCTATACTTGAAATTTCTTATAGTGCTGTTTTCCTACTGTGTCAGGAAGAACACACCCCACATACTATATACTTTTTGCCTAGTACAGGTACTTCCTGATTCCTCCAAATGTAGCTACTTTTGAAATCTATAACTCCTCACAGTAAAATGGATTCCAAGTGGTATACTGTCTATTGGTTCCAGGCCTGCTCTATCTCTTGTTCACCTGTCAGTGTAATTACCCAAGTTCTATGACCCTGATTATTTTCCTCCAAGTGAGACTTCTAAATAAGGTACCAGGTCTTCCTACATAACCCATAAATAGTATACCCAGAAGAAATTCCTGGGCCTTGCATGCCATCCTTACATAGTGTCAGAGTCAAATCAATTTAATTACTTTTTAGAATTACCAGATCACTGAGATAGAGGAAGGAGAAGAAATGTTTTCAGATATCTGTACTCAAGTTCCCATATTACATGGGATTAATTCTGGAATTTTGAGCTTTCCTTCATGAGTTTTCTAGTAATCTTTAGGCCATTAGGAGAATTTCTCTCTGGTGAAGACACTGATAGATTCTACTACTGTATAAAAAAGTAGCTTATTACAACATTAACACTTTAAATAAGAATTAGTCACAATGAATGTGGTATAAGAGGAAAAAAAAGAAACCAACCCCTAGAAATAATTCCTATTAAAAGTACAATGACTTTTAATATCTGTTGTAAATATAACAGATAACTACAACAGATAATACCAGTGAGTACAAGATGGTTTATCCAGTTTATCAATGTCTGAAGAAGTCAACAGCATTACTGCATGGCTCTAGAGTAATAACTAACTCTTATAATGATGAGCCTAAAGCAATTCAAAATCTTAAATGATATAATTAACATAGCTTATGTTGAAAGCTTACTACAGAACTGTCTACTTCTTTTAGAACTAATATCCAAAGATAGGAACAGCCACTCTAACAGACCAAACATCTGCTAGAACAATATCTATTCCCTATTGATCAAACAACAGATAAGCAAATAAACAAACCTTTCATTTCCTACACATATAGCATCTCCTAGAGTACATTCCAGGCTTAGTCTGTTATTTTCCTGCACATGACAAAAAAATTATTGGTCTTAATAAATTACTTTATGTGGTTGCTATTAGTGATATTTAATAAAAATACAGAAGAACAAAATGTCGTGTAAATAGGTCAAAGAAACAAATGTCATCAACAATTTTATATCAAGGTTAAAAAGGAAGTTCCCCTCAAAATCCTTCTTATCACACAAAGCTGTTACTAGGTATTTTTAGCAATAGATCTCTGGCTCTTCAAATATGACTTTTTAAATTTAAAATAATTAAATCTTGTTCCTCTACCTCCCCTCTCTCCTTCATCAAAAAGCAGATGAGTTAAAAACAACAACAACAACAAAAAAAAAACATATACACAGTGCTAGGGATGTAGCTAGAGGTAGAGTTTTAGCCTGCTCAAGGTCCTGGGTTTGATCCCTAGCACCAAAAATGTCCCAAAACAATTAAAAAACAAAACAAACAAACAAACAAAAAAACACCTGATAGTACTGCTTTGAAGTGCCAAAACTAACATAAGTAACAAATGGATCAATCTGCTTTTCTAGTAGATTTTTAAAAATCTATTAAAAGTAGCGAACACATGTGAATTAATCTAATACAAAGCTGCTTCTTAGAACAATGGTGATAAAGATTCAAAGGCACTGCCATCTTAAAAATTCTCCAAATCACTGAAAAATAGAGCAAAATTATTTACTTAGCTGTACCTGTTCATCTCTTTGTCTCCATTCTTGCCAATTTTCTTCACGTGAATCCTTCTGTACTGGGTTTGACAGTGAAAGCTCATGTTGTGTGTTACAAATGGCATGGGAGGATTTCTGAGGAATTTTCTTAAAAGCAAGATTCCTGAGCTATAAAACAAACACAAAATATCTTATATCCTGATTAATGATTTTTTTTAATTTAAAAAGATATTTTACTTCTCTACTCATTGTGGTAACTCACACAACAAAAATAATTTGTGTGTTTAATTAAAAATTGTTTTAATTTAATTTTTTGAGACAGTCTTGCCCAAGCTGGCCTTGAATTCCTGAGTTCAAGTGATCTTCCTGCCTCAGACTCCTGAGCATCTGGGACCATAATGGGTCAGCACGACTGACTAATTTAAGGTGTTTTACTTTTTAATTTTTCTTACAGTGCTGGGGATTGAACCCAGGGCCTAGCACATGCTAGGCAAGCTCTGTACCACTAAACTACACTCCCATTCATTATCTGTGTTTTTTTAATAATCTTTGTAAAGTATTAAATTTGCCATAATTTCAAATGTTGGTAGTTGCAGATAAAATGACTAAGTGAAAATAGATTTATTCTATATTATCTCAGTTTTAATGATTCCTCTTTACTGAAGAGAAGTATACTGGGTAGAAAACAGTAAAATAATCATGCTTTGAAAATGCAAAACAATACAGTTCAAAATACAAATTTAAAATTTAAATAAATGACCTTTTGAATTGCATATGCAAGATTCTAGGGACAGGAAAAAAAGACATTTAAAAAATGTTCACTACATTTGACTTCAAGTACTCATAAATTTACATCCATCAATTCAAGTAATATTTATTGAGTACCCATGGATCAGGTACTATGAATACCCAGGTAAACGAGACAGTACCTGCCCTTATGATGCTGTCTCTAAGGAAAGCAGAGAATACAAGTACAATTGTTACCTCATTTGCTTCATTCTGTTGCTGTTCTTTCTTTTTCCTTCTTTTCTCTCTCTTTTTCTCATTTGTAGTTGATTTGCTTCCCAAAGTTTGAGACTTTCCAGTATTCCGACCTTTGCCTTTTCCAGGCTCAGAATCAGAACCACTGCCACTATCCACTTGTAACAGTGCAAAACGAGAGGCAGTAGTGGGAACAGAACTAAGTACTGCTGAGGCCATGATATAGATTTTTCTCTTAAAATACTTCTGTCAAGAATAATTCCTGTAGGAAGAGAAAAGCATAAAATATATGTACACACACTTTTCCTGATGTCATATTTAATAATATTTGGATTTAAACCCACAGTCCCACTGGCAATAACATACTTTTTAAAAAATATCTTTATTTTATTTATTTTTTTTATGTGGTGCTGAGGATTGAACCCAGTACCTCATAAGTGCGAGGCAAGTGCTCTGCCACTGAGCTATAACCCCAGTCCACACACTTTTTAACTTAAGTAAATAATATAAAATTATACAAAAGAAAAATGATATATTGATATTTCCCAGATAACCATTGTAATATGTATCCATTTTTCCATCTAGGAATTTTTAAAAAATCATTTTTCATCCCATTTAAATATTGATGTAATATATACACTTTAGTGAAAAACATTCTAAATCAACATGGTTTATAATGGAAAAGGAGAAATATAATTTTTTACCGTACACAAAAAAGACCATTAGTCCAGCTACATGTTTACCCTCAACTTTCAAGTAAATTTAAAAAGGCATAAAAAAGAACAATAATATGTTGAAAATACTTAAATTCAAAACATTTGATTCAAGAGACAATGGCTTAGAATTGAGAGCAAAATAAAGAGCTTCAATTTCCTCTACAACAAAAATTCAAAATTGGCTTTCACATTAGCTTTCAGTTCACCAATCTCTGTGCACCCTACTAATCCAAGCATAGGTAGGTGTAGTTTTATTTAGTGTTGTTAGCATTTCAAGAAACTTTTATTTACACTTGGAAGGAATAAAGGCCCACTAGTAAATTTCTAAGACAAATTACTTAGTTTTGCAAATATAGTAAATGCAATTTACACTGATTAAGTGACTTGCCTAAGATCATTCTAAAACTTAGTGGCAGAGTCAGGAGCAGAACCTTGATTTGCTGAAGCTTACCTTTTCCTTCTTTCTCTCCCCCCCCCACCACCCAGCACCAGCTACCCCACCACTTTTTTGAGGTGCTTGGATTTGAACCCATGCCAAGCATATGCTCTTCCACTGTACAGTCCCAGCACAGACTTTCTTAGATTATGCAACTCAAAAATTTGTTTTTATTTTAAAATAGGTATACAAAAATTTAAGTATTCAGTCTTTTAAAAAATGAATGCTCAAAGTACCAAGCAACTTAATGTTAATCAACCCCTATGCCTCTCCCTAATAGCATTCTACTACTGCCACCATCCAAATATAACTACCATTTTGATTTTTGTGTTTATTTATTTGCTTTCCTTATACTTGTATCATATCTGGCTTGAGTCACAGTGTTCATATCTGAACTAGCTGCTGTCATTCCACTTTGTTACACATATATTTCTTATTACTCACAAGTCACTAGTCTACTGTTCAGTATGGGAGAGGATTATGCTGAGGTGACTATTAGGAGGTAAGAATCACTGACGTCCATTTTGAAAGCTAACCACACACTCTAATTTGTATGTTTTCAGGAGAGAACAAAAGTAAGCATGTATTATTAAATCTTTCATCTTAAGAACCCAGAAAAATATTTGGAAATCTTTAAATTTTCTTCAATATAGTAAAGAAAATCTTGAGAGCTGATATTTGAAGATGTGCTATAGCAGTCATTAAATCAAATATTTTTATTCTAATGCCATGTAAAGACCCACACTGTTCCTGTATCCAGAAATATGTAAGTCAAGAGAAAACACCACAATATACAGAGATGACACCACACTGATATATTATGATATATCTGTAGGAAAGGCTTAAACCTTTCCTACAAGTATGAGATAAGGTCTTCATAAATTATTACAAGGGAGAAAATATTACAAAATTAAAAAGAAATTCGAGACTCAAAAACACTGTGAAAAAAATAATTCTGCTTCAACTTCAACATGTCTTATAAAATTATCCTACATAAAGTTTTAGTTGCTTTTAGCACTCTAGGTACATACAATAAGCCCACCCAACTGTTCAACTACCACTAGATTTAATTTTAACAGGGCTAAAAATTGCAAGAGGCAGCTCTATTAGTGCTTACAAATATTCAGAATTATATAACACTTTCCTGTTAAATGCAGGAATGAACACATGACTTACTTTGGCCAACGAAATATAAGCTTTAAAAAGCTTTAAGTTGGTGGTTCACGGTGTTCCCTTTTCCCTGCTTCTGTGATTGTGAAAGCATATATTGAGATGGAGTCACCAATGGCCAGATTTGTGATAGAGTCAAACTACAATGAATAAAGGCACCCTTACTAAGCAGTGATGGAGCAAGAAAGTAGCTTGAGCAAGAAAGCAAGTTTTCTGCCAAAATGCTCAGATTTTCAGGTTGTCACTGCAGTATAACCTAGTTTTAGTAGGATTTAATTTTTTTTTCATTCTAGAAACTATATCAAAATTGTGAATTTTGTATTTGGGTTGCTCTGCATGAGTTAAATGTTCATAAATGTCTACTCTAAGACATTTATCCAAAGCTCACAGAAATCTTCCTTCTGTGATATAAGGCAGAGTTTCCTTAATCAGTGTATTCTCAGTTTTCTTCAGACCTTCAGGCAGCCAAGGAAAACCCTGGAAAGACATAGCCTCTGCGCTAATCACCTTCTGATGCAAAGAGCCTCACCTGGTAGTTGCCAGTAGGTAGCTCTTGCTCTACAGTTGTGTTAATTGTCACAAGGGAAATGCTCCAAACCCTATCTACTTAATCAGGTAACTGCAGAATGCACTGCTGCTTCATGGTAGCCAGGCCTATTGGAGAGTTTATGTTCCAGGTGCTCAAACATCAAGGACATGGTTACAAGGAATAGAAGGAAGGAACAGGGGAGCCAAAAATCTCCTAGTGAGCAAACTTGGGTCCTAATTCTCTATGTTGATATCTTCCCCATTTAGTAGTCGTATGATCTCTTAGTATAAAATCTAGTTGCAAGGTGACTGCTCAAACAATGCATATACATTCTGACCATTAGTTTGTCATTATTTTAAAATTAGAAAATCCAATTGAACTTGAAATCTTCTCATTTTATCACAAGAAACTTCAAGTTAGGTTTTTATAAAACACCTTTTAGATTCTTTAAAAACAATTTCAACTCTTATAAATCACTGAATTATTAAGGCAACAAAAGTTTGTTTTTATTATCTACTCAAAACTTTAATGGAGACTCAGAAGAAATCATAATTTAAAAGTCTAAAATCATGAACTGTATATTTTATTTCATGAATAAACTAAAATTTAAGATTTTATATTTACAGAAGCAATCAGCATTCTCATTAGAAATCTGGAAAAGATTTTTAAATTTTAAAAATATAACTAAGCATGTATGACTCTATTGCAAAAGAGTCATTGAAACTTAAACAAATATCAATTTACCTGAAATCCAAGAATCACAGGACAATCTTAAACAATGGCACACAGTATATAAATAAAATATTTCCCAAATGAGTGAAAAGAAATAAAAGAAAAACAAAGCAAAAAGAAGGCATTCGAATAAAAACTGTTACCTGAGGAAAAAACAAATGATAAACACTTGAAAGGCATAATTATTTTTCTGGGAAGTATATACCAGGCTCAACAACCCAAGTGTTAAAAACACATTAGCTGGTAAAGGGTAATATGTAAAAGCGGAAATTTGCAGTTAAAGGGATAGGAATGATATAACTAGAAAGACTCAAACTTGTGCTTCATGCTCTAGTTTAAAAGATAGACAACTCATCTTCTCTCTCAAAGCCATGAAAAAAACTACAATGTCAAAAGCCATCCTAATCAGAACTTCAGAAGTTGTAGAGAGGGAAAGGTAAATTTTAGATAAAATAAATATAACTTAATATACAAATAAATTCCCATTTCTAAATGAGTGTATTATCAATACACATACCAAAAAGAACAAAGAAATGCATGAGCTTACTCATTAGGCTTCCTTTCCTTTCTATAGTTTTCACTATTTCTCCAAAAAGTTCAACAATGATCATATTACTTCTGTAAGAAAAAAACAAACAAAACAAAACAAAAAGAAAAAAAGAAAAAGAAAATACTCTCATCTCTGTAAGGGAAAATTATCATGTACATCCAAACTGAAAAAGATAAGCATAGTGTAATAAATGCAATATTGATTTTCCTGCCTTGTGTAAAACTTAGAAAGGGCAACTATAGGTCAGAATTGACAATGAGATGCCTTCAGTTCTTTATGTTAGTAATGCAAAAGTCAAATGATAGAGATCAACTGTCAAAGACAAATTATGCCCAGTGGCTCAGGAGGCTGAGACAGGAGGATTGTGAGTTCAAAGCCAGCCTCAGGAAAAGCAAGTTGCTTAGCAACTCAGTGAGACCTTTTCTTTAAATAAAATACAAAATAGGGCTGGGGATGTGGCTCAGTGCTCAAGTACTCCTGAGTTCAATTCCTGGTACCCTGTACCCCCGCCAAAAAAAAAAAAAAAAAAAAAAAAGATTAATTATGTTACATACTTTAAGAGAATATTATCTTCATTAGCAAATTTTTAAGATTTTAAAAAGAGTTGTCATATAATTTAGGGATTCTTTTGTTATTTTTTTAAATACCTAAGGATCATGAAGATATCAGGCTTTTTAAAGGTACCATATTTCAGGGCTTGACTAGGGCTAACATTCTTCAGTCTATCTTAAACTGCATCTCCACCTCTAGTTATATCTAAAAGATATTAGGATAGACTCAAATACAGCTCTTATCCCTCCTCTATTTTCTTTCTCTTTTCAACACACTAAGTCTTTAAAATTCAGATACTTAGGGGCTGGAGTTGTAGCTCAGTGGTATAGGACTTGCCTAGCATGTGTGAGGCACTGGGTTCGATCATCAGCACCACATAAAATAAAATAAATGTATAGTGTCCATGTACAACTAAAAAAAAAACATTTAAAAAAAATTCAGATACTTACATACTTATTTACATATTCCTACTTAATGGGACATATATTGCAAATTTTTAGCAGATCTCCCCTAAGCCACTATGTTGGTCTACAAATATGATACCTAATATATATTAAACATATATTTACATATTACTAAAAATATTATAAAATAGGGTTTTTGGTCAAGATATCTAATGATTATTTTGTATTTTCCCCTTGTTCCCTTTGAGTCTCATTTTAAAATTAATTTCAGGGCTGGGGATGCAGCTCTAGTTTAAAAGAGTACTTGCAGAGTACTTGCCTAATATACACAAAGACTTGGGTCTGATCCTCAGCACTACAAAAACAAAAACCAAAAAATCAATCTTTCCTCTAAAAATAAAAATTTTTTTCAAGGCTAATGTAAGAAATTGAAGGAAGACAAAAGACATTCACAAATAATTTTAAAAACAGAAATGTTTCAGGTAAAAACTCAAAAGAAATAAATTCATAATTTTAAATATGCATCCATCATATATAAATGTATCTTTTATTATTTTATTATTGCCTATAATTTAATTATTAGTAGTAAAAACTATTAATTTCTACAAATGAGATTTCAATAATGTCAAAAGTATAACTAAGTCTCCATTTTGTACTCAGGATCCTAAAACTATTTGAATTACTAAACTATTTGACTTACTAAATATTGTGGCATATGTTAGGGCTTTCTATAGCAATTCTGCTTCTTTTTTTTTATAGATACTCCAGGAAAACCAACTACTTAGAATTTCCTAAGTTCAAGTTTACTTATTCCCGTTTATACACTATTTTCTTTACCTAAATGCCCCCCATCTCTTCCACTTAAAAAGTTTCTAGGGCTGGGGAAGAAGCTCAGTGTTACAGAATTTTGCCTAACATGTTCATAGCCCTGAGTTCAATCCCTAGTGCCACAAAAACAAACAAAAAATATTTCTATTCATTCCTCAAAATCTGCTCAGTTGCTAACATCTCTATGAAGCACTGTCTAACCTGCCCTTCAAGTTAATAATTCCCTCTTCTATAATATTTCCATACACTACACTTATTTGGACTCCTATAAAATTATCTATTGTGCCTACCTCCTTATGGTCCTGATATCAACATTCCGAACAAGAGTTTCTTCTTCCTATTCCTAACAAATATCACAGAACCTAGCACATAGATGATAAATTTGTTGAACTTAATGGTTTTGCAAGTTTATATTCCCTAAGAACAATTACGTATGCAAAGCATACTACAGATCGTCCTCTATTCACACAATACCAGTGTAAATTAACAATGATTATTAGCAGTTCAAAGTGTTTCATTAGGATAAATGCCTTTCTACCAATTAATCATCACCACAACTAATTTTGTCTAGAAAACATATTTGTATAGGATGCATATTTGGTATTAAAGTATTGCGTTAAAAGAATAAGGACTCATCACATACTTAAGTAAACTGTTTTCTAAAAATGAACACCCTAAACTGCAAGCAGCAGGATTTCTAAATAGCTGGTTTTCTCATGCTTTATAGAAGTTTGGAGGACCAATGCCATTTTGACATCATCCCTGTAGACTATGACCTCACAAAAGATCTCCCAGTCCAGGTTATCACAATTAAGGCATTTCAAAGCTTATCTTATTTTTCAGAAAAATCTTTAGAAGATGAAAGACACTCATCTTCTACTAGCACTATCAACCAGTTAGCCTGATCAAAAAAAGAGATATAATGTAGATGCCAATTAGTATGGCCTTTTTTTAATGCAACTTAAATTTAAAAACAAACAAACTGACAGGCTTGGGGTGCAGTTCAGTGGCAGAGTGCTTGTCTAGCATATTCAGGCCCTAAGTTTGATTCTTAGCAACAATAAATAAGTAAATAAAGCACACAATGAGATGAGGCTCAGTATTATTGATTTAACACCTGGTGAACTATGTTATTACATGTTCTATTCCTCAATTAACACAAACATTAGCTTTCACTTTGGGTTCTTAAAAACTAAGGTTCACATCCAAGTCTCAATTGCATACTAAAACTCTGTTCATAACACACTTACTGCAAACAATGTAAACCCTTGAGAGTATGCCTCAAACTCCACATTTTTCCTCATAGTTAAGTATGGCCTCCACTTTCCAACATGAGCTCCTAATTTCTGAGCACTGAGAAATCTAGCAATAAGTACAAGGGTGTACTGAGTGAAGGCCCAAGGGATTCTCCCATGAATAAAATATATGTACTTTCATTTGCCCACAATGTTCTTTTCATCAATTTCTAGGTTTTTGTTCTTACTCTGTAGAGTTGAAGCCATGGGATGGGAATCTTACAGATAAGTTTATTGTGACCATTTATGAAAATTAAGAATATCTCATTAAATAGAACTTGATACTACCAACTTGGTACAAAATTGTTGAGAAAAAAAGTTAGATTTCTATAAAGATTTTAATATACATACTCATGTATATAAATTAGTTGTAGTTGGACACAATACTTTTATTTATTTATTATGTGGTGCTGAGTATTAAACCCAGGGCCTTGCATGTGCTAGGCCAGTGCTCTATAGCTGAGGCACAACCCCAGCCACCTATATTTTTAATACAGTATTCTAAGTTACTATAAGGTTTCTCAAATATTTTTATGGCTACAAGCCAAATTTTTTAAACTGATGATTCTGGTTGCAATCACCAGCACATTGATAAAATAAACAAGCAATAAATGTTGTAGGAAAAACGTCCCTAGCTTTTTTTGTATAAGAAAGTCATTTTCACTAGTCCTTCTAATGAAGGCATTAGCTCCTCTTCAATTGAAAAATGAGGTTAAAGAATGGGAAAAGGGGATGAAGAATAAAGGCATTCAATGTAATTCACTATTTTTGTCATTACTGTTCAATATTTTCTTAAATATTTTAACTTGTAGGTAAACACAATACCTTTATTTATTTTTTTATGTGGTGCTGAGGATCGAATCTAGTGCCTCGCACGTGCAAAGAAAGCGCTCCATCACTGAGCTACAGCCCGAGCCCATACTGCTCAATTTTCAACACCCTAAATGCTGAAATCCACAAAAATTTTGGAAGGCAATTTCAAAAAAATAACGGAAAAAAATTAAATTCTGCTATTTACTTTTCAATAGCTGGCGGGAAGGAGGAGGAGCACTATGTTCAAAAAGTAATTCACTATACCTCATTCATGAATGAAAGCCAATTTCACCCATAGGCTGTTAACCGATGCTCCAAAACTTACTCGAAAAGTACAGAGAAAGAACTGGGGCTAGGCGAGACCTAACTCGGGCAAAGACGCGGCTCCAAAACCTGAAAGGGAGAAAACAACGAGTCAGGTAGTGGCTCCAGAAATTTCTGAGCGCTTGGCTCTCGATAACGGAGGGTGGCTGCGGGCGACGGGGAGGGGGCGGTGGCACCTGTCACTTGACGGTCCCCAGGGGTTCCTGGAGGCGCAACCACTGTCCCAGCGTTGGGGCCTGGGGGTCGGGCGCAGGTTCCTTCCCGCCGCCCCCGAGCCCTGCGTCAAGCTTCGGGCCGCGGCCCTTCCCGAGGAGCGGCCCTCCCGCGCCCTCTGCCCAGCTCCTCTACGCAGTGGGGCCCATCGCTCCAGGCCAAGTCCCCACCGCGGGTGCGGGAAAGAAAAGCGGTCAGGCCGGCACAACCGCAGCAGGGGCTCCGGAGAGGACCCTCGCGAGACGGGCCCGCCTCCGCGTACTCACCGGGCCTCCCGGCCGCCGGCTCGGCCCTCCTCTCCCTCCTCCTTCCCAGTCGCCGCCACAGCTCCCGGGCAGCAGCACTGGGCGTTGGGACCCGACTGGGTCAAGTGTCGGGAGGGGCGGGGGAGGGCTCGTGCCTGGGAGGGGTCGCGCGTCGACCCGCGGGCGGGCGGGACGCCGGGCACTAACGGGTCCCGGGGCGCCGGGGCCGGCTGGGCGGACCGCGGCGGTGAGCGCGGCTGCAGGCTGCGGTGAGGGGCGGGGAGAGCGCGGCTGTGAGCGAGCGAGCGAGCGAGCAAGCGGAGGGCGGGAGGGGAGCCGGGTGGTGGGGGCGGCGTGAGAGCGCGGGCCGGGGGCGGGGCCTGGCGAGCCTGCCGCCTAGCGCTGGGGTTTGTTTATTTTCTCGGTGGGTCGCGGCGCTAACGCTGGGTAGAGGTTCACCAGTGACGTGAGCGCCCCGAGTTGGGGGAGAGGACCAGAACCACCTGCTGGAGAAGGGGAGCTACGGGGGCCGGGCAGGGTCCAAACGTCTCACGTAGGCGGCGCCGCCGCGGTCTTCGGGGTCACTGGGAAGAGAAGCGCTCCCACAGAGTGGGTGGAAGGAGGAAGGCCTCCCCAGAGGATTGGCTCCAGCCCACTCCCCCGCAGCCCCGCGGGATCACCTGCCTTGTGGAGGGCTTTTAGGGACCCCGGTGGAAAAAGGATGTGGGATCTGGTGGCTTTGGTTACCAGTGCCTCCGGGATGACCTCCTGTTAGTGAAGTAGGAATGGTGCTGCAAGTCCAGATTCAAATAGCAACACTGCATCTCTAAGGCAAATAACGTTGCTCGTTTTTCTGTAGAGTTACACAGCACTTTCATGTTGTTTCCCTAGATATTCTTCAGGTAGTAGTGGTCTAATTTTCAAGCAAACTCAATTACAGACCCAGAGCTTCACAGCTAAATGACAGGGTTGGAACCCAGCTGTACTCACTTCCCATTCTGATTCCACTGCATGACATTATTTAAACACCTCCCCACACACAGGCAAGCCTTAGATGCTGCGGGGGTACAGAGGGGAGCTAAAGATGTTCTTGCCCTCTAAGAGCAAGGACTAAAACAAAGATAATAAAAGTTATAATAAAAGACAAACTATGATTGGGGTCATGTAAAAAAAACAAATAATACTGCATAGGATCAAAGAACTCATACACTATCTGGGGGACCAGGAAGGAAAGGCAGCATGAAGGAGGTATTTTGGATCGACTTTGAAGGAGGTGGAGAAGAGTTTACAGCATGAGCATGAGAACATCTATGGAGGCCAAAGAAAGTTGTGTTCCAAAAAGAGCAAAGACTCGGGGTATGTAAAAAAGTGACAAAAAGAACAGGGCTGCAGATAAGTGGTGGGTAAATTTGTATTTAATTCAGTATTTTGAGTTTTCATGGTTTAAGAGGTTGGGGGGGAAGAAAAGGAAGGCGTTTTCTTTATTGGATTTAAAAGGGCATGGTTGATAGCAGAACACAACAGACACTAGTATGGCAATATGTAAATCAATGGATGTGTAACTGATGTGATTCTGCAATCTGTATATGGGGTAAAAGTGGGAGTTCATAACCCACTTGCATCAAAGTGTGAAATATGATATATCAAGAACTATGTAATGTTTTGAACAACCAACAATAAAAAATTTTAAAAAAAAAGGGCATGGTTGAGAGATGAAGGCAGACTGATTAACTGGAGGTAGCAAGAGAAATCAGAGGTTTGAGTTTGCAGATAATTGTAAGAGACAGAAAAAGGTATAACTGTAAGAAAAGGTACAACTGGAAAAGAAAGGAGCAAGAGCTGCTTTTTGAGAAAAAGACAAATCACTTTAGATTTGGATATTTTAAGGGTTTGAACTGTTTTCAAGGCAGCCACATAGATACAGATACTATGAAGTTAGAAATAAAGGTTTTGCAATATGGGAAAAAAGATTAAACTAGAGAATAGATTAGAAAGTAATAGGCCTAGCAGTGATATCACTGAGAGAAAAGGGCAGACTCTTGGCAAAAATCTTCCTTAGACTATTGCTACTCAAAGTTTGAGTAATAGCCCGTCATCATTGGCATCATTAGGGTGTTCATTAGAAACAGAATCTCAGGCCTCAACTCAGACCTGCTCAATTTGCATCTTCAATTTAACAAGAACCCCAAGAGATTTGTGCCACATCAAAGTTTGAAAAGCTCTGATCTAGAAGAGAGAAGCCAACAGAGAAGGGGAAGGAGGAAGTGGGAGGAGAACCAGGGTAATGCAGAACCATCAAAGCAGGGTAAATTGGAGTTTCACAAAAAGAAGGGCAGGAAAGAGTGTTGATGAACAATATCCAAAACCACTACAGTTAGAAAAGAAGGCATGTGTGCATTTTGTGATTAGGTGGTATGGTCTTCAAATTGTTCTAATTGAAGGCCTGGAAACTTCAACTTTCTGATCAGGGATCTCTAGGGGCACAGTTTCCCCCAGTACCCACATATGTGGATTATATTGAAGTTACTGATTAGATTAGATGATGGGAGAAATTCTTTTTTAATTGCTTCTATTTTCTCAGTGAGATAAGGAGCAAGGTCATTTTGGCAGATGGCTGGTTGTTAATCATAATTTATTTTCCCCTTCTTGGTGAATACAGACTATTTTTCTTAGCCTCTCTTTTAGCTAGTATGGTTAGATATTAAGTAATTGCCAGTAGAATGTGAGCCAGGTCAGAGCCTTTACTTTGAGCCTTTACATTTGCCTCCAGGTGTTTTCCTTTCACCAGCTGGACCCTAGACTTGGTGCCTCTGCTTTGATTGTGCAGATGACTACAAACCCCTGAAGTTGGCAGAACCACAAGAAGGTGCCCAGTGAAAGGAGAGTTGTCTACTGACCCGGAATACTCAATTATGTGAGAAATACATAAATATCTATTGAGTTGGAGCCATAACACTTTGAGGTCCATTTGTTGTAGTTTAGTTCATTCTAGCTAACTTAGTTCAATAGAAAGAAATGTGAGAGGAGAGAAGTAAAATAGGAATCCATGAGTATAGGAGAGTGAACTGATTAGGGAACATACTAAGGTATCCAGGAACTACTAAGGGCTCCCTTCAGTGAGTGGTCATAAATTTATAGTGAGACTAGTGAACTGGTTATGCATTTCTCTTCAGCCATGTTTATTTACACATGTGAGGGTACTACTAGACCATAACCAGGACTGAGATTTGATCAGGGAAATGTAATGGGGAGAGAAGGGCAAATGTAGTGGACAGTAAAAGCAAAAGAGGCATTGTAATTTCAGGTGTGGTAAGAAGATTGATGGAAATGGGTTACAGAGAAAAGATGGTAGGATATCTAGATTGGTGTTTTTGATCAGGTTGAACTTTAGGTCCTAGAGACCAGTTGGAGAGTGGGAGACTTGAAATTTAAATTAGAAGAAGGGCTGTAGTTATCAGTAATATCTGGGTTTAGGTTACGATCAAAAGAATTAGTAACTAAGTGCTATGGTTTGGATCTTCAGTGTCTCCTAAAGGCCCATGTGATAAAGGCTTGGTACCCAGCATGCACTAGTAGGAAGTCTTTAAGTCACTGCAGTGTGCTCATGAAAGGAATAGTGGAACCCCAGCCCCCTGCTCAAATTCTCTTTTACTTCCTAGCTATGAGGTAGAATGATTTGGGGTTTTGTTCCCCAGCATGATGTGCTGCCTGACCACAGGTCCAAAAGCAGTAGTGCCAGTCATGGACTAGAACCTCCAAAACTGTGAGCCAAAACAGTTGATTTCTTTGTACGTTGATTATCTCAGTTGAACATCCTCATAGCTTTATGTATCATTTATATACAGTCACAGGTAACATGTTGGTCAACAATGGACCACACATGGGGCAGTGGTCCCATAAGATTATATTGCCTATAGATATCATAGCTGTCTTAGTTTGTGGAATTATACTTTATGACATTTGCACAATGGCTAAGCCACCTAATGATGCATTTCTCAGAACATACCCCTATCATTAAGCAATACATGGCCACGTACACCCCCCCACACACACACACATACATCTCACAAAGAATTGCCACAAGAGGGCTGGGGATGTGGCTCAAGCGGTAGCGCGCTCGCCTGGCACGCGTGCGGCCCAGGTTCGTTCCTCAGCACCACAAAGATGTTGTGCCCGCCGAAAATTAAAAAAAAAAAAAAAATTAAAAATTCTCTCTCTCTCTCTCTCTCTCTCTCTCTCTCTTTAAAAAAAAAAAAAGAATTGCCACAAGAGTACTTACTAGTCTTGGAGAGAATGATAGTGATCCTGGTACTAAACTCTTCAGTGAGTAGTTGAATTATTTCAATTAGGGTGTTGAAAGTTATCAGTGGTTCAATATGATAAACTCTTGCAGATATTATATTTAATTTAAACAGGTATTCATAAGTTTTAGGTTGCTAATGTAATATTTGTAATTGCTTCTCTCTGACCTCTCAAATTACAGATGGTAACTGCTTTCCTTTACAGGAAAATTCCCATCTGTCTGTGATATAAACCCAACGCATGCCAAATTTCCTAGTCTGAATGATTGTCCTTTAAAATTTGTCACAGATCACTCTATTTCAAATAGATAACTTCACAGTGATGCTTTGCCACATGGACTGATGCCCTGAAAATGTTCAAAATCTGATGTTTATAGTTTAAGATAATAATAAATAGATGTTGGTTAAGACTGGACAAATTGAAAATAAATAAGGTCACCTGTAACACTGAATATGATGTACCATGTTACATAGCATGAAGGCTCTGGAGTGGGCTGCCAGGGATTGAATCACAGCACTCAACTCAGTTATTATGAGGATAACACTTGTACTAGATAAAATATATATAAGCATTTTAAGGACTGTGTAGCATACATAAGCATTAGGTTAAAGTTAGGTTAGTTATTTACTATTGTTCTTATATTTAATTCTTAAGGAATTACTTATAACTATACTTGATTTTTCCTACTTAGAAAATGTTCATTATATCCATGTTAAGATCCAATGATGGGCTGGGTCTGTAGCTCAGTGGCAGAGTACTTGCCTAGTCCATCTGAGGCACTGGGTTCAATCCTTGGCATCACATAAAAAAAAAGCAAATAAAGTAAAGTCATGCTGTCCATCTACAACTACAAAATTTTTTTAAAAATCCAATGGTAAGGAGACTTCTAGTTAAAAATAGAGCCTATTTTTTCTAAAAATAGAAAAACACACTTTTCTCCAATTACTCCTCATTAAAATATCAGATGAACCCCAATATTATGTATATCTATAGTAAATAAGATAAAATTTTAAATGACAGTTAAGGAAAAAAAGATATAAACCTATAAAGATGGAGCAAATAAGGAAAGAGAGCCCTGCTAAAGAAGGATGTCAACAAACCTTAAGAACGTAGAAAACAGACAGCTAAGTGAAAACTGACATTGAAAGTTGAGAAAGTTAATACCTAAGCTTTTGGAAAGAGGCACAGCCAACCAGAAGTTCATGGCACTGAACTCTGAAAAGGCTCTGAAACTGGGGCTGCCATACCACCTTTGAAAGCAGAGGGAGAGTGAGACTGAAAATAATTGTTATAAAGGGTTTGAAGAGTAGTGAGACTCCCTTCCATATTCTCTGCTCCATTCCGTGCTGCTCAAACTCAGCAGAAGAATGGTGGTTTTCTTTCTGGACAAGTTGACTCAGAGCTCCTCTAAACACCAGAGCTGAGGGATAAGAATGCCCTATTACACTGAAAAGCAGAATTAAGTGAGATTGTGCATACTGAATTATGAGACAAACCTGTCTACCTTCATTCGGAAATCCAGAATGGGTTCCTGACAAGAGATTGGAAACTTTTTTTAGGGAATATTATCATTTGGATAATTGTTCTCTAAAGGCCTATGTGTTAAAGGCTTAGTTACCCAGGTGGTGCTCTTGGGAGGCAGTGGCACTTTTAAGAGGTGGGTACTAGTAAGAGGTCTTCAGGTCTCTGGGAGCTTGCCATTGTAGGGGATAGTGGAACTTTCCTGACTTTTGCTTCCTGGCTACAAGGTAAGAGGGTTTTCTCTACCATGTACTCTAATGATGCGCTGCCACACCACAGACCCAAAGTAAGGAGGCCACTCAATCAGATTGGAACCTCCAAAACTGTGAACCAAAATAAACTTTCTCTATGAGTTGATTATCTTAGGTATTTGTTATAGTAACAAAAAGCTGAACAACAATGGAAAACCAGCTAGTCTGTGGTAAGAGGCCTCTAAATATTGATGTTTGGGGTCCTATCTTAAGAATGTGGCTTGTCATCTGCTTACAGTGAAGACCAACAGTTGACAAGCACTGTTCATACCAAGAGAGGCTCTAATCAACTTTTTTACCACCTTGTTCTCAAATGTGGGTAAAGAGTCAAGGATCTCTACAAATTGGAGAAACCTCCTTACATGTAACACCAGCCTAAGATAACAAAAAGAAGAGAGAGGAGGAGGAAAAAGAGTTGAAATAAAAACCAATGGAGGGAGCAGGAAAAGATGTCAAGACTTTTTTTAAAATCTCAGGAAACTACTGGAGGGAGGTACTCCACCCAAATAAGGGTGCAAATCAGGAAACAGAAAACATGATCTGACAAATAAGCACTCCAGGAAAGGAGAGAAGTTGTTGAAGAGAGGATCCCAGATGATGACTGTGTATCAGGCTGGAGAGCATCCATTTATCCAGACACTGGAGGATGGAGGGCTAAAGGGGATGCCTTCAAGAAACAAAAATGGAAATGATGGATTACCTAATGTGTTTGAACCTTATAAACAAAATTTGCAACTCTGGTGGGACAAATAGAGATGAAATGCTGATAGGTATAGAGAAAGCTACGCAACAGAAGAAAGAAGGAATTATAAACTCCAAGGAAAATAAAACATTTCTAGCAGACTGTCTATTTAAGAATATTTGATGAACCTCCTTAGAGGGGGATTACACTTCTCAGTCCCTCTGATGTCAGACTTGGCATTGTGAATTATGTTGTCAGTGAAATCAAGGCAGAATTGAGTATATCACTTACAGGTAGAAGGTTTAAGAGCCAGCTCATGACTTTCTGTCTCTGCCCTAGCCACAGGTTGGCACTGTTTAGATAGGGGCTGCTCTGGTGTTTGAGTCCTGAATGAAGACAGCACAGCACAGAACTGAAGCTGACCCTTTTGCTGGATATGTGACAGGGATAAGAAGAAAACCTTTATGTTATAAGCTAAAACAAGTGTTTTCATCAGCTTTTTCACTGCTGTGACCAAAACCCACAGCCCAGTGTAGAGAGGAAAAATTTACTTGGGGCTCTCTGTTTCAGAGGTCTCTATCCATAGGTGGCCAGTTCCTTTGCCCTAGGCCTGAGGTGTGGCAGAACACCGTGGTGGAAGGGTGTGGCAGAGGAAAGCAGCTCAGGAAGTGACAATCCGGAAGGAGAGAGAGTTTACCAGGGAAAAAAACGTAAATCCCAAAGGCAAATCTCCAGTGAACCACCTCCTCCAGCCATACCTATCTGCCTGCAGTAACTGCCTAGCCAATCCATTCAAGTGGATTAATGCACAAATTACATTAAGGTTCTCATTTCATCTCTAAAATTTTTTTGCATTGTCTCATCTATGAGCTTTGGGGGATACCTCATATCTAAACCATAACAATAAGAAAGGAGCTTTTGGATTTCTGTAATCGTCTGTTAATGTGATATGATTAACTTCTTGACAAAACATGAAATGCTATGGACAATATTCATGTAATAGTCATTAAAATATGTAAGAGAGGGGTGAGGATGTAGCTCAGTGGTGGAGCACTTCCCTAGCAAGCATGAGGCCCTGGGCTTAATCCCCAAAACCATAAATAAATAAATACCCTACAGTGTGCTATAAAAATACTGGGAAATTCAGAGGATGTAAAATGGCTAAAACTGAAAAACTAAGACATGGCAGTATTGTGTTACTTAGAAATACAGAATTAAATCAGAGAATAATTTTCCTTTGGAAAGCAGGAATCATTGAAGACAGGTAATTATTATATACCTTGTATTTATTTGACTCTTAAGTCACATACCTAATCACTTTGAAAAAATTTAAAAAATCACATTTGAGAAGAAAAACAACTGGTAAGTAAGAGAAGGAGGTTATAGTATATAGTTTTTAATTTAGCCAATTTAATAGAATTTTAATCATCCCACATTAAGATTAAAAGTAGAGGGCTGGGGCTATAGCTCAGTGGCAGAGCACTTGCCTTGCATGTGTGAGGCACTGGGTTCAATCCTCAGCACCACATAAATATAAATAAAATAAAGGCATGCTATCCATCTACAACTATGAAAAAAAAAGATTAAAAGTAGGACTGATTCTTGGTTACGACTTTTCTCAAGAAAACTGAATAAATCAAAGCACTAAAAGCTGTATTTTTTCATTGTGTCCTCACACTCTCTGCTTCTATTTCACAACAGAAATGTGAATATTGCTTTCCTAGTATTTTGACTCAGCTATCTCCTTTCCCTGCCCTCACTGTGGTATTATAAATAGTGCACTATTTATATGAAGTTACATGTCACTTACTTGAATTGAAAAATGGCCTGTGTGAATATGGAATTATTTAATGCAAAGCTGTTTTGTACTTTCAAAAATAATTGTATTTTACTCAGGAGCCTGAAAGTGATTAAAAAAGATTTGTTATGTGTATATATCACCTATAATTTATACATAAAAGTTGTGCTTAATGAGTTTTTATCTCTTTAGGTTTTTCTATTTTGGGGGGAAAGGGCACCAGGGATCTAACCCAGGGGTGCTGCATCCTCAGTCCTTTTTATTTTTTGTTTTGAGACTGGGTTTCTAAGTTGCTAAGGGTATTGCTAAGTTGCTCAGGCTGCCCTCAAACTTATGATCTTCCTATATCAGCCTCTTGAGCTCTGGGATTAAAGATGTATGCCACTGTATCTGGTATTTTTTTATACTTATACCATCTCTTAAAAAAAAAGATTTGGGCAAGCAAAAGTAAACTAGTCTGACTGCTATATAAAGTGTAAGAAAGAAACATAGCAGGCTCTCCATGGCCTTCAGATTTCTTTTCTTTGTTTATTATATATATATATATTTGTTTTAGATGGATATGATACTTTTATTTTTATGTAGTGCTGAGGATCAAACCCAGTGCCTCACATGTGCTAGGCAAGCACTCTACCACTGAGCTACAACCCCAGCCCCTGATTTTTTTTAGGGTCCTTTGTTACCTAACCCTTCCTGTCCTCATTTCCAGCATCCTTGGTATCAGCACTAATCCATTCAGTCATTCAGCAGATACTTATTCAAAGCATCTGGTGTACCAGGTCTATTACTAGACTGCTAGTAGTTCCCTGAACACATGATATTGTCTCCTACTTCTTAGGCTTTGCAATGGGATTTTCTGATCTGAAATGTAACTTTTATTCCTATACCTTCCTAAGGCCAACATGTCCATTAATAAACAAAGGTGAGGGGAAGCTTTATCATACCCCTAAAAGTTATACTCTACCACAGCCTTATATTCTTCATTATGTTATGAGCCTCATAAGAGTAGAAACCTTGTGTTTTAGTTACTGGTATGTCACTACAGTGCCAGATTTATTGTTTGCATTCAAATGTTGTTAAATGAACAGATCCCAAATGTAATTGTCCATTTATCTGTCTTTTCTCAACATGGTGTATGCCTCTTGGTGCATGGGTCTGTGATATAATCAACTTTGTTTCTTATAGCATTTAGCCCTTACATAAAACCTAGCACACAAAAATGTGTTTAGTAAATTAATTGTCAGTATTACCATTAATCTTGAAGATATATAACACTGAGGAATACACAGAAAGTATCCTGATGACAAAGAGACATGAGGTGCTGAAGGCTGTCCCTGTGTTTCACTTAAATAGGAAAAATACATATGAAAGACACAAAACTATGAACTACAAGTGTCAAATGACCTACTGAGCTCTATGCTCTCAACTCCATTAATTTAGAAATAAAATAAAAATAATTCTTAAAATAGTCTTAAAATAACCAGGTAAAATTTTATCAACAACAATAAAAGGTGGATTTCCTATTCATTAAATTGGTAAGGTAAGCACTTCTTGATTCATGACATATGTTTATAACCTGAATTTACTTTTCACTAAAAGTAAACCAGGGTCGATATACAAAAATCAATTGTATTTCTCGACAGTAGTAGTGAACAGCTCAAGAGATTAACAGTTTCACTTATAATAATGTCAAAAAGAATTTATGAAAAAGTTTAGCCAAAGAAGTGTAAGACATGTACACTGAAAACTACAAAACATGGTTAAAAGAATGTAAAGATACACCACATTCATGTCATGGATTGGAAGACATGATATGGTTAAGATGGCAATACTACTAAAATTGATCTATAGATTCCATGAAAATCCTATAAAAATTCCAATTTTTTTTCTTTGCTCAATGGGTGGGTGACTGATTCTAAAACTCATATGGAAAATCAAGGGACCCCAAATAACCAAAACAATATTAAAAAAGAACAAAGTTTATGGATTTGCATTCCCTAACTTGAAAATTTACTGCAAAGTTAGAGTTACCAAGACAATGTGGGACTGGCATAGGATAGAAATATAGACCAGTGGAGTAGAACACTAAGAGTCCAGAAATAAATCCCTACATGTGTGGTCAATTGGTTTTCTTTCTTCTTCTTCTTCTTCTTTTCTTTTTTTTTTTTTTTTAGTTGTTGATGGACCTTTATTGCATTTATTTATGTCAAACCCAGTGCCTTGCACATGGTAGGCAAGCACTCTACCACTGAGCTACAACCTTAGCCTGGTCAATTGATTTTCAATAAAAGTGTGCAGACAATGCAATGAGAAACAATAATTTTTTTCAACACATGGTGCTGGATATTTACATGCAAAAACATAAAGTGGGAACCCTACCTCTCACTGAATCAAAAAAAGTATTAATTCAAAAAGGACCAAGGACCCAAATGTAAGATTCAGAACTATAAAATTGTTAAGAAGAAAGCAGAAATCATACCCATGTTTATGGAGCATAATTCTCAATAGCCAACCTATGAAACCAGCCTCAGTATCCACTAATGGAAAGACAAAAGAGAAAATGTGATATACTTACACTGGAATTTTATTCAGCCATAAAGAATTAAATTATGTCATTTTTCAGGAAAATGGATGGAACTTGAGAACATTATGCTAAGCAAAATAAGCCAAACTCAAAAGTAAGGGTCATGTTTTAACTCAGATGTGGAAGCTAGAGCGGAAAAAGGAAAAAAATGTGAGGGGGTATCTTGAAAATTAAAGGGGGATTAGTAGAACAGAGGAAAGGGAGCAGGAAGCAGGAGGAGGGTAAGGAAAGGATAAATATTGGGGAATTATATTGACCAGATTATATTGTTATATCATGTGTATATACAAATATGTAAGAATGAATCCCACCATTGTGTATAATATACCAATAAAAATATGGAAAAGAGGGCTGGGGATGTGGCTCAAGCGATAGCGCGCTCACCTGGCATGCGTGGGTTGCTGGGTTCTGTCCTCAGCACCACATAAAAATAAAGATGCTGGTCCACCAAAAACTAAAAAATAAATATTAAAAAAATTCTCTCTCTTAAAAAAATGGAAAAAAGAAGCATAGGTTTAAATCCACACAATTTTGTATTAAACAATTGGATAAGAAAACTAAACCACAAACAACCAAAGGAAAAACTAGATAAATTTGACTTTAACAAAAGTAAGAATTTTCACAATACAAAGAATACCATCAAGAAAGTGAAACCTAGAGAAAGGGAGAAAATGTTTGTAAATCATATACCTGTAAGGAGAATTGTATCTAGAATATAGTGCAAGGTATGGTGGTGCACATCTGTAATCCAGTGACTTGGGAGGCTGAGGTAGGAGGATCAGAAGTTTGAGGCCAGTCTCAGCAACTTAGACCCAAAGCAACTTAGCAAAACCATCTCAAACTAAAAAATAAGAGAGACTGGGGACATAGCTCAGTGGTAAAATGTCCCTGGGATTTCAATCCCCAGTACCCCCCTAAAAAAGAAGCAGAAAAAAAAAAACCTCTTACAATGCAAAAATGAAAAGACAAATTACTCAGTTTAAAATGAGTAAAGGTACTTCAGCTTTGTTTTATGCCCATTTCACATTGTTGTCTGTGTTGTGATTCAATACCTAGTCCTTGATATTTACATGCAAAAGTATACCATTTCTGATGTATAAAATTGTTTTGTAAATATAGAGAATTCAATTGTAAATAAATTATCATGGCTGTTTAAAAAATAAATAAAATGAGTAAAGGATTTGAAAAGACATTTCTCCAATGATATTCAAATGGCTATTACTAAAAACATTAGTTATTTGGAAAAAAATAACTTAAAACTACAATAAGATGCCCTAGCATTGCTATAATTTTAAAAGAGACAGACAATAACAAGTGTTGGCAAGGACATAGGAAAGCTGGGACCCTAATACATTGCTGTTAGGAGAGGAAAATAGGGCAGCTGTTATGGAAAAAGAATTTCCCTCAAAAAGTTACACACAGAATTACCACATGACTCAGCAATTCCACTCCTAAGAGAATTGAAAACATGTGTTCACATAAAAGCTTATAAATATTCACATCATGCTCTAGTGTGGTTATTTGTAATAACCAAAAAGTAGAAACAACCCATATTTCCACCAATTAATAAAATGGATAAAGTGTGACTTATATATGAAGTATTATTTAGCCATAAAAAGAATGAAATACTGTTACATGCTATAAGGATGAACTTTAAAAACATCCTGAGTGAAGAAGCCAGAGACAAAAGATTACACATTGTATATACCATTTGTATGAAACGTCAAGATAAGGCAAATCTATAGACACAAAAAGATTAGTGGTTGTCAGGGATGAAAAAGGGGGAAATCAGGACTGGTTGTTAATAGGAACAAAGTTTCTTTTCAGAGTGATGAAAATGTTCTGATGTTAGTATGTATTACACAACATAGTGAATATACTAAAAATTACTAATTGTACACCATAAGATGATAAATTTTAGGGGCTAAGTATATCACTCAGATGGTAAAGTGCTTGCTTCACATGCACAAAGCTCTGAGTTCAATCCCCAGCACCACACACATATAAAACAAGATGGTATACTTTATGCAAGGACCTAGGTCTAGCCCCCAGCATCACACACATACACACACACACACACAGAGAACAGGAAATTATGTGTGTTTAATTATGTATACATATCCATGTACATTATGTACATATCTAAAATTATAATTTTATATTTAAAAATAAATTTTTTTAAAAAATTAAGCAGGATCCTAAACTTGAAATAAATTCTAAGCAATTGTTTAGGTCAAAGTGCAAACCTACTTGCAAAAGGACAAAATGGTAAAGTGCCCTTCCCTTCCCATCAGAACTGGTTAGATGTGATTTTTGTGTTCAGATACAATTTATGATACTTGCCCTTTTTTAGCATACATTAGATCAATTGAAAAATAATTTTTTTGTTGTGAGTTTATATCTAGTTCTTACAACATTCTCTTTTACTCTGCTTTATGTTCACCATAGCACTTATTCAGTAGGATATAAGTTCCTTGAGAGAAAGTGTTGTTGGTTCTATCTGCAAAAATAAAAGGTTAGAAAACAAAGCAGGAAAATGCCTATAAGTTTAAAAATCTATAGAAATTTCTATCTGTTCCATATAAATGCCATTTTGTGATGTTTCAGAAAATAAATTACTTGAGCTACCTGTTAATCCTTTGGGAAGAGGCCCAGATTCTTTCCCATATGAGAATTAAAGCCCAGGTTACTAGCCCTGTTCCTGAAGGTCCAGGTTTGCTGTGGTCTGGCCAATTAAACTCACATAATCAGATCCTTACATGCAACTTTCTTTCTCATGGGAGATAGTGAATTTCCTAATAAATCTTACTAAGAGGATCTCAGTACCCTGAAGTTGACTTTCAGGAAAAGTGTATATTAGTATTCTTCCTTTCTGATTTATTTGTTCACAATCCACTAGAATACTTCTGATTGTAGATTCTATTATCCTTAAGGTCTTGGTTTCTCTTGGATTACTTGATCATGGGTGTTTTGATCTAAATACAGACAAAATATTTCTTAACGTTGGCAGATACTTGCAAAATAGGGGGAATGAGCTTCCCTCTGAATACATATGAAGGAGAGGCCACCATGGTAATGTCAAATTTAATTCTAATATACTTATTATATATAGTAGCTAAGAGTGGCAAATGCCAAATGAAGACTGACTACCATTCATCTGATTACATATTTTTGATGTGCGACAAAAATATAAAATTTATTGTTTACCATTTCCTGGTGGGGGGAGGAATATTTAAAATATTTTTATTTAAAATGTTTTTGTGATTACCTAATGGAAACAATTCCATTTAAGACAGTCATCATTATACAAAATACATGTATGAAGATGTGAATTTGGTGTTAACATACCTTATATACAAACAGATATATGATAAATTGTGGTATAAAGGTGTATTAAGAATTGTAATGCAAAAAAAGTAAGAGAGCTCATGTATATTGGCATAATTTGGCGTGAACATACTTTATATAGAGTTATGAAAAATTGTGCTGTGAATGGATAATTATGAATGTAATGCATTCCACTATTGTCATGTATGTAAGAAATAAATTAAAAAATAAATAAAAATAAAAGTTTACACAGAGTTGCCCTCAAAATTAAAAAAAAAAAAAAAGTTGTTTTCTAGCTGTAGTTCAGTAGCTCACAAAGGTAACAACTAAGAAAAGACTATTTCCTCCCATCCCCCCAAAAAAACCCTGATGGTCAAAAACCCAGTGAAAACATATTTTTCATTCATGAATCAAAGAAATGGTCATAAAGCAAAACTTATGCCTATAAAAACAGATTCAGCAAGTTGTTTGTTTTTTGGTAGCAGGGTTTGAACCCAGGGGCGCTTAACCACTGAGCCACATCCCCAGCCCTTTTTATATTTTATTTAGACAGGTTCTGGCTAAGTTGCTTAGGGCCTTCCTAAGTTGCTGAGGCTGGCTTTGAACTTTCAATCCTTCCACCTCAGCCTCCTGAATCTCTGGAATTAGCCATTGCACCTGGCTAGATTCAACAAGTCTTAAATAAATATATGTGATGCTTTGGTTTTAATAATGTTTTCATGTGTTTGATAAAACAACAGACCATTTTCCATATAGTAATTAAAAATAGTAATTTCCCTCTCAATTTATTAAATAAATATTAAGTTGCACTTGAAAATATTTGTAAATGTAAAGGAGTGATTTATAAATAGTTTTTTGTTGTAAAGAAAGGCTATTTGGTTTTTAGGAAACATCATTGTTTAATGTACTCTATATAAAGATTATAACTGGATCATCCTAGTCATCTAACTTGGATCTTGGAACTAACTATGAAAATACCCAAAGAAACAGATGGATTTAAGCCCGATACTGGAATGGAACGATTCAGATGCTGTCCAAGTTCTAGGGATTTCAAGAGGAGACTGAAACCTTAGTGTATAAATACTTTGTCCTATTCCCATTCTCCCATCTACAGCATACAATGCTAGAAAATAACAAAATATTACCAAGTTTAATACTTATAAATAATCAAAATTATAAATCAGTCAAATTCAGCCAACTCTTCATTCTTACTGAGTAGAATAGTGAAATGCCACTGCAGGCCACTAACAAAAATAACATTAATTCTGCCTCTTAAAGTAGGTAGATAGACGCTGATTTGTAATCATGAATGAAAATCTTTTCTCCACAGGGTTTTCAAAAGAAAAATTCAGGGATATTTTAGCAGAGAGAAAAATCTAACAAAAATGGTTAAGATAGTATTGTTTTATAAAAATGAATCCTGTCAATTTTGCCTACAATCAAACGTTTGTTTTTGATACACCATTCATGGTTTTTCACTGGTAAAATTACTTAAATCCAAACTGCTTTCTGTGGTTTATGCTGGGCTATTGGAATTTATCCCAAACTGCTGTCTCTTATAATTCTCTATTGAATGGCTTCACAATTTCCATTTACATTATTTAGGATGGCTTTTCAAGTAATCTCAAATTATATAATCAAAAGAAAGGAGTCAATATAAAAAGTGGGATGTATATTTTCGATTGGTAAATTCAGTACTAACTAGGTATATTCTTTAGGTTTTACAGATAACCAAAGAATAAAGTTAAGTTTTGATCTTTTTGTCAAAGTAAAATATATTCTCTCCAAATATTTTTGAAAACCTTTTGCTTATCTATTGAATGCTTTCCAATAAACCTTTCTTTCCTGTTCTGTCCCCTCCTGCCTCCAGTCATCTAGATGTCTTCTCAGAGCTACTCCAATCCTGGATCACTGTGGAGAGTAAAGGGTAAGTAAATACATAACTATACTTTGTTCTTAATAATTGGAAGGTAGGGATAAAAGTGGTTCTTTTTTTTAATCTTTTTTTTTTTTTGGTGGGGTTCATTTTTTTTTGTATTTTTTGGAACTGGGGGTCGAACCCAGGACTTTGCACGGCAGACACTTTGCCTCTGAGCTACATTCCCAGCTCAAAAGTGGTTCTTCAGGCTGGGGCATAGCTCAGTGGCATAATAGCATTTTCCTAGCATGTCCTTGGTCCTGGGTTTGATCTCTCAGACTATGCTCCCCCCAAATCAAATTAAATTAAAAATAAAGAATAATAAGACACCTCAGATCAAATAAAGTGAATTCTAACAAGATTTACCTCTTTGGACTTGAAAAATTATACTTTGTTTTGTATATACTATAATAAGCTTCAAATTTAATAATATATGAAGTTTAAAAAATTTCCTATTTTCAAATTTCATTACACAGTATTAATAAATGGAGTTTTAAATGTCTAATAATTGTAAGTATATATTTTTATAAAGGTTTAGTTATCTAGTTTTTTCTGTGTTTTTTGTTCTTGGCATAAAGGATCATGCTCATTATAAGAAAGTCTGTGAGACTATTTTATTTTTCTCTTGAACAACTATAAAAAACTCAATAGAACTGTGAGCTGTTGGGTACTATACTACTGCCTGAAATCCCCAGCTACTAGAGAAGTTGAGTCGGGAGGAACACAAATTCAAGGCCAGCCTGGGTAACCCTGTCTCCAAATATAACATAAATATGGCTGGGATGGGGCTAGGGTTGTAGCTCAGTGGCAGAGTACTTGCCTAGAACACGTGAAGTACTGGGTTCAATCTTCAGCCACATATAAATAAATAAATAAAATTAAGGTATTGTGTCCACCTACAACTACAAAAAAAAAAAAAAAAAAAAAAAAAAAGAATGGCTGGTAGAATGCCCCTGGGTTCAATCCCTAGTACTGCAAAAAAATAGACAGATAAGATAACCAGTAGTGGGCCAGGGTTGTAGCTCAGTGGTAGAGAGCTTGTCCAGCATACGTGAGGCACTGGGTTCAATCCCCGGTTCAATCACATAAAAACAAACAAATAAAATAAAAGTATTGTGTCCATCTACAACTTAAAAAAAAACAAACAGTAGTACATAAGACTTAGGTAGAATTAGTCCTAAGACTAATCATATCTTTGGGTGCAAATTACATTGCCAACATTTCAAATAATGAAAATTTTGTTGACTTACTCCGGAACTTCCTAGAAGGAAAAATACGACAAGAACTATGTATAAAGTATCAAAAACCAACATTATAACATCAAGGTTTTCTGAAAATTTTCTTTATAATTTTTCCTTGTTCAAATTACCTCTGTGTTGGGATCATGTTGGATTCAACATTAAGGTCACTTCAACAAACACCAGTATTTGGTGCCCTATATGCAGTGAATTCTATGAGCACGGAATATAAGCAGTAACCCCTGGTGAAGGCAATAAGGGGTGCATTGTTTGTAGAAAATTTAAAAACAATAAAATCCATGTAGTTTTTTTTATTATCAGTAACAAGGACAATAAAAAAATACTACTCCTTATTGGGCAAAGACTTCTACCTTGGTAAACTACTGCCAATTTAGGCTCAAAAATACTACATAGCCAATACATTTGAGACATTTATTGCAGAAGGCTCTCATTCTCACCTTTATTTTAAAATTTTAAAAATATAAATGTAGGGAGTGTGTTACCAGTATTAACAAAGGCAGCCTACAACCTAACTTCAAATGTAAATACATATAATGAATATTTTTTAAAATTCCATCAAGTCAAGAGAAGAATTGTGGACATATGTGACTTTCTACTTGAACCTTCAGATATTAGTACCCCAGTATTTTAAAGTCACAAGTATGTGCCAAAGGAAGTAATTGGAAAGATCTAAACAAGTCATACTTGCATTTAATGTTTGGGAATTTGTGTTTTTCATAGAACTGAACCCACACTAAGTATCTGACTCCATTATAATTCATTCTAAGACTTAAATATAAGACCTTTATTTTTTCAGATAAGGCACCTATTCTCAAATAAGCATTCATAATTTTATTAACCTCAAATTATATAAAATAAGGCAATGCTAGTGGCAATATAGACTATATAACTGAAAATCATCTGTATATGTGCTGATTCTTTGGATCACGAGAGTTCATGAAGATGTGAAGAATTGAGGACACGCTCCCCAGATAAAACCCAAAACAACATTAATAAAATAAATTAATATTTAAGTACAAAGGCAGCCTGAGGAGTATAGTTTAGTGGTAGAGTACTTATTTAGCCCAAATACTGTAAAATAAGAAATTTAAAAAAGCACTTGCTTGTAATCCCAGCAACTCAGGAGGCTGAGGCAGGAGGATTATAAATTGAAGGCCACTTGAACAACTTTGGTTTTTATTTTGAGGCAGGGTCTTGCCTCAAAATAAAAAGCAAAAAGGGCTGGGGATATCGCTTATGGTAAAATGCCCCTGGGTTCAATACTCAGTACAAAAAAAGAAAGAAAAAATAACAAAAACATTTTTTTCATCAATGTTTCCACCACCAATTGTTCCCATACTTATTAGAATTCTCCAACTCTGTAACTCTCTAGTTAAACTAATATTTTATAGAGGCAGACAGTTTTCCTTTCCAATGCTGTTACAGGTAGAGAATAAAAGGACATAACGAACCAAGAAAAGCACAAACATTTTATGTACATGCAAAAAATACAAACACAATGACAAAGTGTTTAATGTGAAAAAGAGAGCAAAATCTGTTCTTAATAGCTGTGTGTGCATACATGTTGTTTTAAATATGTATATTTATTTTATTAAATAATTGCCATAGCAGGGATTGAAACCAAGGGCACTGTGCCACTGAGCTACATCCCCAAGACCTTTTTATTTCGAGGCAAGGGTCTTGCTAAATTGCTGAGACTATCCTTGTACTATGATCCTCCCATTTCTACCTTGTGAGTTGCTGTGAGTTGCTGAGATTACAGGTATGTACCACAGCACCCAGTTATTATAAGTATATTAAAAAATAATTTTATTTGCCCCAAGGGAGGTACCTTATTTTTTATTTATGTGTATATAAATAGTATTTTTATCATAGTATATAAAAGATATATATTTAACCAAAGCCAGGGGGTAAAATCATATCTTTGTTACTTTACAGTCAGATTCACTTGTGCATTATCAAATCAAATCACTGCTTTTCTTGCTTTGTTAGTGAGAAAATGTGTTTTTATTTTCATAGTTAAAACAAATATGTGCTAATTTCTTGGGCAAGTAGGATTCTAGTATCAAAATACATTCTTATAGGATGAATTATTTATAATTAAGGCATTGCACATTAATCTTATAAGAAATTTATAATTGGAACTTTCATGAATATATATATACTTGTTGAGAGCCACAGCCTGAGGGGCCCCAGCAAACTTCCAGCTGCCAGCAAACTTCCAGCTGCCGGCTGATGATTGGCTCACAGCAGCCCCAGCAACATCTAGCTGATTGGCTCCTCGGCCCCAGCAACATCTAGCTGATTGGCTCCTCTGCGGTGATGCTCATTGGACTGTTTCCCTGCCCTTTCAGACCACGGAGCTGCTCATTGGGGGACTTTTTTGGCTCCGCCCACGTGACCCAGCCAATCGGCCTCAAGAGCAGGAGGATTGTGGGAGGTGGAGAGAAGCTGGTGTGAGAGAGAGAGGCTTGGGGAAAGCCGGTGGTGGCAGTTGAGGCTCTGAGGGTTTTTCCTGAGAGACTATTTTGTTTGTCGTGTGTGGTTCTAAAAATAAAGTTAGTTTCTTTTGACAAGTGGCTCCTGATTGTGCCCAGCCAGACTGCGGCATTTGGTGGCCCGTACGGGGAGCGACTGAGGGTAAGTGAACTGCTCGCCCCTGAGGGCAGGGCGAGAGGATGGGTAGCCATTTTAAGATTCTTCTTTTGTTATTTTGTTTCACTTTTGTTTTAAGTTGCCTGTCCCTGGAGATGTGTAAGATGGAAGAAAAACCGCTCACATCTGAGGAACAGATAGGGAGAAAGGACGGATGGACATTTCAGGAGGCTATTATAATGATTTTGTGTTGTTCCAATTTTGTTTCACTCAGTTTCAGTTTTGTTAGGCGTTATCTTGTTGGGTTGTATTATAGTAGAAATACGGGATCAGAAATTAGTAAAAAACAAACTGAAAGAGTGTTAAGTAAATTGTTAGAGGAAGGAGGCATCTCAGTAAAATCAAGAACAATCAGGGCATACGTTGATACAATACAAAAATGTAGCCCATGGCTTTTTAAGGAGGAGTTGTTAAATATATCACAATGGAACCATCATGGTGAAGATTTAAAAAGAATAGAAAAGAAAAGCCCAGGGACTCTGCCAGTTGGCACATTGCCATTGTGGACGTTCATATCTTGTTTGCTTAGTCCAAAGCCTTCAGTTCAGACAATGGTAGAGGAAGAAGAAGACATAATGATTCAAGTAAAAGAGAAGGTCTCTCAAGTTAGTCAGACAGAGGAAAAGATTCAAGTAAAAGAGAAGGCCTCTCAAGCTAGTCAGACAGAGAAAGAAAGTGTAAAACAGAAAAAGCCATCAGGGGGAAAGTTACAACAGGAGACTGCTACTAACACCTTTCTATCACCAGAGGACGTAAATGTCCAACTAACAAGGCCACCTCCATATGCTGGGAGGTCCCCAAGCCCCGCAGTTGATAGTTGGGATCCTGAGACAAGATCTCAAATATTAACATGCCCTGTATTTGAGGCAGGAGGGCAGCGATTTTACCAAGTTTTAAATTTCAAAACAGTGAAGCAGCTAAAAGAGGCTGTAACAACCTATGGTCCTCAAGCACCCTTCACTGTAAGCTTGGTCGAATCCATTAACAACTTGAACATGACGCCAGCAGATTGGGCTAATATGTGTAAAGCTGTGCTAAATGGAGGACAATACCTGTTATGGAAGGTTGCCAATGAGGAATTTTGCAAGGAGACGGCTAGGCGAAATGCAGCAGCTGGTTATCCTCAGAGAAATCTAGATATGTTGTTAGGAAAGGGACCTTATGAGGATCAGCAGCAACAAATTGCATATGATCCTGGCGTATACGCACAAATTGCTGCAGATGCAATTGAGGCATGGAAGACTTTACAAGGACATGGAGGTTTACAAGGTCAATTATCTAAGGTAATACAAGGAGCTAATGAACCTTATGCTGAATTTGTAGATAGGCTTATTCAAACAGCTACCAGAGTTTTTGGGAATACAGAACAAGCAATGCCATTACTAAAACACCTGGCTTATGAGCAAGCGAATCGTTGGTGCAGAGATATCATTAGACCATGGAAACATGAAGATTTAAACACATATATTAAATTATGTAGAGACATTAATGAACAAGAGCAAGTCGTGGCAGCTGCAGTAAAACAGGCTTTAGATGCCAGAGACATTAATGAACAAGGGCAAATTGTGGCAGCTGCAGTAAAACAGGCTTTAGATGCCAGGCCAAGAACATGCTACAATTGTGAACAAACAGGACATTTTAAAAGGAATTGCCCCATTGGAGGAGGGTTTAAGAAAACTAGGTATCAAAGGAGTAGAATACCAGGTATTTGCCCACGATGCCGTAGAGGGAGACATTGGGCTAATGAATGCCGTTCTCAAACCACCATAGAGGGTACTCCATTATCAAAAAACGAACAAGGACCAGGTGTTTATCCACGATATCGTGGAGAAAGGCATCGGGCTCCATTGCCAAAAAACGGACAGGGGGGCCCAATGCTCCGGGGCCCAAAACCACAAATATACGGAGCACTGGAGGAACCCAGCAACCCCATCAGGGTAGTGCCCAGGACACATTGTCCATCAGATCCCTCATCAGACAAACCAGAGGGAGCGCAGGGTTGGACATCTGCGCCTCCGCCAGAGCAGTACTAACTCCAGAGATGGGAGTTCAAATCATTCCCACAGGGGTGAAAGGACCTCTTCCCAAAGGAACAGTAGGCTTATTATTGGGACGCAGCTCTTCTACTCTAAAAGGACTTATGATAAGTCCTGGGGTAATTGATCCCGATTATGAAGGTGAAATAAAAATTATAGCCAGTTCTCCAAAGGGTATATCAGTAATTTCACCAGGAGATAGAATAGCACAGTTACTAATAATACCCAGCCTACATGATAAATTTTCCAGTCGTACTGTAGAAAGAGGTTCCAAGGGATTAGGCTCCACAGGTGTAGATTTGGCTATGCTTTCTTTAAATTTAGATTCTCGCCCCATGCTAAAACTAAATATTCAAGGACATGAATTTAATGGGCTACTGGATACAGGTGCAGACCTTAGCATCATCTCTCGTCAAGAATGGCCAAAACATTGGCCATTACAACAAGCCACTCAAACGCTTCGAGGCCTAGGAGTGGCGACTAATCCCCATAGAAGTGCAATGGTATTAGATTGGAAGGATCCTGAAGGATGTGAAGGAACTATACAGCCATATGTATTGGATCATCTTCCCGTAAATTTATGGGGACGAGATGTCCTAGATCAATTAGGTTTGACATTAACAAATAACATCAACCAAAATGCACCCACTATTATGACTAGACAAGGTTTTAGGAAAGGAAAAAGATTAGAAAAACAAGAACAAGATATAGCAGCACCAATACAAATAGGTCAAGGAACAGACAGACATGGGTTGGATTTTCAGAAAGGGCCACTGAGACAATAAAAATTACTTGGAAATCAGAAAGACCAGTATGGGTTCCTCAGTGGCCCCTGACTAAAGAAAAGATACAAGCAGCCCATGACCTGGTCAAACAACAATTAGCAGAAGGACATATACAACCTTCTGTATCTCCCCATAATACTCCCATTTTTGTCATCAAAAAGAAATCTGGTAAATGGAGATTATTGCAAGATTTAAGAGCCATTA